>NC_060268.1:161558508-161866473 GCF_021613505.1 Equus quagga
AAGCAAGTCCACATGTGGACATGTGCTCAGATGCCCAAAGAAACGTTGACTGTGAATTTTATGTTTAAAATAGTTTATAAAGATATGGAGAAATTTTGTAGGGGCAAAGTGGTGTAATAAATATAGATTTTCTTGTTTTATTTCTGGTGCTTTCTTGAAGTATTAGGTCTGCCATTCCCTAGCATGTGATATAGAGTAAGCCATTAATTCTTTAGACCTGTTTCCTCATCTGTGTCATAGAAGACTGGGCTGGATAATTTTAAATGGTGACAGTTATGACTTCATGACATTATTATAAGAAACAAATTAATGTGTGAAATGCACATTTAGTTCAGGCTTTTCAATTACCCTGAAGTGTGATCTTTAAGCAAGTTTCCTAATTTCCCTATGTTGTAATTGCCTTACCCATAAAATACTTGCCTTGCATGGCTACAAGGTGGCTATGTAGCTCAAAAAGATAATGAGTGCTTTGGTAGTTGGACTAATAGGCTTCAAGGATGTCCTAGTGTCTGGAAACCATGAATATATTACCGTACATGGGAAAAGGGACTTGTATATATGATTAAGTTAAGGACCTACAAAGGAGTAGATTATCCAGATCTGCCTAATCTAGCCACACAAGTCTGTAAAATTAAATAACCATTCTCAGTTGTGGTTAGAGGGAGCAATGACTATAGAATGGTCAAAGAGATGAAAAGTTTCTGGCTTTAAAAATGGAGAAAGGGAGCCATAGCCAAGGAATATGGGAATTCTCTAGAGCTGAAAATGGCAAGGAGATTAATATTTCCCCAGAACCCCCAGAAGGGAACACAGTCCCACCAATGCCCTGATTTCAGTTTAGTTAGACTCATTCAGACTTTTGACCTTCAGATAATAAAGTTGTATTGATTAAGGTACTAAATTTTTGGCAATTCATTATGGCAGCCACAGAAAACTAATACAAGTGTGAATATTTTAAAAAAAGTTAAAAACCTTGTGCGAATGTAGGCTCTGGTGGTCATAAAGATAGACAGCATACAAGGATGTGAAATGAACATTGATTTTTAAAAAACATACCAAAATGCTGCCAAGAGTGGGGAAGAAATTCTCAAGGTTATCCAGAGAAGCTGCTCCTTCCTCCACAGCTCATTCTTCTTCTTATCCAGATGGTATATTCTTTTCTTAAACATCTCATGCACAGAAATTCAGCAAATACTCTTAGTCACCAGTTCTAGAATCTCACAATTTATATTACCACAAACTTCATTTCACTTTAATTAGGACAGATTTTTTGAAAGCACATCATTATTTTACTCTTCGTTGTACTACCATAAAGAAAAACAAAGTCTCCTCTACACATTAATATGGGAAACTAGCCCCATGTTAAATAAGTTTTGAGCTAATGTCAAAGTATATCTTTCTATTCTTGTTTTTAGGTAATACATGTCATTTATTTTAATATCGGGATTATTTGAATTGTTCAATAGGTGGTAATTACCAAGGTAGTGTGTCTCCTTTTAAAACTCACGCTTTTATTCTGTGTGAGTCTGGATCTGGGACTGTGCAGATTACTTTTCTCATTTGCCTGCAGGCTTCCTGTTAGGCTCAACCAACAGAGGGAGCTAGACGGAGTCTGTAAGATGAGAATGACCAATGTACTTGCTACTTACTATTTGTGTCACCACAGAAACTGTTCATCCTGACTGCGGTAGCTGTTTTTGGTATCAGTGGTTAGTTGCAGTTTACTGTATTTTCCCCACCTACAAAACTAGTCCGCTAGGGCCCCCTCAGAAATATCAGCACACCTTCCGTGGAGACTTGAGTTCCATCTTGATCGAAGTGCTTCTCTGAGATTCTGAGACACAAATTCCAGTTTACCAGTCCCCCTCTTCAGAGGGCTGAGACTCAGTTCTGGGGGCCCCTTCTTTCCCATCTTCTTCCTTTTGTTCCCCCGAGCCCAGAGGTGGCAGCTGCTGACTGAAGCTACTACCTCAGTGATCTCTTTTCGCCTTTTCAGTTATCTAATATCTGGTTAAACATGTTATATTAAATTTGCTCTGTTAAAATTTGGTGAGTTCTGTATCCTGACTGGCACCTGAATGATACATAAATTGGTAATAAGAGTGGTGCCAGGAAACAAACTCTCGAAGATGGGCTTGGGATTGGTTTGTTTATGTCCTTGAGCTGGAACTCAGTGCTGTATTCTTTGAGATAGGAGCAAATACTAGTAATCCATAGCAGTTAGTGACATGATGATTAATTAAATTAACAGCTATGGTTTGTGATAAAGGAACCTCTGAAATAAGGCCTTTGGGAGATGAAACGCTTGTTGCTTTTGATGATGATGGCAGTGATGATGATAACAAGGATTCTGCTGTGGGGTAACTGCTTCTGAGTGTTGTGGAGTGCTTAACAAAGGAAATGACAAGATGAGGTTGCAGTTGAGGAACCAAAGGACTTCTATAGTGGCCCCTCAAAGAATATCTTATTCTGCAGCCACAGGGTTAAGCTCAATAAATGCAAACACAAACAATAATTGTGCGAGTTGCACAATTTTAGGGGATTACTGTACAGGAGGGTGCCTATTTTCCTCAAGTCCCTCTATACACCCACCTATTATTGCCACTAGAGTCATGTGTTAGAATCCTAGGGTCATACCTTAGAAACCTTTAGAACAAACTCAAAATCTGACCGAGCAGAAAATAGCTGGTACTCTAAAATTTTTCAAGACTTTGATAATTCATACCAGCAGAAACAGGGGAATATATATGAGAATGGATTCTAACAGCCTCTATGGTAGCCTCTTAAAGATAAAGCAGGATATAATATAACTCTTGATTAGCCTAAATATGTTGATGTGGTTGCATTTACCAGAAATTCTGGATTTAACCTTCACCAATCTGGAAGAGTTTATGACAGTTTAGTGGTTGACTAAAACTTGAACTTAATGTTTTCCCTCATTTTATGTGATTGAGATGCCAGAACTTCCATGGAATATTGTAAAGGCAGGAATCCAAAGGTTCAGGGAGGTAGAAATGTGGAATGGAATTGGCATTCAAAGCTTGCGTTATGTCACTCCCCTACTTCATCCCCCCCCAGTGCCCAGGAGACAACAGCGTCACTAAAGCATTGAGAAATACGGTAATTATGAGAGCATGGGTATCCCTAGTAAGCTCTGTGGCAGCTTCCCGATCTAGGTTGAGTACGAGGATGGGAAATAAATCTAGTGGTCTACGTGTTTATTAGGGGCCAGTGGCGTTTGGCCAATAAACAGAGTTTGGGGCCAAGTTTGAATTAAAGTAGGCCCAGTACTTTTATCAATACACTCTATGTATATTTCTCCACTTCTTAAGTGAATAATTCTAATAGACAGACATAGCAAATGTCAGAATCCACATAACGTCTCTCTGACCCATTGATTGAGGGCTGCTATGAAAGGAAAAGCTAAGTGGAAGCCCCTGGAAGTTCCCTTCTCTTATAAGAATAATAAAGGAAAAACCATACCACATCCCTATGAAAATTGCTGCAAAGATTAGAGTCACCATGAAAAACTTGAAATATTCAGGGCTGGCCCCGTGGCCGAGTGGTTAAGTTCGCGTGCTCCGCTGCAGGCAGCCCAGTGTTTCGTTGGTTCGGATCCTGGGCGCGGACATGGCACTGCTCATCAAACCATGCTGAGGCAGTGTCCCATGTGCCACAGCTAGAGGGACCCACACCGAAGAGTATACAACTATGTACTGGGGGGCTTTGGGGAGGAAAAGGAAAAAAAAAAATCTTTAAGGAAAAAAAAAAACCTTGAAATATTCATGAGTGCTGATCCCTTGCACACCCCATTTAGTTTTCCTGTTTAGCCTCTGATAAAGGGAGAAGGATCTCCAAGAAAAACTACGATTATCTTAAACTTAATTAGATGGAAACTCCAAATGTAACTGCTATTCCAGATGTGGAAAGGTAACTTTAGGAGCAAATCAACACAGCTCCTGGTGCCTAGAATGCAGCTATTAACCAAGCAAATGCTGTTTTTTCCTCTATACAAGCTTGTAAGATTCATCTATCGGAAGTAGTTTGATTTTACCCCACAACTGATATCCACAAACTTGACTCATGGCAACATCAAATTTTTTACTCTAACAGTCTGCAGAACTCTTGAATGTCTTACCAATGTCTACTACACTGATGACATTGTGCCAAGCAGACCGGAGGAACAGAAAATAGCAATTATTTCAGTCACTGTAGAAAGATACATGTAGGCCAGATGGTAGGAGATGAACTTTATGAAAGTTCAGTGACACACTGTCTTTTTGAAATTTCTTAAGGTCTAATGGTCTGAATCGCATTGAGATATCCCCTCTGAGGTGAAAGACAGTTGCTTCATTGTGCATTGATACTATTAAATAGGAGGTACGGTGCTTAGTGGGACTTTTTGTGTCTTGCAGGCAATTTATACATATTTTAGTGTGCCGCTCTGAGCCTTTCACAGAGAAACCCCCGAGGCTAGAGAGACATCAGCTCTCCAGCACCTTCTCCTTAGTGGTTTGAGAGCCAGCTCCACAGGGGTTGACCTCCAAGCTCCTTAGCTATGAACACTAGTCTAGAAGTGGCCACTTATCAGCAGTCTTGGTCCCAGTTCTTCAGGGACCTACTTTGAACTTTTGAGGTACGTGTGTTGGTCAAACGGTAGGTCCTCCTCCAAGACCTGAGTTGCAGCTCCCTGTAGCCATTTCTCTAACACTGAATAATCCTAACTTCTTCCCTTTTTTCACCCAGTCCTATGGGTAGTAGCTGTTTCCTCAGTCAGCACCTCTGTCATACCTCAGATCCCTCTTTTTTTTTATTCAGTTCTCTAATACCTGGCTAATGATATGTTATATTAAATTTCTTTCTGTTAAAATAGGAGGATTTATTTCTGCCTTCTGACTGGAACTCGACTGATATTTAAATGGAAATACATTTGTGAACTTAATTTTGCTAATGATTTCTAGATCATTTCCTACTCAGAAACCAAAGTAGGAAAATGTTTCCAAAGAACAAAATGGGATGATTCACTATTCATAGTGTTAAAAAAGACCCACACTAACAATGATATTGCATGTAAAAATTCTCTCGCCTAACATCTTTGATGCTGTATATACAAAATTTCATAACCCCACGATGGCTCAGCTAACTCATTTACATTTTTATTTGATCCTGTGTTTTGCTATAAAGTAAAATCTGCTCAAACCATTCCTAAATTTAAAAATATGAACATTTGTTCTCCAGAATTTTGACACAGCTGGGTCTCCTTTCTCCCTTGTATCTGTGACTTCAAATTCTTTGAGCCAATAAATAGTAATATTGTCATCATCTGAATTGTCCTCTTGTAGCTTCCAGGCTAGAAACATAAAATGTAATAGTGAATGCGTTTGTTTTTATGGCTTTGATCATCTCTCAGAAGGTCTTAGATTTTATCCAGTCTCAGGATGTTTCAGATTTGAAGGGTTGATGTTAGTGATTGCTAGTTGGTAAAAAAAAAAAGTTTAAATTAATTCCAGATGTGATTTTGGCATAGCTCTGTGGTATAATATTGCTAGAATTATTGTTTGTTTAGTGCTCTAAATAGTATGATCCATAAAATATGAGGATACACCTGGTTTCCTAGATTTCAACTTTCCTTTTTTCCCCCCAAGATTCCTTTGACTGGTTCTCATGGAAAGGAAATGAAGCTGCCTACTGAAAGGTGTGAAACTGGCAGAGATGTAGCGTTTTTCCAAGCTCTTTCTTTCAGACCTAGGCCTCCAAGATCAGGAGGCAATTGTGCTTGCTTCTCTCTTCCTCTACCACTGGAAGTTCTGGCAGTAATTCCTAGGAGTGCACCCAGAACATTCAGGAAACATAATCACAACACTGGGGACTAGCAGCTTCATGGAGTTACTGTTTTAGAGAGGAAAGTGTGAAATGAGACACTCACTTTCCTTAAAAAAAGTCTCAAATACTCAGAAATGCACCTTAGATTTGCACTTAAAGGAATAAAGAAAATGATTTTGTAAAGTGTGCAAATGTTACTTTCCAAAAAGTGGGGGGGGGGGTGGAATCCAGATGGAGACAAATAATGAAATAGTCTAGCAGATCATTTTATGCACTTTTCACACACTTTTTTTTCATTCAACTTATTGGAAGTGTATCTGTGACTGAGAAGCTTTGCCTGCTTTAGCTCAATAAAGAAGAGCAAAGGGAGTTCAGTTTGAAGGTAAATTGGAATTAAACTATGGAAACGTGCACAGGATACAGGAGAAAAGGTGTTCCCAATACAGGAGAGAACACAGATTGAGCAACATAGGAAATGTTCTCCACAGCTTATTATTTAGGAAAATGGAATTTGGTGGTCAAATATTTAAGCTTTGTCTGTCTATCAGAAAGACAAAGTTCAGAATTTCTGTACAAATTCTGTACAAATTCTCCAAAAATAGTCCTTATCAACATTATTTTCCAAGGTTCTATTTTGTTATGATGACTGTTAAGACATTGATAAAAAGATGTTAGAGGAAGCCCTCCTCTGTTCCAACACTAGGCAATGCCCCTTGTGTAAGAGCTGATTTTTACTGCACAGGCCAAACATGATAATATGTTCTGCACTAAACAGAATGGCTTACTCAACTTTCTGCTCCCAAGATCCAAATGAAAAAAATCCTCCTGTTATAACTCCGATTTACTTATCTGAAAAGTAGAGATTATAATAATTATAAGATTTATGTGAGAATTAATGGTAATCATTCTTTTAATGCATGATGGACTATGTGTGTCATGCCTGGCAGACAGTAAGGCCTTCATAAACATTAGCTGACGCTATTATTATTTGTAGAGATGAGGCTTACCTAATTCCTTTCTGACATGGACCACACAGAACACTGATGCTTGGGGGCCCCAGATTAACAGTGGATTAATATCGGGCACAACATCATGTTTTTAATTTTCTATCTTTTATGCTGTTTTGACATTTTGGGGAGTCCTTGCTGGCTGAGGAGAGATTGCCCCTCCCAAGACTGGCTAATTGCCAGCGAGAGTAAACAACTTGTCATGAGCCTGTCTTTCATATACAAACCAACTAATCCCAAGTCCATACCACAACCACCTCTTCTATCCAACTTTCACACACCAAGCCAATATTTCCCCTGCCCTAACTCAACAGAGGGATGGGTACCAGACAATTAGAGACAGTCCCTATGCCTCCATGCCCATTGAAATTACTCAAACTAGCCAATCCTAAGATGTTTGCCTTGCCTTGCCTTGCCTGACTCTCAGAAACCCCAATAAAGGCCATGCCCTATGCCTTCCCTCCCTCCTTTTTGCCCCTGATCAACACTGCTTTTTTTTTCACTGTGCTCTATATGGTATGCCATGCCTCTGGTTTCTAGGGGAACTGTGAGTAAAGTTAAATTTGTCTTTTGATGTCACTGGCCTCTTCATGTCACCATTTGGTCACCTCTATAAATTAAAATCCCATAGAGAGGACAGACACCTACATTATTCATCAAGAGGTGCATGCAAGTCCTCTCAGGCATTTACTCAGGCATGGCCATATGACTTGCCTTGGGCAAGGGACCATCAGCAGAGCAAAGCCTGAAAAGTACTCACTGGCACTTTTCCTGTGGTCAGGCTGCCCTGAGATCTGCATGCTAAATGGAAGCTGATATAACCTACTGGACAATGAGAGGCTTCATGGAGAAGAACTGAGGCATCCTAGTTGGCAGGCAACACAATGACAGACAGGTGAGTGAGGTCGTTTTAAACCAGCCAGCCTTTCAAGCCATATCTGCCTTCAACTGCACAAGGGAGCCCAGTGATCTACAAGTAAGATCAACAGAACTGCCCAGTGAACCCGTAGAATAGAGAGTAACAATAAGTCATTGTGTTTTTGTTAACTAAGTTGTGCGGTGGTTTGCTATATAGCAGTAAAAAAAGAGAAACACAAAAGAAACTTGTGATGGAAATTAAATGTGTTATTTAGTGCCTTCTACACATATTCATTCAAACACACATACACGTATTTATACATATTGATCAGTTAATATGTAATATGAGACACATTATGAAAAGTTCTAAAAATGAAAAAATATATAAAAAGGTAAAATGACCCCTTTATTAATCAAAATAATTTTGGTTTGTAAAAGTCAGAAAAATAATTAATCCAACTGGGTAATGTTGAGCCTTGTGCAAGATCCTATGGACCTATAATGATACTCTCCCTCAAAGGGTTCTTTTGATGTTTAAATGAGATAGAATACAAAAAGCACATAGTTCAGTACCCAGCATGTGTTAACTGCTCAAGGACAGCCACCAAACCTGTTTTCATACCACTTACCTGAGATATAAGTATGATGAAGTTCCTATAAATCAACAGTAAGAAGGCAAACAACCTAAATAAGACACATGGACGAACAAACAGAACAGATAATTCACGCAAAAAAGATATCTGTATTAGTAAGCTTGGGCTGCCATAACAAAAACTACAGATTGAGTGACCGAAACAACAGAAATGTATTCTTACACAATTCTGGAGACTGGAAGTTCAAGATCAAGGTACCAGCAGTTCCGTGTCTGGTGAGGGTTCTCCTCTTGGGTTACAGTTTAGCCATCTTCTCATTGTGTGTTCACGTGACCTTTCCTCAGTACGTGTGTGTGGAGAGACAGACAGAGAGAGATAGAGCTCTCTGGCGTCTTTTCTTAAAAGGACATTGATCTTATCTGATCAGGGCTCCATGCTCATGACCTCATTTAGCATTAATTACTTCCTTAGAGACCTCATCTCCAATTGTGGTCACATAGGGGGTTATGGTTTCAACATATGAATTTTGAGGGGACGCAAACATTTAGTCTATAACAATATCCCAGTGAACAATGAGCTCATGAAATAATACTGAGCATCATTTTTGTAAGTAAATGCAAATTAAACCCTCAAAGATATAACATGTCACATCTACTAGGATGGCAAAAGCAAACAAAAAAAGCCTGATAACTCCAGATGTTGGCATTGAGGTGCTGCAACTGGAATCCTCATTCATTAATGGTAGTAGTGAAAATGGAGAAATAATTGAAGGTTTTCTTATAAAGGTCAACATGAATATATTCCTAGGTTCTTGGCCCAAATAAATGAGAATAAATGTCCACTGAAAGGTAGGCACAAGAATATTTTCAGGACCAGTCCAGTAGTGTAGTGGTTAAGTTTGCCTGCTCTGCTTCTGTGGCCTGGGTTTTGTGAGTTCAGATCCTGGGAGCAGACCTACACACCTACTCAAGCAAAAAGAGGAAGATTGATGGCAAATGTTACCTCAAGGCCAATCTTCCTCACCAAAAAAACCCAGGGAATATTTATAGCACTCTTATTCATAAAAGTTAACAACTAGAAATATGGAAACAACCCAGATGCACCTCAACAGAAGAATGTATAAACAAATTGTGGTACATTCAAAAAATGGAATGATGGAATGATACTTAGCCATAAAAAATCATGGATTACTGTTACATACAATGATATGATAAATCTTAAAACATTATATTAAACAAAAGAAGCCTGACACAAGAAAGCACACGTGGTATTGTTTTATTTATATGGCATCCTAAAACAGGCAAACTTAAAACCTAAAGAAATATTTTGTTTGAGTGGGGGCATGGCTGAGTGATGAGGGGCACAAGTGAATTTGCTGTGGTGATAACAATAGATGCGTTTTTAAAAATTCTTGAATTTCACACTTAATATTTGTGAATTTCATTGTATAAATCTAAATGTTTTACCAAAAAGGGGGGGAAAATCACAAATAGTGAATTCTGCTAGGCTTATTTTTCTCCATGGGGGTTTGCTGTTATGAGACTTCCTTCATTTTTCTAGAATTGAGAAATGAGTAAATCTATAGCCTGTAATGGGAGCCAGAGTTCTCATTGTTCGAGAAGAGACTTACAAATGTGGAAGGAGAGAATACTCTAATGTGCCATATTGTGTTGGATTGGAATTTGAAGGATCAGTATTACAAAATGTATGTATACATGTATATATATGTGCATATGTGTACATACACACACCCACACGCACACAGATATTCAGTCGAGTCTTCCCCAGCATGAGCCCAGAAGGTCAGGATGTGATCCCTCTGTGACATTTCAGCCTCAACGTTGTAAGAACTGTTCTACAGCTGTTTAGAAATGGAAGCCAAACCATTCATGGAGCCACCTATAAGCTGCCTACCTGTGGCCTAGGTCGTCCCACAGTTCTGCAAGCCTCCATGGCCTGCATGCTTTGATGGCCTCCTACATCCACCAGCTCTCTAGAGAAGGGTCTGTTGGTCACCCAGCAAGTTCAAATCAGCTCCAGCCTTCCAGAACCAGCCAATTTCTCTGTTATTGGTTGGGATGAATTACACCTTCTCCGCTGAGGTCTGAACTCCTTCCAAGTTTGTACTTTCGTGGGTCTTCTCCCTCAGCCATAGGACACCATGTAGATTTTCCTTGTGTCTTATAGTTAGGCTTTTATCACAGTTAATAATTCTTCATGTTAAACCTCTCCTGTTTAACCTCCTGGTATTTTATGTCTCCTGGTTGAGCTCACACTTCTACATGATCAAAACTAACACCGTCAATATTGGAACTAATTGACATTTTGTTACCCTTGATATGATGTACCGAGATAGACACAGACTCTCCTCTGCCATATATCTGCCAAAAAGATGTAACCTCAACCTAATCCTGAGAAAACACCACACCATTCCTAATTATGTGGCAATCTAAAAAATGACTGGCTTGTGCTTTTCAAAAATGTCAAGATCAAGATAGAAAAAGAAAGACTGAGAAAATTTTCCATATTAAAGAAGATCAAAGAGATGTAAGAAGTGTATACATTGCTTGATTCTTCATTAGATCTTAGACTGGGTGAAAAAAATTTACAAGAGACATCATTGGGGCATTTGGCTTAATTTGAATATGAACTGTGGATTGGTTAATAATGTTGTATCAAAGTTAGATTTCATGATTTTGGAAATTGTACTGTGGCAGTGTAAGAGAATAAACTCCTCAGGAAATATACATTGCAGAATTTGAGATAAAGATGAACAATGCTTCCAAAGTGCTCTCAAATAGTTCAGGAGAAGATATGCGTGTGTGTACACACATGCATACACATACATAAATCCAGTAAATGTGACAATACATTTAAAAATTGGAGAATTTGGATAAAATCTTTTTTTAATATCCTTTCAACTTTTCCAAGTTTAAAATTATATAAAAATAAAAAAAATTAAAAATAAAATAAGTAAGCCCAGAGTCTGGCATGATGTAAGTTCTGAGCCAATTAACCTCTTCCCACTGCCTCAACTGGAGGGTCTCCTCTATGCGCTGTCTCCAGATACAGTAGTAGTTTCACCAGACGCTAGGCTTGGCCCTGCTCCTGCCCTTTCTAATCCCTTTTGTCTTTTTCTATTTTTCTACCTGAAGTGACTTCCCCCTTCCCTCGGATAAATTGTTATTTTCAAAGCCAAATTCAAGTTCATATTATTAACATCAGTTAAAAGGTCTTCCCAATTCTCTAGCTTCAATCGCACTGATCTAGCTTCCACAAAATTTTGTCATACTCTCTACTTCATAGTTTGAAACAATAGTTCTAGTGTATTGGATGTACTTCTATCTCCTTTTCTTAGAAGGTCTCAAGCCTTACCACATAATGTAGTAGACTCCTTAGGTCTGTTTGATCTCATATCTCAGTCCCACAATTTATCTGCGTGACTTTCTGGAAGTTGCCAAACCTTTCTGTACTTCAGTTCAGTCTATAAAAGGAGAGTAATGACAGAACCATACTCACAATGTGGTTGGAAGATCGAAGAGGGTGATGCATGGGGTGCTGTATGTGGAGCACTAAGAAAAGTGCCCTCCTATAGTAAGCACTATGGAAACGTTCATATGTTGTAGAAGAGCCACAGGGCCTGGTATCAGAAAAGGATGCTCATTACATCTTTGTTGATAGTTTGATTTAGATAGCCTCTAGTTTTCTCTGTACTGTGAACTTTTTAAAGTCTGTATCACAACCACCTTATATTAGCTTCTCGTAGCAACTACTATACTAGAGAGGTAAAGATTTTCCTATCTTTAATGCAATGAAACAAACAAACCAATAACCAACCAACAAATAAAAGCAAGCCTTGCTCCTCTCTGTTTCTATAAGAAGAACAAAAACCTAACTGCTCAAAAGATAGAAATGAGAAAAGAAATCCCTTATACACAGTAATTGTTATTTTTTGCTATTTTCACACATTTTAACACTTGGGATTGAAATCATTTCAGCTAAAAAGCTTCTCTCAGTTGAGAAGCCTGGATTCATGTTTATTATTAGCTTGGCAGCATGGAGACCTGGCCCAGCTCTAATGTGAGAAGCATATTTTCCCACAGAGTCAAGGCGGTGTGGGAGGACACTGCCTCAACTTAGGGGTCTCGGGGACTCTCTCGAAATCTGTTAAAGTTAAACTCAGTATATTGAGCACCTACAACACACTGCAGTAAGTGCTTCGGGGGAAAACATCCTCTGCCTTGAAGTAACTTAACATCTAATGTGTGAGATTGTTATAGAAGGCAAAATGTGATGTAATTCATACTGGAGACAGAAAGATTTTAGGATTCCGGGGAGGCAACCATTAGAACCACCTGAAGAGCAGTATTCAGCAAAAACCCAAAGGATGTGGTATTGCTAGTAGCATGCCCTTGAAGCTTGGGTGGGATTTCAACTGAAGAAAAGGACAAGGAAAAGCTAATGATTTGTGTTTGAATTCATGAATATGGGAGAGCTGGCAAATAATAAGACTGTCCTCAGGAGACAGTCTGTTCAGTTTAATTAGGAAGACAGAAATTAAGAGTAATAGACTCAAATATTTAATTAGAATGCCTTTGGTACATAGAGAGTACTCATAACTAAATTATAATCCAAACACCCATCTCATAAACTATGAAAAGGTGATTAAAATCATGACTGAGCAAGATCCTTATTTATTAAGCTATATAACTTAACAGATAGTTCTGTAGTATGAACTAGAAGTTCAGAACTCTGTTGGGTGTCATTGGCATTAATGTCCCAGACGATAAGCAAATGTGCTGTTCATTCTTTATAAAAATAATGCCATTGACCTGTGCTCAATAAGTCATATGCTCTAAGATTCTGCAGCGGTGGTTGTACTCTGCGAGCTGGTCCTCTTATAACAAAGATGCACATTCACATAATGGCCAGCATAGTAGGGAGTTTGGAACTTAACAGCAATATGAAACTGATTAGCACATGGGGCCATGGGGACTGCCCACCAGATGGCCTCTGAGCTCTAGTCTCCAACTCATGCTGAATGAAATAATTAATGACCACTGACATAAGTATCACACTTTCAAATATATGGTCACATAAGGATGACTTTTCCTCCATTATTTTTTTCTTTGTTATTTTGCCTGAAAAGATAGTACCTCTGGAGGTCAAAAGACCAGTAAGAGGTTAGGCTGCCAAGGATAAAGTTGGAAATGACTTAAAATGGACTTTTCTTTTAGTATCAGATATGACAACTTAACAAAATGGCTGGCACACAGTTAGAGAGAAATAAATTAGACTTTAATATTATTATCATCCTTTACTTAATATTTCCCTTTGCTGACTATGAAGTTCTACTGACCTCCCTCCTTTGTGCCATGGTCTTCAAAATGACCACATTGATTTTAAAACCCAAAATACTCGTTTTGAAATCTTAACTGATAATGTTGACTCTCTGCTTAGAGTCCTTCAGTGGCTTCCCACAGCTCTTAGAATAAAGACTCTGTAACACAGAAGTTAGTTCCTGCATCATCTGATGTCGCCCTTCCTCTGTAGACTTCTCTCTCATCACATTGATGGTAAATCTCTTTGCTCCAGTTCCACAACCCTTCCTTCACCTGCTGCCAGCTTTCTACACAGGCTTTCTCATGTGGTTTTCTATACTCGGAATGCTTAGCTCCATTTTTCTGCACTTGGTCACCCCCAATTTATCCTTCAGGTCTCAGCTTTAAGGACATTTTCTCAGGGAAGCTCTCCCTGACTCCTGATTAGATATTATAAACCCTCATATCATCACGTGCCTCTCCTTCTTAGCACTTATCACAAACATAAGTCTCTATTTCTGTGATAATTTGACCAATATCTGTCTCCCTTACTAGACAATAAACTCCATGAGGGCAGGGGCAATGTGATTTTTCTCTATACTGTATCCCAGAACCTGGTCCATAGCACAGTAGGTTTCATAAATAATATTCTACCCTCTAAACAAATAGATATTGAGCACTATGTAAGTAAATTGGTGACAATTGCTTAAATTAAAAGAGAAAATAAATAAATAAAAGAAAAAATAAATGTGGAACCATAAAGTAGAGTCAATGTAGCATCAAGAGGTAAATGTATACAAGAAAAAAGGTAGTAAAGCAGTTTCAATCTTCTACAAAGGAAAGTTTACTTGCATGAGTTGTTTTCCTTTTGTGCCTACTGTCATAAGCTTCCAGTTTTCCATGGACTACAAACTCAGTAATGTAGCCAAAACTACTTCTGAGGCACCAAAACAGTAGGGGAAAGTTGTTTAGAGCTCTAAGAAAATCAGAAAATAATTATATCTCTCTATATTTCTCTATAGAGATATAGTTATAGATATACGTATCTGAAAGTACACTTAAAGGTACATACTTAAATTATGTGTCATGGCATAACCATACCATATCTGGTAAAGAACAATTAGATCATCTTATCTGTACAGAAATGATAGAGCCAAAAGACTGAAAGCTAGCTTTAGTTATGTTGTTTTAGAAGTGCCTAGAAAACAGTATGTTTTAGAATGAAAAATAAAAATTTCCAAGTAAAGAAAGGTTTGTTTTCACTAATACACGTGAAAGCATCAATTCGAGTGTTTGTACCCATAATTGGCTGAACTGTGGAACGAATATACTATATGACATCTGCCTTAGGCATTGGATTGTAAATATTTCATGGCTTTATAAATGTACTATGATTAAGTGTGTTATAGTAGTCAACTGAATAATGTTTTACAGCATCCAAAATGAAAAAGTTTCTTTTTTATCTTTATCTGGGAGCTTTCAAAATATGTCACAAGGTTCATTTTATTCCTTATAAATTAGGACCAAACCCAAAATTCTTCTGGTGAGAGAGGGAAAGAACGAGTCTTGTGTGTGATGGGCAATTCTTACCTGTTCTAGGAGGAAATGCTATAAAGATTCTGATTACAAATCCTCAACTAGGCCACAGCTTTGTTTTGATATGTGTGGTAGACAGAATAAAGTCCTCCAAAGATGTCCACATTGTAATCCCTGGACCTGTACTTATGTACTTTACATGGCAAAAGAGACTTTGCAGGTGTGATTAAACTAAGAATCTTGAGAAGACACTTGAGGATGGAAGCAGGATTCATAATCAGAGAGAAAAACTGGAAGATGATATGCTGCTGGCTAGAAAATGGAGGAAGAAGCCACACGCTAATGAATGCGGGCAACCTCTAGAAGCTGGAAAAGGCAAGAAAAGAAATTCTCCTCTAGAGCCTGTAGAAGGAATGCAGCCCTGCAGGTACCTTGATTTTATTCCATTGAGACCCATTTCAGACTTCTGGTCCCCAGAACTGTAAGATATGAAGTTTTTTTCTTTTAAGCCACTGTAGTAGCAATCGTTATAGGATACTCATACAGTAACAAATTATATATATTTGACGCTCACAGTTTTAATGAATACATTAATAATGAGTGAAATAATTTTAATGTTAAAGTGACCTCAAAAATTAATCAGTCAAACAAATAAAACTCAGCAAATGCTTTTGAACACATTATCTTACAGGCTTCTTCATATTCAAACATACCTATTTAATCAGCATACCACTTGGTCTTCTGGGACTGTGTAAATATAGATGAGTTTGCCTTGTTCCCCTAATTCCGTGTACTGTAGAAGTCTGAATCCCTCTGGCCCTGAATGAATCTAGCATCTAATAGGGGTGATAAGGCAAGTTCAGAAAAGATGCTAATACAGGAGAGAGAAGTAATATAACTACAGACGTTTAGGGATAAGAGAGAGAGAGACAGAGAGAGAGAGTTATGGGAGAACCATGAACTGGTTCTTGGAAAGATGGTAGTTGTAAAGGTGAAGACCAATAGGGACAAAGAAAATAGTGTGAGTAAAAATGTGATGTTAGGGAACCATGCGGCAGGAACAGAGAAAACTTGTAGTTGTGAAGACAAGACTGGAAAGCAAGAAAAAGACCAGTCAAATGAAGACCACGAAAGTGAAATTTAAGATTCTTTTTTTTGAGGAATATTAGTCCTGATCTAACATCTGCTGCCAATCCTCCTCCTTTCGCTGAGGAAGACTGGCCCTGAGCTAACATCCATGCCTATCTTCCTCCACTTTATATGTGGGATGCCTACCACAGCATGGCATGCCAAGCGGTGCCATGTCTGCACCCAGGATCCGAACCAGTGAACCTTGGGCCACCGAATCAGAACACGCGAACTTAACCACTGCAACACCAGGCTGGCCCAGGATTTTGTTTTTTACTCTGTGGACAATGGAGAAATTCCTCAAAGCTATGTAACATAAAATCCTTTCCTTATCCCCTTACACCACTGTTAAAACAAGCACTTCTGATTTCCTTGAGGAAGATAGAAGGGAGAGAAAATCCACCAGTTTCCAAGTCCTCTTCCCAACATCTCACATTCTAGAAGAACCTCCTGAAGCAGAGCAGAGTTATCAACTCTGCATGAGTGGGAAGTTACATGCATGCTTGCGATTGTGAGAAATTAATTTCTTTCTTTGTAAAAATGAAGACCTAAAGAGATAGAGAGAATTCTTCAATGCTTGAAGGTGAAGAATTGACAGGAAGTAGAAGACCGTGAGAGGGAGAGTATGGACTAGTGTGAATGTAGCCAAGGACTGAGTTTTAGTCATGGAATGTAAACAAAGAGATCATGCCATTTCCAGAAATAGCCCATATAAGAAACTCTCATGTCTCCTTCTCCATGGTGTTTATTTTCCTTCTACCTGATTGGGATCGTTGAAACCACCATGATGAAAGCTACATGCTGAATATGGCAGAGTCTCCATCTAGTCTGTGTTGAAGGAGATGTGAAGTATTTGGTAATCACTTGGCAGTCTATGACACAGAGAATAAGATAACAGTTGCCATTTCCAACTAGAAGTTTCTTATATCTTCTGCTAAACAAGGGATTTGAGGTCTCAGAGGCCTGGGATTAAATCACTTACTAGTGGATGCCCTAAAACAATTACTTTCACTTTTATCAACTAGTATATCCTCATCTATAAAGTAGGGCTGATATTATGCCAACAGAACTAAACTGTAAAAGTAAAGTAAAATGTGAAGTACCTAGCATGGTGTCTCATACATAGTAGATATTTACTGAACTCCCAGAATGAATCGCTTCTGTTGAAGAACCCCCGATGGTCACACATCTATTTGTCACCTGAATCTTATAACTCTTTTTTAAGACTTATTACTCATTTTTTTAAAGACAAATCCAGACTACATTATATGTGAAATCTGCTACCTGGCTACTTATACATGTTGCCCTGCTTTTTAAGAGAAAAAATCAAGCCACCTGTTACTTAAGGAGCGCTCACCATTCTGATCTACCTGCCTAATCCTGCCCGTCATGCTTCAGTCCCACCTCCCCTATGAAGGCTTTAATGAAAGCCTTTCTTCATCCAGATCTCTCTGCTGCTTGATTGCCCATAGCATTCATTGCTTTTATTATATATTTTACTTAGTAACCTTTACTTTTTATATATACTATTTCCAGCTTTAACTTCTCTTGAAGAAGGTAAAGTTTAACTAGTTATTATAATGTATTTTGAAATGTCTTCAATGATTACATAAATATGCATTCCTTCCTCCCACAATTTAATCACGTCATTCTTTGCTTAGAAGCTTTTGATGGCTCCCTGTGGCTGATTTTTTGTTGACCTCTAATTATCCATTCTCCACTGAATTTTTTTTTGTTGACCTCTGATTATCCCTTCTCCCCTTCTTAGATAAAAATAGAGTTTAGTCCAACATAGACCTATTGTAGTAAAGACTTCATTTCCTTGCCTCCCTGGCACTTGAGTATGGCCAGGAGACTAAGTGAACTATTTCCCAGTTTTATTTGAATGTTCAATTAAAATAAGACTCGCATTTCCTTTGTTGAATAGCAGTGTGGGAACACAGAAAAGGCACAGGATTAGAAGTCGTAAAGTCTAGAATCAAATTCACCAACTTTTAGCCAGTTATGAGTCATGTGCCTAGGCCAGCTTCAGTTTACTCAGTTGTAAAATTAGGATAATGATATTTACTCTTAGTTCTTCTCAAGGCTGTCAGTGGTCAAGTGGTGTGGTGAGGTTTTTCACAAGTGTTAAAGACTGTGGATATAAGAACATTTTTTATGGCTTTTAGAAATTATTTATTCAGTCCTGTCATTTCACATATTAGGAAAATACTGAATGGAACAAGACCAAACCAAAAGACCTCAGGAAGTTGAATGGCTTATCCGAGGTCACATGACCCTTAAAGAATGGGTCAAAAAACCCCTCCAAATCTCCTGGGCACTTTCAACTGCACCATCCTCAGCTTAGGAAAACGTTTGTCTTTTCCCTTCTTACTGGGAAAAAACAACAGTGAAAACTGTGCCTTTGAGTCATTCACTGAGTCAGTTGAACTCAAATCTATCTCTGAAGTCTGGCTTCTTTGTGACCTTTCCTGAATTCCATTCTCCAGGCATGGGAGGGAAGTCAATCCTTCCCCAGCCTCACTGGTTAGTATCATCGGGAATTCTCTTATTCATATTCCTGTCAATGTCACTTGTAATGCACCAACACCTGCATTTAAGGCAATACCCAGTCTGAAGTTTATGAAACAAAAGATTGATATCAGCTTCATAAAACTCAGGCAAAAGCAATGTCTTTCCTATATCTTGTTACTCCTTCAATTCTAGGAAATTTTTTACTTGGGACTACCAAAAAGTGTTATAATTAGTAATGATAAGGGCAAAAATAGAAATAACAATTGGAACTATCTTCCAAGAGCCACCGTTTTTGTTAATGATCTTAGTTTCTTTACTGATTTGGTGACAAGGAAGGATATACTTACTACTTTCTCTAGGTTATAAATGTATTTTCTCTTTTTTACAGAAAGTGAAACCTTCTGAGTATGTGGCTTAGATGTCGACATGCTGTTTAAAAATCACCTAGCTTGTTTATGCACTGGAGTCTTGGAAAACTAAGGTGCATAGCCACAGCTAACCTATTTCTCAAAAACAAGAGTGCTTTTGGTGAGAAAGACATAATTTTTGTGAAATATGAACTTCGGAAAAGTAAGTCATTTACACAACTTTCTAGGAGTCTATCCTCCTTTATCTATTGGGCTATTAATTTTGCTCACAAATAGCAACTGTAGGAATTTTGTATTTTACGATAATCCCCCTCACCCCTATGATTTGGTATCACTCAAACTTGGCTTTTTCTCTCACTTCTCTAATTCACAAACATGATAAACTTATCAGATTGAACAAATCATCATTTCGCACACACTTACTTTCACCCTTTTCTTTGTTTTTAAAAAATATATATATTTATTTTTTCCAGTTTTATTGAGATATAATTAACATATACCATTGTGTAAGTTTAAGCTATACAGTATGTTAATTTGATATACTTATACATTGCAAAATGATTACCACCATAGCAGTAAAATGAGAATGCTGTGAGAAGGATTTAATTTTCTTAAGTAGAGAAATATTGAGAGCCTACTATTTGTTAAGCCTCATTTTAGACTTTGAGTTGGGAAATGATGTTATTTGATTTATCTTTGTTAAATTACAGTCCAGATTAACAAAAATTTATTGACAGCCTGTTGTGATCCAGGCCATGTGATAGGCACTATGAACAAAACAATGAAGAAGCATATACTTCGTGATCCTTTCTTTTGACGAGCTTACAACTTAATTGAGGATTTGACATGATAAATACAATGGTGGCAAGCAGTAATGGGTTGGGAGATGGAAGAACAAGAGATGGTTTCCCAGAGAATGTAACCCTCAGATGACTCTTAAAAAATGAGAGGATTAAAAAAAAAAGATTAATCATTGAAGTTGAATTGAAACAACCTAGAGAAGGTGGAGAAAAAAGTCAGACTTCATTGTTGCTGGGTGGAATGAAAAGGTTTGTTTACAGAATTCCTCCTGTCTCAAATATTCTTCAGACTTTAATCCAAAGTTCCCCATGCACATATTCTTCACTCTCACCTCTTTATTAAAATACCTAATTAAATACTACCCACTTCAAGAAGAATTTTCTGATGACCACAGGAAAAATTTGTTGGTATCTCTATTGTGTGTCTAAATGTCTATAAATAGATTGGAAAGACTTTGCCAGTATTATCTCTGCCTATTTTATATGTGTTTCCACAATATTTCATAACTTGCACATAGCCAACAAATCTTCCATTACCAATTCGATTTTCCTTATCCAACCTCAGATGACATTTCATTGGGTTTGGTTTGGCCTCACAAACATTTTCCCAAATTTATTAGGTTGCCATAACTTCTGTTTGTTACATGACTTTATTATTGACTACTTTCAGGTTAACTAATGGCATAACATCCCTTTATTCACACACTACTACCTATTATCTTGGACCCAGAATGTTGGACTTGAAAGAGAGCTTACAATATATCTCAAGCATCAATTCATAACTCTGATTGTGTGTTAAAATAAAAAAGGTGCCATTGAAATACAGTGGGAAAACAATGGTCTTTATATAAATAGTGTTGGTTCAACTAGACATCCATATTAGAAAAACAGTTACTTTGACTCTTGATTCATACAATACACAAAAATTAGGTGTATTATAAGGTCTAAAGATGAAAAACAAACTTAAAAGCTTCAAGAAGAAAACATAGGAGAAAATCATATCAAAGTAGGCAAAAATTTCTTAACCCTAACACAGAAAGCACTAACCATAAAATAAAAGATTTATGACTTGGACATTGGAACAGACACAGAGATGTGATACCCAGATTCCCCTTCAAGGAAGGACTTGTTTTCCCGGATTCTAGGAGGGCTGTCAGTGGAGAGTATTCAGCTTTCATTCCACTTTAGGGATTGCCTCAGTTGCTGACAGCCACCTTGTCCAAGATCTTGCTTTTCCAGGGTCAGTTACAATCAATGACTGATCCAGACCAAAGTATAAAAGTTCTGCCACTTTGGCCCAATGCAGGACAATTGTAAGTTGCTATATATGTTTTAGAGCTCCCTGTGGTTGGCTAATTCTGTTGGGCATGCATCATTAACAAACATCTCCATTTTTCCCCTCCTTCCCATGGGTGTTGGTCCAAAGGACAGTCTATGAACAATCTGAACACTAGACTCTCTCAGAACCTGTTGTCTGGAGAACCAAAACTGTGTTAGAAGTCATTCAAATTAAGAACTTCTACTCTTCAAAATATGCCATTAAGAGAGTAAAAAGGCAAGCCACTGCCCAGGAGAAGATCTTTGAAACACATATATCTGAAAACTATCTTGTATCTAGAATAGATGAAGAACTTCTACAGATCTATGAGAAAACAATTATATTAAAAATGGAGAAAGAACTCAAAACGGTGCTTCACAAACAGGATATCCATATGGCCTATAAGCAAAGATAAAGGTACTCAATTCCCCAGTCAGCAGTGAGATTCAAAACAAACAAACAAACTGCAATAACCCAAGCAAAGAACAAGACAATGTAATGGCTCTACACACTCACTATAAGGCCTAAGATGAAAATGACTGACAATACCAGATAATGAGAAGGCTGTGGAACAACTATATAACTCATATATTGCTGGTGGAAGTTAAACTTGTTCAACTGCTTTGAAAAGTGTTTTGGTGCTATCTACTAAAGGAAACTATAGAGTTAACCCATGTTCCAACAATTCCCCTACTAGGTATACACTCAAGAGAAGAGTGTGTTTATCTTCCAAATGACTTGTGCAAGAACGTTCACATCAGTACTATTTATAACACATAAGAGTTTGGAAACAACTCAAATATCCGTGAACCATAACACTGATTAAAAACTTGTGCTATATTCATATAATGGAACAATGGAAGCAATAATAAATGAACAAACTACAGAAAATATTATGGATAAATTGTACATGCTTAACAATGAGTGAAAGAAATCAGACCATAAAAGTAGACATACTGTTTGATTCCAGTTACATCAAGTTCAAAAACTAGCAAGACTGATCTCTGGTGTTGGAAGTCAGCTTTGTGGTTACTTTGGGGTGGGTATTGATTAGGAGAGAACCTGAGGGAGTCTGCTGGCATGGTGGAATTGTTCTATCATATTTTAGATCCAGGGGGTAGTTACATAGGTGTTTACATAGTAAAAATTCACTCAGCTCTACACTTAATATTTGTTCACTTTATTGCGTGTAAGTCATACTTCAATAACAACAATAAAAATCACTTGGATCTGTATATCTCTCTGTACTCCACCCTCCAGAGAATGATTTAATTGGTCTGTCATGCCTTGGGTCTGCTTCTGTTTTACTTTGTCAAGCTCCGCTGGTGATTCTAATCTGCAGCTAGTGTTATAACGGAAATACAGATCTGATGACACTTTTTCACATTATCAATTAGGGGTATAGAAAGTCAGCCCTGAGAGTCAAGTGACTTATCAAGGGGACATAGAATAAATCTGATTAGTGCCAAAGCTGGCTCTGGAACCATACACATCTCATGGTTTATACTGCACTTTTGACCATGACCATCTTGTACTGCCTTTTCCTCATGGTACCAAGTAAAGACATCCTCACTTAATGCTTTCTGAATCTCTTTCCAAATCCCCACTTCACATGAGAGCGAGTACATGCTCCTGAGCCTCTTGCTTTGCTTTCATTAAGTCCATCCTTATGTTCTTAGGTTTGAGGGATAGAATTTGTTTTCAAGCAGAATTAAACCGCATTTCACAACAGACATGCTTCCACTTGTCGGGATTCAATAATCAGCTGGCTGCAGTCCCAGATAGCCACACTGGAAAATCTTTACAAGGACAAACCTCCACTGGATTCTCTCTTTGTTTAGGTTTTGTGAGGATTGAAGGACACAGCACACATAAAGCTTTTAGGCACAGTGTGAGTTCAATAAATGGTAAACATACTCTATATAATTATATATATTACATAATTAATATGTAATATATATAGTTATATATATTCCTACATAATTATAAGAATAATTATATTACTGCTAGTGATGATTAGAATTTTTTTTAACACAACCACAATACAGGTATGAGCTTGAGTAAATCTAACATTAGTACCATATTTTCATCTAATAATGTTTGTGTTTCAATTCATCAGCTGACCCAATATGTGCTTTAGAGCATTATTCCCCCTCCAAACCAGAATCCAGTCTGTGGTCAGGTATCACATTTAGTTGTCATGCTTTTTAGCCTCTTTTAATCTGGAACGTTTCTAATATATAGTTAACATTTTAAAATACTAATACAGGGGCCGACCCAGTGGCACAGCGGTTAAGTTCACACGTTCCGCTTCTTGGTCCCCTGGGGTTCGCCTGTTTGGATCCCGGGTGCGGACATGACACCACTTGACAAAAGCCATGCTGTGGTAGGTGTCCCACGTATAAAGTAGAGGAAGATGGGCACAGATGTTGGCTCAGGGCCAGTCTTCCTCAGCAAAAAGAGGAGGATTGACAGTAGTTAGCTCAGGGCTAATTTTCCTCAAAAAAAGTAAAATAAATAAAATAAAATACTAATATAGTCACCCTCCCCCTTTATTAATAAACTATTGCTCATTCTGTGTTTGTCTGATGTTTGCTCGTGATTCAGAGTATACATTCTGTGCCAGAATACTACATAAGTGAGGTTGTGTTTTTCTCAAGGTATCACATCCGGAGGCACATGATGGCCATATGTGCCTTGTTCATGATGTAAATTTTATTACTCAGTCATAGTATTGTCTGATATTTGCACTGTATAATTATTATTTTTTCCATTGAAAGGAGTAAACATTAGGTGGGGAGTTCCTTTAGGATGATGCAAATATCCTGATTCTCACTGAAATTTCCCCTTAGGTTTAGCATCCATTGATGATTCTTGCCTGATCCAATCTTTACTCTGCTGGTTGCAAAATGATGACTTTCCAGCTCTAGTGTTCCTCTACTTTAGCAAATGAGGGGAAACGACTGGAAGGGCCCAAGAATGTCTCCTTGAATCTGAGTGTTGATCTTGCACCTTGGCCTAGCGAAGCCTTCAACCAGATCTAGAAGCCTCAGGAAACAAAGCTGCTACTCTTGCCCCCTCCTTTTCTCTCTTGTTCTTCCTCTCTATTTTCCTGTACACACTTTCTTTGTTCTATATACGGATGTGTTTTCTGAGCTATTCCACGCATATATCCCAGTCAGGACCCTCCCATTTCTTACATGTCTCTCCAGTTCAAGTGCTTAAGGAAAACTCAGAGAAATTATAGTTTTGAAGAGAGAGACTCTTTTGTCTTTTTATTTTTTAAATTTTTCTTAAAGATTGGCATCTGAGCTAATAACTGTTGCCAATCTTCTTTTTTCTTTCTTTCTGCTTTTTCTCCCCAAATCCCCCCAGCACACAGTTGCATATTTTAGTTGTGGGTCCTTCTAATTGTGGCATATGGGACGCCGCCTCAGCGTGGCCCAACAAGTGGTGCCATGTCCCAGACCGGGATTAGAACCTGTGAAACGCTGGGCCTCAGAAGCAGAGCGCGTGAACTTAACCACTCGGCCACGGGGCTGGCCCCCTACTATCTAAATTTTTTTATACAAGGAAAAAGTAGCTTTTCATTTTGTTCCATCTCAGAAAATCACAACTGCTGTTCAATATAAAATTTATGACATACTTACTTCCAGTTTCTCTCTCTCTCTCTTTTTTTTTCTTATGGAAAACTGTTCTAGTTGTAGTATTGCCCCCCACTGTATACTGCATCAATAACATAGTCGTCTTCTCTTATCTGCGGGCGTTGTGTTCCCAGACCCCAGTGGATGCCTGAAACCTGGATAGTACTGAATTCTTCATATACTGTGTTTTTTTCCTGTATATACATATATACCAATAACAAAATTTAATTTATAAGTTAGGCACAGAAAGAGATTAATGATTTTCTCTATACACACATACCTATGATAAAGTTTAATTTATAAATTAGGCACATAAGATATTTATGATGTTTTGGGGTCATTATTAAGTAAAATAAGGGTACTTGACCATTGGCAGTGCGATATCACAACAGTTGATCTGATAACTGAGACGGCTACAAAGTGACTAAGGGGCGGGGAGCGTATACAGCGGGGGTACGCTGGGCTGAGGGATGATTCACATCCTGAGTGGGATGGAATCGGATGGCGTGAGATTTCATCATGCTACTCAGAATGGCGTACAATTTAAAACATAACATTTATTTCTGGAATTTTCCATTTAATATTTTTGGACCCAGTTGACAGCAGGTACTGAAACCATGGAGAGTGAGACTGCAGATAAGGGAGGACTACTATATGTCTACAGTGTAACTGTAAAATTTTATTCATATTTATTTTTTTAAACATGAAAAGTAACTTAATTATAGTCTAATAAAAATAAAAGCTACTTTAATTTAATTACCCATTATAATTCACATAGGTATCTCTTAATTCATGCTATCTGCATAACATATTCAAATAAGCACATTACAATGTTACATTGATACATAGAAAAAATCTAATTAAATCAATCTGTTGACATTGCATAGATTGGTAACGTGTCTATGAATAATTCTGGAAATTACACACACACCTTAAATGAGCATGACAGCACAACAATATCTTACATATTTCATTCTTAAAATGAAATGCCACTGTCCCAGGACAATTAGGTTGTGTTTAACAAGAAATTATACTTTTTCAATTTTTAAATTTAACTTTAATTAAAATTAAGCAAAATTAAAAATTTTGTTTCTCAGTTGCACAAACCACATCTCAAGAGCTCAGTAGCCACACGTGGCTAGGGGTTACCATATTGGACAAAGTAGGAGTGGTCCTCTGTCCATGAATAGGGAATACTTACACCAGGAGACACATCATTACTCTCACTAAACTTAAAACTGTCACTGCTGCCTGATAAGTTTGGTTTCCTTGTGATGGGGATCCCAAGGCAAAAAAGGGAAATACCATCCTGATGAGAGTAATAGCCTCTCATTGTTGAGAGGAGATAGGGTTGCTGCTACATGAAGGTAGTAGGGTGGCATATGGTTCTCAGGTGATCCATCTGGGGTCTCTTGATACTTCCTTGACCAGGTTTCCCCGTGAATGAGTAATTACAGTAGACATAGCCTGGAAAGTGCATAGTCACGTGGGGTTTAGATGCCTCAGTAATTAAGGTCTGTGTGATGCCTTCTGATGGGACACTAGACCAACAGAATTACAAGCAAAGTGTAAGTGGAACGTGGAATGAGTTAGGTGATTTTTTGGGCAGGAGAGTATGAGTTCCAGTTACATCCTGGAGATGAACTGTGACAACAGGGGCTGTAGCTCATCTTGCTAAACTTCCTTTTGAAATTTTCCCTCAAAAGTTGTCAAATCAGATGAGTCACATGGTGTATGGAGTAAATGTAAGAAGTGAGTGGATTTTAGTAGTGCAAGTACTAGACTCCAGTGGGTGCTGGTGGGGTCTTACTCTTATTCTCTTGTTTTCATTTTACTGTTTTGTGAGCCCACTCCCAGCTTCTAAGTGCTCTGCTTTCCTAATGTCTCATCCTTGTGATTTTCTTCAGAGCACTGACCTTGTGCTACTGAGCCTCTTCTGAAGTCCCTGGAAGTTGTCTCACCAGCAACCCTTGGCCACTGACTGACAGGAGTAAGAAATCAGAACTCCCTTGCCTGGAAATGGGGCAAACTCTGAGTTGTAAATTTACATTCCAGAGCACCCTATGGGATCCGGCTGATGCCAGGTCTGCCAATAATCACGACTTTTTCTGGCTCTCTCCTCTTCTTTGTCTTGCTATTATCCTCCACTCTCTTTCTGATTTCTCCTGGGAGCATGTTCTTAACAAATCACTTGCACACAATTCTTCATCTCAGAGGCTGTTTCTGGGGAATACAATCTAGGAAACATACATGCATACACACACACATAATCTCTATTTTCGTTTTTCACACTTCTTTAGTTAATGATGTCAGTGAGACTTGTACAATGTGTATATTATGTTTTAAAAATCAAGTTTAGTTTAAAAAAACCTTAAAGACAGTTACTCTTTTTCTGTCTCTTTCTGAATAGATTAAAACTAGAAAGCTATTGCAGATAGAAGGGTTGGTATTGCTTTATTTTTCTCTGAAGAGACCATAGGCCAAAAGTGTGTATGTGTGTGTGTGTATACACCCAGAGATAGAGAAAGACGTAGAGGGAGAGAGAGAGTGAGGGACAGAGTGACAGAGAGACAGGCAATCAGCAGTCAGAGAGGGGCATACATATTGCTTCTATTATTTCCATATATTTCAACATATATTCCTTGACCCTTTAACATGTGTGTTGGACAAAGATAAATGAATCACTCTACCTTCTGAAAGCTCAAGATCTAGTGGAGAAAAGATATATAACCTTAGGTAATTTTAATCCTGGGCACTTGGTGAAAAGTGCTCTGATGAATGTGGAAAGTTCCATGGTGAACACAATGATGGAGAAAAGGTAGTCAATGTGGGCTGCCCGGAGGATTCTTGGGAATATGGAATTTAACTTGGACCTTGGATCTCAAAGCATTCTTTCCCCAAGGGCAAGGCTGCTAAGACCTCGAGAGCTATGGTTGTACACTCATCACATGTCAAGTAAAAACTTTTATTAAGTTCTTATTTGCACCTGACATTTTGTAGTAGCTGGTGTGAAGTTTTATTAAGGTTTTTGAGTCATTTCCTGAGTTTGCAGTGTGACTATAAAATAGTGACATTGATTTATTTTAAAACATAGACCAGGATTCGTGTAAGGATGCATATTTCCTGAGCATAAAGATTGTTATCTCTTAGATCATCTCCGCCTCCTCTGTGAAACAGGGAATATGAGACCTGTCTTGAAAATATTGGAGCTTGTGCTTTGCTAAAGTCCCTACTTCAATCCCTGGTACAAAAGATCCTCAGTAAATATTTGTTGTCATTTCATTATTGTGTGCACCATTCCTGGGGTTAATAAACAGTTAGCTATATTTTAAGGAATTACTATCAACAAATAAAACCAATCATATATATCAGTGCTGTGCCAAGCCATATTAGAGTCTTAGGCAAAAGGGAAAACCAGTGATACTGAGCCAGTCTTTGTTTAAAACTTTATCTTGTTCATCATTATTTTTGCATTAATTTGGTTACAATATTGTTGGATCAGAACATTATTTATTTTGATCATTGACTTCTTTTGGATCCCCCTTAAATTTTTCTCCTGAGGCCTCAGTGGCCTCCTGTTACTCCCAGCACTGAACACATTCTAATTATCTTATTGATGTTTCTGTTCTTATATTGGATGTTGTGTTGTGTCTACATTCTCCTGGTTAAGGATTGGAGCAACTGTTCCCTCAGAGGCTGAGGGCTACTGGCAGCTCATCACTGAGTGCCCTTCAGAGATCATCCTTCACTAATGGTAGCTGTCTTGTCTAGATCACATTGCCCTTACCAAGAGGATCCACATACAATGACTGGTGGATATTGGATATAAAGGTCCAGTCCCCTGGCCCCAATTTGGGAAAACTCTAAAAATCAACAGTTTCCTGGAGGATTGTCTCAGGCCTTTTTTATAACTACCTCAGAGCCCAATTTCTCCCTCTACTCAACCTCACTTCCTTTACTTCCCCCACAGGAGTTGATTCCAAGAGCATTTCCCAATATATTTCCTGTACCTCAATCTCCACCCCAGTATCTGACTCCCAGGAACAAAACCTGTGACAGTTGTGTCCAGGAGTGGTCTCAGAAAGCAGGTCCTACAATGAGATTTTGGAGCTGAAGCACCCATTGGCAGGGTGAAAACAAGAACCCAATCTCTGGTGTTATGTGGAGCATGGATAGGCCCTGGAACAAGATAGCATACCACTTAAAAACTTCTACCAGCGATGAACTAAGACAGTACTGTGAAAGGAAGAGTACTAGTAGGTGCAATATATTAGGTATTTGAGAAATGCTGGGAAATAGGAACTAGAAGGATGCTATTCCTGGATTCCATAGATGCTTTGAAGAAAGATAATAAAAGGATGAGGGCCAATTAACCAGCAATTAAATGCTAAGAATGAAAGCCAGAGGACCTCCTTGGTAGTACTGAAAGAGATTCATATTCTTCAGCTGCTGGAGGACTGAAAAAGATGAGGACAAGTCCCCGGACTTATTCATAAGACTATAGAGCTTCAAAGAGAGCTAACTTCTGAGACCTGATACGGCTGGTAAGCCAAGGTCAGAATCCTATTTGGGAAAGAATAAGATCCTGAGAGATGGGATTGGGTTGATGAACTAAAAAAATGTTAATTCCTGGGCCGGCCCGGTGGCTCAGCGGTTAAGTGCATATGTTCCACTTTGTCGGCCCGGGGTTCCCCGGCTCGGATCCTGGGTGCGGATATGGCTCCACTTGGCAAGCCATGCTGTGGCAGGTGTCCCACATATAAAGTAGAGGAAGATGGGCACAGATGTTAACTCAGGACCAGTCTTCCTTAGCCAAAAGAGGAGGATTGGCAGCAGATGTTAGCTCAGTGCTAATCTTCCTCAAAAAAAAAATTAAAAAAATTTGATTCCTTAGATTTCCTCAAATTATCTGTGCCTACATAAGAATACAACTTCTTCCTATTACCCCCACCCCCATTCCCTTACTTGAGGATTATGTAGAAGCCTTTGCCTTGCTAGACAGAATCTCCACTCTTGGGTACTGGATCAATAACTAGGATTAATGCACAACATAAACCAGCCAGCAAATGCTGGGATTATTATGGAAGGGAAGGAACAATATTTTTAAAAAGCTGTAAGACCTATTAAACACATACAGGCAGAACCGGAATGGTACATATGGAATAAGATTCTAAGTGTGCTGGATCAAAGGTTGCAGGATATGGAGTTGGGTTTCAGAGAGTTTATTGACATGGGAGTACTCATTCAGGAGTTGGAAAAAGCAATGGCTCCTGCCTGAGTGAAAAAAGAAATGCCAGAATTTTTGTTGGAGAAGGTAGATGAAGGATTCAAAAGATTTGAAGAAGTAGACTTGTTAGAATTATATACCAAGTAAGTCTTGAAAACACACCAGATGAATATTTTTCCTTGGAAAGACTTGAAAGACCATCCACTTACCAAAGCAGTAAGGAATGTGCTAGTGAGCAGGAAACCAGCATCCCTGAGAAGCTCAGAGGTCGTTACCTCTCCTACCCCATGTTATTATATAGTCTGAAGAGACCTCGGACATCTGGACACCCCACAGAGCATCACAGTAATGAACTCATTCATGACATCATGCTAATCAGACCAGATAAGAAAGAATTGACAAGTTCACTAGAGGACTTGGTAAAAGACATTCACTTCAAAGAGTGGGAGATAAAGCCCATGAATATTGAGGAACTTGCTACATCAGTGAATTATTTAGGGATCCAATGAGGCGTGCCAGGACTTCACCTCCAAAGTAAAGGACAAACTGTTGCATTTCACAATGCTTATCATGAAGAAGGGAGCTCAGTGCCTGGCAGACCTCTTTGGCATTTGGAGGCAGCATATTCTACCTTAGGAGTACTGCACTGACCCACGTATAAGGTCACATCAAAGTCATCAAGAAAGGGCCCTGTAGCAGGACCAGGATCTGGTACAAGAAGTCCTGCTGCTTGGTCTATAGGACATGCCAGGCTCTGTGTATTAGAGGTGATTTTGGTAGGAAAAGATGCCCAGGGAATTCTGGCAAGCATAAGTAGGACATTCACAATGTATTATCCTGGGATTCTGTAGCAAGATCATATAATCTGCAGTAATGTATTATTCTTTAAAAAAAATAGCCCTTGGCTGATACCCAGTCTCTTTGGGCTCCTTGCACTGAGAGACCAGCAGGCAAGGAAGAGGATCACCACCATGAAGTGGTCATGACCCTGTTATTGGGAGGAAGTAGAGATAATTTTCTACACTGGAAGTGGGGAGAAATATGATTTTCATTCTACTGATCCACACAGCTGTGTCTTGATACCAATGTGGGTAATTAATAGACAAATACAATAGTAACAGACTAAGAAGTGTCTCAAGCTCTAAGGAATAAGGATCTGGGTTACCCCACTAGGTAAGTCAATTAGGCAAGCAAAGGGGAATCTAGAATGGATAATAGCAGAGGGAGGTGGTAAGTGTCGTTGTGGCCTTAAGACAAGCTGCAGTGGTTAGAGGTCATTGGTCCCATTAGCCTTTCTCTTACAAGTGTACTTTAGGGAAAGAGGCCACCAAAATCCCGAGGGGGTGCCTTCCATAACTTAAATGAGGGAAGCGAATCTGACTGACTCAGGGAGAAAGCTGCCGTGGACGCTGCATTGCACCCTCCAATTGCCCCACTTCAGAACTGAAGCCCTCATTCCTCAAGCTGCCGATGGTTTTGGAGGCTAAGACTTTGAAGCCGAGTATCCACAACACCATGGCATAGGATGAATGGAAACATCTTTCCCAACATCACATCCTCTTTCTTGGGGGTAGATGTGGGGATATAAATGTGAGCACTCCCCTAGTCCAAATTGGAATAACTCTGGAGAGGCATTTCAGTCTCAGAGTTCCCCCAAAGATCACCTGTGTGCCTGCATCACAGGGCAATGTCTCCCTGAAAACTCTGCGTCCTTCACTTCTTCCACAGCTGTTGACCTAAGAGTGTATCTTCGAACATTTCCTGTAGAGTCTGCTTCCTGATGTCCTGACCTTTGACAGATCCTTCTCACACATCTTCACCTTGAAACTCAGTCTTCTAACTCTCCTCTAAATCACTTACGCACAGGTTACATTGTCTGGAATTCCTATTTTTATCCTTGCCTCCCCACTGTGTGGAGTCTTATTTTCTATCTGAGTCCTGCTTTTTCAGTTGAGTAAACTTGCCCTCTGCAATTAATTCCAAGGTGGCAGTCCCTGTCTCCAAGTCAAAGTGAGAACATGGTGTGTATTGTTTGCCTGTTTCAATAATGTCAAACCTCTTGCACTTGATGTGTTTGATGGATTCTAAATTGAGAAGCATTTGAATGGAGAAGACCTGAACCTTGTAAATGTGCTTGTCACTGCTGAGGCCTCATCCTCAAAGACTGTATGAGCTCGGGATGCACGCAGGGCATACCACCTAAGCAAGATGGACACCAAGAGGCATTTTGGAAATTTGTTTTGTGCATCCATAAATAAGGAAGCCCAATTTAGCTTATGTGGTAAACTGAAATCAGGGGAAAAGAGGCAAAATATGGTCTGAAGTCCTCACCCAGTGTCATCACTCCCAGAGTTTTCCATGTAAAAATCTTGAAAACATTTAAAAAAACAAACCCATTAATTTTCTCAAGCATAGTCTATCGCTGTCACCCAGGGCAGGCCCGCCAGTCGTCGTGGCTGACATCCTTTCTCTCATAGTATTTAGTGAAATTAAACTGTCAGTCTTCATTTCTCCTGATGGCTTCAGTGCTATACCCATTTCTGACTAAGAAGTTGTTTTTTTTTAAGCATTAGTTTTAAATAGAGTCTTGGTGAATTCAAAGCTCTTGTTTTCAGATTGGTGTCTTCAGATGAGATCCAGGATACTGGAGGCAAAGACGTCAGGACAAATGAAGGTTGGCAGCATAAAAGCAGAAGAAATCATTTTTCCCCATTACTCACTTGAAATTCTCTAATTAGGAAGCTTGGGAGAGTTCCAGGCCCAGAAATACCCTCATTGTTGCTGAGAATGGGGGTGGGATAGGTCTGTGACTGAGCCCCAATATAATATCAACTAGACTAGAGGTGAGCAGGGATCTTTGCACCAGAGAGGCAGAGGGCGTGGCAAAATAAGATAGCTCACCCAGGTGATGACCTCCCCAAACTGCTCTATGAGGGGCAACCCTGGAGGTGGCATTGTGTCACCCTTCTTATTGTTTCAGCTGCCTGAGTTATATCACAGAGTGTACTTCATAGATTCAGGACCTGACACAGTCCTCTGATCAACCGGACCTTCCACAAATAGCAACACAGACTAGAAATACTTGAAACTGCCATCATACTCACTCATCTTCTCACCAAATCTCCCAACCAGCTGGATTTTGATAGAATGGCCCAGTAGGCAGGTTTGCTATTGAGGACCTCCTGGGTCAATTTCTTGGTCTTCTCTTACCTCTCACTTTCTCATTGACACAGACAGCCTGGGTGCTTATGCTGGTTTCCATAAGCCCAGACCAGACCCATATTCAGTTCTTCCTCTAATATTGTGATGTTCCTGAACTCAAAAGCATATCCCTTTACCCTCCTCATAGCCAAGTTTACATTCTCTAAGGATGTTCAGGAAGTGCTACAGCTATCCCTCAGTGACACCTCCATTGCAACCAGTTTATTTAGCCAAGGGTCAGAGGAAAAGCTGGAGATAAGTGTGAAGTTCTATCATTTATATGCAGCATTTACTTTTTAAAAAAATTTTTTATTGAGATTATGATAGTTTACAACCTTGCAGTATTTACTTTTTAAAGGAGAGCACATGCTAACCAAAACTCTGCTCCCTAAAGGCATATGTGCGTCTTATTCATGTGTCTGTGTCCTTCAGGAGTTGCCACAGTGCCTTGAGTAAGTTGGGAGTTTGGAGAAATGTTGGTTTCACTGTGATCAAATGAATTTAAAGTTACTAAATGGAACTCTATGGAACACACTCCATTTGGCTGCCTAGCTTTGTAGTCAAAATCATAAGCCTTTGGGTCAGAAAGGCTTAGACTCTGGGTTTTGGTTATTATGTACTTGGGGAAGTGTGCTTTGTGGGCAAGTTATGCGGCATTGCTGCGTTTCCATTTCCTCATCTATAAAATGAGCATAATAACCTTACTTGTTTCATAGAGTTGATGTAGGGATTACAGAACATATTTTTAAGGTGCTCTGCATAGTGACATTCACATAGGTTATGCATGTTCATAATAATAACAGTAATAGTAATACCAATACTATGAAAGAGGGTTAATTAGTGGGATAACTCTCTGCTTTGATTTATTTGAACTGCAAGAAAAGTAAAATTTCTAATATTTAAACTACCATCATTATTTTATTTCTGTACATAATACGAAGGAGTAAGATCATTGTGCCTGAAGCTCATTAGAATAGAGCACGAGTTGTCAAACTTTTCCTATAAAAGATTAATAGTAAATATTTTAGGTTTTGCAGGCAACATATGGCACCTATTATAACTATTCAACTCTGCCATTGAGCCATAAATGAATGGACATGACTGTCTTCCAATAAAACTTTATTTACAAAAAGAGGCAGCGACGTGAAGGAGATTAAAAACCAGAGGGAAACATTGAGTTAGTGAAGTTCGCCACAGGGTGATGCCTCAGTTGAGTGCCTTTTAAAGGCTTGCCTTCCATCCAGCATCCATGAGACACCACTGTATCCTCCTAATAAACTCTACATGCTTGCTTAAGAAATAAACAAACAACACACACACACACACATGCAAAATAGAGGAGGTGCTTAGCTGGATTTGGTTCCCAGGCTTTATTTTGCAAATAGTATCTGAAGTCACAGTAGAATGGGTGAATCAGAGTGGATTCACTATTATTTCCATCAAGAACTGACAAGTGCAGCTCTAGAGTAGGTGACCTAGTCCTATCAGGGAATACGTGCTTGGCACAGAGGCTAATAAGACATACATTGCAAGACCATCCTAGGACGTGAAGCCAAAGTAAATGGATTCAATAACGAACTTCAGCAGCTTGTCAATCTAGTGTTTTCAGGTTGGTTTAGGAAATCAGTTACTGCAGCAGGCTTCCAATATTAGTCCACTGGACCTTAAATGGAAAAGAGAGAGTATAAAGGTTTTGCTGTTTTCTCTACGCATACAAATCCAGTGAGAATAATGTTCGTTTGTTGATGTGAGTTGTCTCATAACCACAGTGTCCTCTTTCACTGTCATTTACAGAATGTGTCCACAGCAGACTTAATTACTACATGCAATTAGCCATTGAGAGAGGCTCACCCCATTTACAATGGAGGAGAGGGAAACCTGAACTCCATTTATTGGTGGCAGTGAGGAGCGACCTGGGAGTCTTCTAGCTGTACCACCAAACTCCCTCATCTTTTCCTCCAGCCTCTCAATTTCAGTTAAAAAAAATGCAGCTTCAAAACAAGTCTGGTAGCCCCCACTTCCAGGCAGATTCCACTCGCCTTTTTTAAAAATGGAAAATCAATGATGAAAAGTGTTACCAATGAAGAATATTAAAATACGCCAGAGCGGCCAGAATGGGACCATCAACACTGGGCAGGATTCAATAATCTCTGACTGGTGTCAGATAAGTAATAAAAGAACCAAATTTTGAGCAAATTGCTTTTCAAAGGTTATTTATACATACAGTCACACTAGTTCAATCTGAGCCTGACGATGATGATAGATTAAACATGAATATAAATACCCAACCTTCATTACCTTAGCCCTACCTTAGTTTGTATTGACCAGCTGACACTATGTGAGTTGGTTTTCCTCTCATAAAAATTTGAGAATGTCGCTGGGAACACAAATTGCCAAATGAAGCCAAATTGCAGAAGCCAGTCTATCATAGCTTCCAGAAAATCATAGAGGATATTAAACTTGAATGAACACTACAAGAGCTGAAACCCATCTTGAATTGATGCCTTTTCATTTTAATTGTATTTGATTATTCTTGTTGTGTTATTACTGTGTTCATAACTGTTGTGATGTATCAGTCCTGAGCGATTTCTTCCCCAAAGTAATATGGCTTAAAATCAAGAATGCCAGTGATGGTTTGCTCTGAGCACCCATTTTAGAGGCAATTGGTTGGACAGTATTTCATTCAGGAAGCTCAAAGCCATGTGTTGGTCAGAGTTTGAACACTTCTAACTGGGGAGAAAAATTCTGTAGAAAGAACACTGTATTTGAAACTTAGATTTGTCTTAAACGTTTGTATGACCTTGCTGATGCTGCAAACTACATAATGCCACCAGACCTTTTCACAAGGTGTTCTCTCTACTGGAAATACCTCCCTTCCTTTCCCCCAAGATCTTCTTGGTGAATTCTTCCCCTTCCTTCAAGTTTCACCTCTAATATACATTCCCCCTGATTTCCCCATGTATAGTTGATTATCAAAAATCCTTGAATAATAAAAATGATAATATAACACTCACCACTTTCATGCATGTAAAATTGTATGGTGTTATTAGGGTTCCTATACCATTTTGCATTTTAATTTTCTGTTTATATTTCTGTCTTCTGCAACAGACTATTCTTGAGGGGGGAAATGTGCTTTGCTCAACTTTATGTTTGCAGCATTCAGAACTGTGATGACATAGAGCAGACATTTAATGAATATTAATTGAATAAGTTTCTACCTCTGCAAAATGAGGATAATGATATCTGTGCTTTCCATCTTATAGAGTTGTTGCAAGAATCAAATGAAATGATATGTATAAAAATTCTGTGTCAACTAAAAAGTACTTTACACATATCAGAAGTTATGATGATCGCCCACCTAGGCAAATAGAATCTGTATGAAAACTCACAAAGATGCTCATTAATACTACTGGGAACAAGGCGTGGTGAGAACCCAAGCTCATTACTTCAGCTGCTCAAGCAGAATATAAAAATCTAACTTACCCTGTGTTAAAAAGGGGAAGAAGTGTCCATATGTGGTAGTTTTTCTTTTTGTTTTTTTTGAAGATTGGTACCTGAGCTAACAACTGTTGCCAATCTTTTTTTTTCCTTCTCCCCAAAGCCCCCCAGTACATAGCTGTATATTCTACTTGTAGGTCCCTCTGGTTGTGCCATGTGGGATGCCGCCTCAGCATGGCCTGATGAGTGAGTCCATGTCCACCCTGGGCTGCCGAAGCAGAGGCCGTGAACTTAACCACTCGGCTGTGGGGTTGGCCCCCATATGTGGTTTTTATAAGGAAGATGCAGCATGTGGAGAGATGTAGGGTGTGGCAAGATGATGAGATAGTTTGAATAACAATTTCCATTAAATTTTATTTACATTTATTTTTTGCAACTTACACTTTGCTGAACAGGTTTGACTCTGAAATGTGGGGTCTTTCCCCTCCTCTGAAGGTCTCAGTGGAAGAGAGAATGGTTACCTAGCACCTGCTCCTTTACCATGATGTCTAAGACTGTGCATCACCCTAAATGTCTACCCACAATGAATCAAAAGGTAAATTATGGTGTATAGATGTAATGAAATGCTATACAGCAAAAATGAACTATTACCAATGCGATCAGTTGAGAGATTGACACAGATGTAACATTAAGCAAAGAAGCCAGTGCCTTAAAAGAAAAAACACTGTATGATTCCACACAAATGAGGTTAAAAAACAGGCAAAAGTAATATATGGTGATGGAAGTCAAAACAGTGGTTAATTCTGCCTGTGTTTTGGCTGAGAAAGGGAATGAGAGATTCTTGGGGTGCTGAGAACGTTCCACATAGATATGAAGAATTATTGAGCTGCCCATTTCAGATTTGTGTACCTTGTCCCATGTCTGTAATTCCTCAATAAAAGTATAGCAAAACAAAGAAGAGCAAAACTCCTGTTGGGGGCTGAGGTTCATGAAGGCTGTATGTGTGAGGTAGACAGATTCACTCATTCTCCTGCTAGATTAGACCGCACACCCCTGCAGGGAAGCGATGATGGCCGCCTTACTTAGCTCTGTATCTCCAGCAACATGCACAGTCTTTTGTTGACAGACATTTTTGGCTGTTTTCATTTTGTACTGTTATGAATAAAACTGCTATGAATATTATTTTACTATCTATTACATGTTCGTATGTGTCAACCTTTCTTGAGTACATACTTCAGAGCGAAATGGCTTGCAGCACATAATAGTTTATGAATAGCTATTTGTTAAATAAAAATGAATGGATGAGGAAAGGAATGAATAAATTATCTTAACAATCCATGCAAAGAGGAGAGAACCTGGCTCTATCTTAGGGGGAGAGTGTTGCAGGAGGGTGGAGACAGGGGGTGGAAGGAATGAGGCATCACCCCTACAGAGGATGGGCATTAATAGCCCCGGGACTGATTTCTTCCCTGAGAGAACAACCGGTGAATCTGTCTACGCAGAGATCCAGGCTGGAGCAAGTGTGATCAGGCGGCGTCAGCTAGTCTAGATCTGCCCAGGAACCCTGGGTGCTGCCTCTCGGCCACTGTGTGGGTCCGCAGAAGGATCCTGCGGGAGGAGAAAGGGAGCTCTAGCTCCAGCTCTGCTGGTAGATGCTGTGTGCTCTGGTAAACTCACTTTAGATTTCTGAGTCCTCCTTTTGGTCATCTCAAAATTGGTGAAAAGGCAGTTCGATTCTGTGCTTTTCTGACATTTCCTGATGGCAGAAGGGAGCGAAGGCAAATGCCTTAGGTGGGGCACAACCTAAGCAACTTAGAACAATCAGTAAAATTCCTTGCAATATTCACTTCTATTTTTCAAATTCGTGCAAGTTGCTCATTTGAATTTATAGCATATCTGTATGTTTTAATATAAAATGTTTGTTTACAGAGGCTTCAAAGGACAAAGGGATTACCTTGTAAGCTGAGCTCAGTTTAACCTCATCATGTCCCCTGCATTATCACATAACCTGAATGTTGGTGAACTCAGAGCCAGAGGATCTCCAAGGCCTCAAGTCGGAGTACACGACTCTTCCCACCATGACTACCCCCTAGCCAAAAAAGTAGACCAGCAATTGGTTCTTTTTATTCCATGGTATTTTATCCTGAAAATTGTTCTTTGAGCAGTAACTTCTGTGACAGCAAACTTACATATGTTTCTTCAATATATCTTTGAGTTCAATAAGTTTCTTTATTGATTGATGAAACTCATGCCTTTCTGGTCATCCTACATCTCAAAGTCTGTGATCAAATTAGGTAGACATCATTCAGTGAAAAGTTTCTCCAGTTTCTAAACAATCATGCCATGATCATTCCTTAGTGTTTATGACAGCTAGGCCACTTGCTTGCTGACAATAGCTGTTGAAAAACCTCATTTAAAATTTTTATTCATTTTTTTCATATTTTTTTGTCTTAGTAATTAGATTTATAATTGCAAGCTTGCTCTGGCAGTGGTAAACAACTGTTTTTTCCATATAAGAAGAACACCTGAGATTCTGAATATTAATGAACAATAAGAAGTGCCAGGAATGTGTAGCAAAATAATAGGGTCCACTTCTAAATTTGCTTGGAATGCTTTGCCGACTTTCCTCCTCCTGCCTTCACACACAGCAGAAGGAAATTCTCCCCAGGTTGCAGTCCTTGGAAGAACACTTTCAAAATGAGAACAAAGAAATTACAGAGGCCTTAAGGGAGAATACTGTTTTAAATCAGACTGCTGTTTCTACCCCTTGGGACAGGAAGGGAGGAGCCCCACTCCCAGTTAGCTGAATTGGTTTGAAAATGATTAGAAGCAAGAATATGATTCCCAGCTTGAAGGACCATCTCAAGGGTACATCTCTTAGTCATCTCAGGTGACAACTGCATGCCACAGAAAATAATGTTTCAGCTCCAGAACGCCAAATTATTAGCATGTTGTCTTTTGAGGGAAACAATTCCCTATGAGAAATAGGAATTAATCTCAAGGGGAAAAATGTATTGTTATCCTTTGCATTTATATTTACGTGCCCATTATTGAAACAAATCCCTGAAATCAACTTGTTTCTCATGTAGTAGTGTCTTAGTCTGTTGAGTCTGCTGTAACAAAATACATACACAGATTAGATGACTTTTAAACAACAGAAGTTTATTTCTCACATTTCTGGAGGCTGGTAAATCCAAGGTCAAGGTACAGGCAGATTCAGTGTCTAATGAGAACCTGCATCCTGGTTCATAGACAGCTGTCTTCTTGCTGTGTCCTCACATGGCAGAGGGGGCAAGGGAGTTCTCTGTGATCTCTTTTAAAGGGCACTACTTTTGTTGATGATGTCTCCATCGTCATGACCTACTCACCTCCCAAAGCTCCATCTCCAAATACCATTATATTGAGGGTTAGTTTTCAACATACGAATTTTAGGGGGACACAAACTTTCGGTCTATAACAATATCCACATTTACGGATTATTGCTGACCCAGAACTTTCAACTACATGGATAGACTCTCCCTTGATGAATGGAATTACTTCTTAAAATTGACATCATATATCTTTTGCTTGAACCAACTGAAAGTAAGTGAAAACATGAGATGGGCACCAATTATCCCTGAACTTCTACAAATCTAGAACACTATGTCTAAAATTAAACTGAGGGAGGGTGATGACAACTTCTTGGTTATATTTAAAAGCAGAAATTTTAATTTTATTTATGGATTTGAATCAGAAATTAATTCTTTTATGATAAAGAAATGTGAAGGTTATCATCAAAGTGGGAGTGATTTGCTTCCAATTGCAAGCTGGGATTCAATTAAAAATAACTATAACTATATATATATGTATACACACATATACATATATTATATATGTAAATTTATGTACATATATACATACTTAAAATATATATTTAAGGCCTTCTCAATTAAATGTTACCAGTGAACAAATAACCCAAGGAAGGAAGCAATGTTCAGTATCAGCTGATAAATGTGGTGATGGTGACTGAGGAGAGAGACCAGGAAGAGAGGAGCCAAAGAGAGGGAATTAAAGAATGATTCACTTGTTTTTGAAGAAGGCTTCCACTCTGTCAGCCTATAAAGATGCTCCATTTCTTTTTTTTCCACCAGAAAACTTTCCTTTATCTCTTTTTTTTCAGCTTTATTGAGGTATACCTGACAAGTGAAAGTTGTAGAAGATCATAATAGATAAACAAGCCAAGTGCTGAACTACTTTATAGTCCAACCAGCAGTAGCTGAGAGTTCCCCTTTTCCTGTATCTTGTTTAACAACAGATACTAACAAATTTTTAACTCTTTGTCAGTTCGGTAGGTAAAAAATGGTATCATTTTAACTTCTTGCTTGTTTCTTTACTAGTTAGGTGGAACAATTTTTCCTATACTTTTCAAATTTCTATATTCTAATTTTCCTGTATTTTTGCCCACTTGTATTTCTTCTTTTGTGACATGCTTATCCATAGATTTGGTTGATATTTTTCTTATTGATTTGTAAAAGCTTTTTGTGTTGATTAAAGATACTAACTCTTTGCGTACATCACAATCTCAACACACACGAGATTTTCTTCCCTAGTTTGTTGTTTACCTAAGGAATCTTTTTAGTGACTTTTCAAAACTTTTTGAAATATGTGATATTTGATCTTATAAAATAACTTGTTAACACGTTATGAAGAACAATAATAAACATTGTCAAATCAAAAAGAGAAACAACGGTGTCTCCATCATCTGCAGGTGGATGTCCTCAAAAGGCTCTGATATATACATGACATACATATATATATATATATATATATATATATATATACAATTTTAAACAAATTTCACTCAGGAAAACTTGCATATATCAAAAGAGTACAACTCAGCACCCCAGATCAAGACTCACATCATTACCCCCACACCAGAATCCCTCCACATGCTCTCCCATTCTTTATCACCCCCAAGGTAATCGCTATCCTTAACTATATTAACGTAAAATAGTTCTGCCTGTTTTTGGAATTTATATGAATGAAATCATAGAGTATCTACTCTTTTATATCAACCTTATTTTACTCAACATTAAATTTGTGAGATTCATCCACACTCCTGCATGAAGTTGTAGTTTACTCTTATTGTGTATACTATACTGTTTTGTAAATATACTACAATGGAATTTCCATTGTTGATGGGCATTTAAGTTATTTTCTCAGATTAATTTGAAATAGTGTTTAATGAGCTTTTTATAATCCTGTAGTTAAAGTACCTATTATATGATATGGAAAAGAATATTAGGATTATCTTAAACTGTACTTTGGGGAAAAAACAAACAAACAAACAAGCAAATAGTCGTCACAGAGAAATTGCACCAGACAGAATTAAACAGACAAAGGAAAACCTCAAAACTATAACAATAGGTGAGAGAGACTGAACTCAGTTTGGCTGAAACAAAAGGCAGGAGAGTTCTTAACCATTGGCATGAGCTGGTAGAAAAGCACTGGAGCATATTATGGGGGAACTTGGTCTACGTGATTCGTGCAGCCCTGTTTGCTCATTGGCTCTTTTTGAACTTTGGGTTCTATCTTCCAGCAGAGACTGGGAGATGGGGGTCATATATTTCTTGATGCTAAAGGATGGCTCCCAGGTCTTGAGAAAGACATTCCTGGGTTGTAAATCTGTCAAGAGACTGTGAAAAGAGATATATCACAAAGGGGCATAGAAAGAATTTACAATTGCAAGTTTTCTAGAGTAAATCTCTAAGAAAAGGGAAGGCAGGGGTCTATAGGCAGGAAGAAACCTGTTTGAAGTTTAGTTAAGCTAAGGAGAATAGACGTTAAGGCCATCTTGGTCATAGGAAACAGGTAAAATATTAGCTAGCACTATTGCTGGATTATCTCTTTTTCATTGTTTTATACTATTCTGCGCTTTCTAAATTGTCTACTATAAGTAACAAATATCTTAATCAGTCTCACTTTGATTATTAACATCTATTAATATCTGAAAACTTACCAAGTAAAGCCAATAGTGCAGAGCAAAACCGTGCTTCTTTGAGTAACATCCCTCCAAGGAAAGAGAGAAAAATGAGATCCCTAGAGAAAAGATTTAAGTGAAAGTTTACTGATCACCCTGGGTCTATGTCAGAGAAGAAAAGAAAATCGTTAGTCCTCAAATCCTCCAATCCTTTTGATTAGAAACAAGAAAATATGCAGTTCTCATAGAGAGCAGTCCAAATAGAGACACATTTGATATCAGCTGTGTGATCATCATAATGTAAAATGTTCAGGAAAAGGAGAAGCACACAAAACTGACAATGGCCCAGAATTAAGATTACATTAAAATGTGCTATTATCATAGACACCCTTCATCTCAAGGAATAGTATAAAAAATTTACTTGGGTTAATTTCCTGTAACTCTCACTTTTCATGAAAGTCCAACATTCATCTCACATTAGTATTTATTCCCACCTTGGAGCCAACATTTCCTTACTCTTAGATTATGTATTAATTCCATTCTGAAACCCTGTTATAGAGAATGTATCTAAAACTGAGAAATATGGCATACAACCTCGTATGAACTTTTCTCTCTTATGAGCCCACAGGTATGTTTACATCTGTACCAGCAGACTGCAATTGTGTTACACCACCACTTCTTAGCACTCTTAATAAGACTTCTTTGGGGAAAAACTGGTTTAAATTAATTTATCAAACAGGTTTATTTACTTAAGCATTTCTTGGAGACTTAAGTTAATTATGATGCTCCAGGCAGGGGAGGTTTCGTTAGGAAGCGCTTCCAACCATTTTGGCTGAGTAATTGTTTGTATGTGTATATAATTTGTGTGCATGTGTGTGTAAAAGCTTTTTAATATATCATGGAACTGATGATATTTTCATACACATTCATTACAGTCCCCAAATATGAATGCCTACAAGGACCAAGTATATATGGCAAATGAGTAAAGGAGACAAGGTAGGAACTTTGAAAAATAGGAAAATTCATATTCATAAAAACTGGACAGCCACTGTCCTGCTCCAGTTGATTGCTGCCTTGGAGAAATTTAGGCATAGTATATTCAGATCTTTTGACTCCCCAAGAGAAGGCAGTAATCCACATGTTTATGTGAAATCTTATTGTCAGATCTTGACAAATAATTAGAATGTTTTAAAAATACCGTATAAGCCAAACAAATTGACCTGCACACCAGATTCAACCAATAAACTGTTCATTTGTAACCTATGAATAACATGCATCTGCTACTTTATGGTATATTTTTCATACCATAGTGCTATAATGATATTCAGAGCATGCATTTTTCTAGGTATTTTTATGTGTCTAAAGAAAATAATATCAATTATTTTATTGAACTTTACTCATCGAGCACTGTGATGAGCACTCAATCTATAAGATGTCACTTAATTTTTACTTTAGGAAAGGAGACATGATTATCTCTAATTTTAAGACCACAAAATGGAGGCTTTTAAATAGGTTAAGTAGTTTGTACAAGATCAAAAATTAGTAAGTGGAAGAGGCAGGATTGAGGCTGTGCTTGGCATTAAGTCTGGACGCCTGATCACTAATGCTATATGTTGTATAACTCTTCACTTCTGTAAGTTGGAGAATACATTACTTATGTAAAATCAATATCTCTTTAGTTTCTGAGGTTGACTATAACTTGTTGAGGACAGAAACCATGCCTCATATTATTTTTCCCATATCTTAAAATTTTCTTGCTTATAGAAGACTTTTAGCAATGTTGATTCAACTCATGTTTGGGTATTCTCAATTGATGTTTGGGTATAGGCCCATTTATTTACCCTTTCTCTCCCACATTAAAGAATACATAAAGCTCAGTATGTTGTTAGTTCTCAAGAAATAAAATTTAATAAAATATTAAAGGAGTATAGGGTGGTGGGAAATGCACTGGTGTTCTGGTCGATAACCTTCAATTTGAAATACAGCTTTATCACTAACTAGTCACTGTGGGCCTCAGTCTCTTCATTTCTAGATTAAAAATATTGGATTAAACACTCTTAATTTCAATAACTCTATTGTTGATTTTTATTGTCTGGAGATCATGATTTAAAATTAACTTTGGTCCAAGTTTCCAAGCTGTTGTATCACTTAGGACACTTTCTGTTGCAAATATTAGGAAATCCAACCCATAAGCCAAAAAAGGAATGTGCTGACTCCTAGAATTGTAAAGTCCAGAGATAGGACTGGTTTCAAATGTGGCTCGAACAATGTCACCAGGATCCCTTTCTCTCTATCTCTCAGCTCAGTGTTATTCCCCTTTGTGTTTTGGCTTTATTCTCCGACGACACCCTCCTCATGGTTACAAGATGGCTACAGAAGCTCCACATCTTATATCATTCTATCCTGAGGTCCAGCTGAAAAGAGAGAACTTCCTCCTCCCTAGGCCTTAACAGTTGTGCAGGGCCAGGCTCTCGTTGGCTCTAGTTAGGTTGAATTCTTACCCATGAACCAATCACTATTGCAAGTGAGATTAGATCTACTGATAAACTTATACCTGAAGCTCTAGGATCTGGATGGATCCACATTAGACTTTCCTGAGAAGCTTTGAAAAAACACTTAAAGTATGTTCCCCATCCTAGAGAAATAAAGTCAGAATATCTAAGAACGAAACTCAGGCATTAATTTTTTGAAAGTGCCCTATCTGATTCCAGTGGGAATCCTGGTTCGAGAAATCCAGTTCAGATAATTTAGGACCCAATCCTGGAGAGGTGACTGAGGCCAACTCATTTCAAAACATGTGAGCTGAGCATGGGTTAAAAAGTAAATCCCCAAATGAACTTTGGACAACTGTTTACCAGAAAATGTTTTATGGGTGCTAGACTTAAAAAACCCTGGGCTCCACTATTTTGAACCAAACAAATTTGGACCCCTCCCTCTTCCTATTATGCCTCCTTATTTTTTCCTGTATGAGCATGGAGTAAGAGTAAGAGATAAGACTCCTGTGGGCTCCTGCAGTCATATGGTCTGGCATATAAAATAATCTGAAGGTTGGGAGTTAATATTTGAGAACATTTGAATAGTCATGTCTCTCTTCCAAGAAGTTATAGTATCTACACTGGCCACCAGTGATACAATAGTGCCTTTTTCTGAAAGCGCCCCTTAAAACATTGCCGTGTCCCACATATTTATCTGTTTATGATTTCCATCCACAGTATTCACATCATCTTCATGTTCCTTTGAGATTTAATTCTTCTTACCAGTAAATGACATGTGCTCCTGAAGAAAAATGCATCCTTGGCTTCATGAAAATTTAAATTAGGATTTTAATTCCTAGCTTCACAGGCTGGGCATATTCTCGGGCAATAAAGCATGTCAGAGCAATATAAAACTAATAGAAAAACAATATGAGCCTTGGAATAACACCCAGACACATGAGTGCTTCTTCCAGGAAATAGGGACTCTAACTGAGGTCCACCCTTAAGAGTCTTAGAAATTCTAAGATGCCCGGTCCTAAGGGACTACTTTATCCTCCTTTCAGTGCTGTAGCATATTTCTCATATGCAAAATAAATTCCTTCACAACCTGAAAAACTAAATATTTTGTATCTAAAACCCCACCTGTGTCTGACTTCATAGGCATCTCCACCTCCAGCTTCTGTAACTTTCCTTCAACAGGGCTCCATCCTCTTCACCACGTCTTCAGAGATCTTCAGAGATGTAACAAGTGTTAACAGAAAGAAAAAGTAAACTAATACATGCATATGTTATGGCAGGCACTGCCCCAGGGCTATATAGTTAATAATTTCACTACAGCCACATGAGGTATATAGCATTTTAATTTGCTTCCAAAGGTAAAGAAACTGAGACACAGAGAAGGTAAGTAATTGGTTTCAATTTTACACAGCTAGTAAGTTGAAAAGTTAGGTTTAGAACTTGAGACTGTTTTTATACCAAGCTTATCCAGAAATCAAATTTACTTTCCCCCAAAATAGTTAATGTCTGAGGTTTTCACCTTTTTGAGAGCAGTGCCTTGGTCACTGCGGAGTGCTCTGCACTAGTTGGCACAGACTAGGTGCTCAGTAAAGAATGATTGAGTGAAAGCAATAGGCAGGTGGATAGGCAGGTGGATGGTAAGAATATTTCTGGCTGTGAAAGGATGTTTCAGCATCCTATTCTCTTTCCTCACACTCATTGATCAACTGTATCTGTTATCACCAAGGAATTAGAAGTATCCACACTCTTCCTGCAGGTTGGGGTGCCAGACCATTTCCTTTTACTTGCTCTCAGGCCAAGTGAGTAACAGAATACATGAATAGCTACTTCTTCCTTTCTTACTTTACCTGTGACTCTACTTTGGTCCTATTACTAAATCAGTGCTTATAGGAAAATGTACAGCTTTAAATGATTATATTAGAGAATAAGAAAAATCTGAAAATCGGTTATTGAGACTCATCTGCAAAGATGGAAAGAGAACAAATTAAACCCACAATAAGTAGTAGGAAGGAAATAATAGGGATGTAGAAATAACTGACATACGAAAGGTTTAAGAAATACAGAAAATTCAATAAAATCAATACTTGAATTTTTAAATAGAATAATAGTATTAGTAAACCTGTAACTAGACTAATGAAGTAAAAAGAAAGAATACACAAATTACCAATATCAGAATGAAAAGTGGAATATTACTACAGATCCTATAGTAATATATAGAATAATAAGTGGAATTGTTCCACTTCTGAATGGTTGTGTAAGACACTCTCCAGTGATACAATCATAACTTTGAGTATTATTAAAAAAATAACAACTTAAATTTTATGAAAATTATCGCATGGGCATACAGCAGTGGAGAAACATTTATTCAAGAAAATCTACTCAATCTTAGAAAGTACAATGAGTCTGTGGCACTTGATCCATGACCTTCTCCCTCCCTCCCCATTTCCCAGTTGAGCATAAAGCAACATTCTGGGTGGGCGTGGCCAAGAAGATGGGGATCTTTCTCTACTCAGTTTTCAGTCAAAGGATATGGTATCTCTTTGGGAGAGTCAGGTCTCCAGCATTTCACATCACCCATTAGCTGCGAGTTGCAGAGACTAAATTTCTGGCAAGTATGCCTGAGAGGTCAAGGGATCCCTTACTGCACCCAGTCCTCACTGATAGGGTGGAATCTCTACCTTAAGTGCAAGAGGCTAAGAAAGCTGGGACCCTGATTAACTTTTTCTCAGCTCACTCAGAGGGTGGAAGTTCCATCCTGGGGGAGGAAAGTCAAGAATATCAGAAGCTACTGACCCTGCACAATATTCTGCTCATAAAGCAGAGGTGTCATTTGCAGAGAAGCAGGCCACTGACCTCACACCCAGCTCTGGAGCTGTGGCTCAGAATTGGCCAAGGAAAGAAGTAGCCCATAAAAACAGAGAGCTCCAAATCTCTTTCTAAAGGAGCTGACCTTATTTGAAAAAGAGTGTGGGGAAGTGCCTAAAGCCACTCTTGAAAAGAATGGAAATTTTGGTGATAAGCAATGAAAGGATGACTTTTACAGACGAAAGCATCAAGCAGCTTGAAAATAGATCAATAAAGATTATGCAATCTGAAGAACAAAAAAAAGAGAATGAAGGAAAATGAACAGAGTTTTATTAAAATGTGGTGTACCATTAAGGGCACCAACATATGCATTACACAAGTACCTGAAGGAGAAGAGAAAGATAAAGAAACAGAAAAATCATTCAAAGAAATAATAGGAAAAACTTCTGAATTTTGATGAAATCATTAATCTAATCCAAGAAGTTCAGTGAACTCCAAGTAGGATAAAGATACAGAGAAATCCACACCCATACACATCATAATTAAAATATTGAATGCCAAAGAGAAAGAGAAAATCTTGAAAGCAGCAAGAGTAAAATGATTATTCACATAAAATGAACATCAGTAATATATTAACAGTCAAATTCTCAGGCGAAAAAATGGATGCCAGAAGGAAGTGGACGTTATACTCAAATGCAAAAAGAAAAATAGCAAAGAAAACTTTTATGTCTAACAAAACTAACTTTCAAAAATACAGGCAAATTAAAGATAATTCCAGATAAACAAAAATTGACATAGTTCATCCTTACAGACTTGTATTACAAGAAATATGAAAAGCAGTTCTTCAGACTGAAATAGAAAGACATAGAAAGTGATTCAAATCTACATAAAAAAGCAAAAACAAAAAATCAAAGAGCACTAGTAATTATGCCATTATAAAAGACAGTATAAGTTCATATTTCTTCTTCTTTGGTCTCTCAACTGATTTAAGAAGCAGTTATATAAACCAATATGTATATTACTGTGCTGTTGGGTGCATAATTTGTTGAAATGTAGTATATTTGACAATAAAAGCACAAAGAAATTGAGTGGAAGGAAAGCTGTATTGAAGTAAGGAAATGACACTATATGGTGACTTAAGTCCACTTGAACAACAGAGGAGAACAAGAAATGACAAATAAGATCAATATAACAAAATTTATAAATATATACTAGCTCACTTTTCTTCTGTCAGCTTTTTCAATTGACCTAAAATTATATAAAGTAATAATTATAACAATATATTGTGAGCATTGTAACATATATATAATGAAAATAGCACAAAGGTGAATAGAATGATATAGGAATAATATTTCTGTCTCACTGGAGTTATAATCTTAATTAGTTTCTGATAAATTAAGATGTAACTGGTAAGCCCTAAAGCAAACACCAGGAAAATAACTGAAAAAAAAAGAAAAGCAAAGAATTAAAATGCTGCACTGGAAATTATTCACTTACTGCAAAAGAAATCATCAAAGAAAGAAAAGAGGAACATAAAAGACATGAGGCATAGGAATAAAAAGGAAAGTAGCAGACATAAATCTGACTATACAGTAATAACATTAAATATGAATGGATTAAATGATCCAATCAAAAGGCAGAGATTGTCAGGTTGCATAAAAAACGATCTGACAGATCCAAATATATGCAGTCTGCAGGAGACACACTTTAGTTTTAAAGATACAAACAGGCTGAAGGAAAAGGATGGAAAAGATATATCATGAAAACAGCAGACATAAGAAAGTTGGAGTGGCTATACTAACACAAGGCAAAATTGATTTTAAAGCAAAAAATATTGCCAGAGATTAAAAAGGGACATTTTATAATAATAAAATGGTCAAGAGGTGATATCAGCAAGATGACAGAATAGGAAGCTCTGGACCCTTCTTCCTCTCATGGATAATTCCCTTTGTGAGAAATCAAGAAACTAGTTGAGAGACTCTTGCACCCTAAGCAAGCATGAAACTAACAACATCCAAATAGATTGAAAGATCAGAGACATCCTCTCTATAATCCCCATCTTTATCACAGTGCCATACAGTTGGGAGGGAACCCTTAGCTCCCAGCTTCTCCCTGAGGAGTGAAAGAGTTAGACCATACGTCTAGCATTCCAACTTTTCCAACTGCTAACTGAGGGACTGGTTTTTATCTCACCTGTCTTGAAATGCTGATGGGGCCCTGCACACACTAGACAACGGGGAGCAACAGAGAATATAATGGTGGTTTAAACTAGCATGCAGCACTTACCACAGCTTCTTGTCCCAGTTCACTGCAGAAGAAGTGGTGATATAGCCCAGTTACCAGCTTCTCCCTCAAGAGGGAAAGAGTTTGACTACTCGTCTAGTATCTTAACTTTTCCAGGTGCTACTGAGAGACTGGCTTCTATCTCACTTGTCTTAGAGAGCTGAAGTCAAAATGAAAAATAGACACATGAGATTGTATCAAATTAAAAAGCTTTTGCTCAGGAAAAGAAACAAGCATCAGGAAAAGAAACGATCAATAAAATGCAAAGACCATCTTTGGAATGGGCAAAGAGATTTGCAAATCATGTATCTGATAAGGGGTTAATTTCCAAAATATATAAATAACTCCTGCAACTCAATAACAAAAAAACCCCCTAATAACATGATTAAAAATGGGCTAATGACTTGAGTAGACATTTCTCTAGAGAAGACATACTAATATCCAATGTATATGCAAAGATGTTCAGTGTCACTAATAATCAGAGTTATAAATACAAATCAAAGCCACAATGAGATATCTCCTTACATCTGTTTGGATGGCTATTATCACCAAAACCAAAGATGTCAACTGTTGATGACAATGCAGAAAAATTGGAACTCTTGTACATTGTTGGTGGGAATGCAAAATAGTGCAGCCACTATGGGGCACACTGTGGAGTTTCCTCAAAAAGCAAAAATAGAACTATCATGATCCAGCAATCCCACTTCTGGGTATTTATTCAAAAGAGTTGAAATGAGGATCCTAAAGAGATATCTACACTCTTACGTTCATTGCAGCATTATTCACAATAATCAACATATGGAAACAACCTAAATGTTTATGGATAGATAAATGGATTTTTAAAAGATGTTATATACATACAATGGCATATTAGTCAGCCTTAAAAAAGAGAAAAATCCCACAATATACTTAGATGAAACTTGATGACATTATGCAAAATGTAACAACACCAGCATAGAAAGATAAATACTGCATGATTCTACCTACATGAGGTATCTAAAATAATCAAACTCATAAAAGCAAAGAATAGAAGTTGCCATGGACTGGGTGGAAGGGGATAGGAATTACTAATCAAGTGGTATAAATTTTAGTATGCAAAATGAATTAGTTCTAGAAATCTGCTGTACAACACTGTGTCTATACATAACAGTACTATATTGTACACTTAAAATCTTTAAGAGGGTAAATCTCATAAATGTTTTTACCACAATTTAAAGAATAAAAGTCAACCCATCAGAGAGATCTAATAACTATAAATATATATGCACCTAAAAACAGACTCCTAAAATAGAGGAAGTGTTAAAACTGATAGAGTTGAAAGCGGAAACAGATGATCCAACAATAATAGTTGGAGACTTCAGTAGCCCCTTTCATAAATGGGTCAAAAAACTAACCAGAAGACCAAAGGGAAATGGAAGCTTTGAACAACACTGTAGTCCAACAAGGACTAATAGACATCCAGAGAACATTCTGAACAGCTACAGCAAAATACACATTTTTCTCAAATGCACATGGATTTTTCTCAAACCCATGATACTATTTGCTAGCTAATAAAACATGTCTCAACATATTTAAGAGAATTAAAATTATGTAGAGTACATTCTTCAAAGATGGTGGAGTAAAATTAGAAATCAATAACAGAAAGAAATTTGCAAATATGTGGATATTACACAACATAGTAAATAATGAATTAGTCAAAAGCAAAATCACAAGGGAAATTAGGAAATATTTTTACGTGAATTTTGTAAAAAAGACACAACATACCAAAACTTATGGAATGCAGTAAAAGCAGTGCCTGGATGGAAAATTTTAGCTGTAAACAGCCTCATTAAAAAATCAGAAATATTTGGAATCAATAACCTAACTTTCTACCTTTATACACTTGAGAAAGAAGCACAAACGAAACACAAAGCAAGTAGGAGATAGGAAATAGTAAAATATCAAATGGAAATTAATGAAATAAAGAAAAGAAAAATAGAAAAAAATGAAAAAACTCAATTTGGTGTTTTTGAAATGTTTGAATAAATTGACAAAACTTTATCTAGACTGACAAAGAAAAAAAGAGAAAATTCATATTACTAAAATTGGGAGTAAAATAGGACATATGACTACTGACCTTATGTAAATTAAAATACGTATATTAAAGGAATACAATGAAAAACTGTATGCCAACAAATTAGATAATTTTATCAAGTGGGCACATTCCTAGAAAGACAAAAACTACCAAAACTGGGTGAAAAAGAAACAGAAGATCTGAATGGACCTATTGTGTTAGTCTACTCAGACTGCCATAACAAAATACCACAGACTGGGTGGCTTATACAAGCATAACATATTCTCATGTTTCTAGAGGCTAGAAGTCCTGGAACCAGGTTCTGCATTTGGTTTCTGGTGAGAGATCTCTTTCTGGCTGGAAAAGAACAGCTTTCTCACTGTGTCCTCATATGGCCTTTCCTCCGTGTATGTATCGAAAGAGAGAGCGAGCTTTGTTGTCTCTTCCTCTTCTTAAAAGAACACCAGTCCTATTGGATTAGGGCTCCACTATTATGAACTCCTCTAATCTTAATTACTTAAATAAATCATACTATCACTACTTGGGAACATGATATGGCAACTAAAATGAGCTTACAAATAGTTTCACATCATATAGGAGCATATTTATTATTATAAATGACAATTATTAAAAAAAAACCAGGATGAAAAATTGTGTGTAGAGCATGATCCCAACTACACACATATGACTGTATAAAAACTTATTCTGAAAGATAACACGTCAGAATAATAACAATGGTTATCCTTGGATTATGGGAATATTTTTCTTTCTCTTTTTTCAAATTTATTTTTTCTAAAAGTTCTATGATGAAGACGAATTGCTTTTATGATAGAAAATTCACAAAATACTTTATATTCACAACAAACGAACAAATAAACATTGCTCCTGACTTCTGAAAAGTCTGTCGCATTTTCTGAAAATACAGTCCCATTTTGGTTAGGGCTTCAACGTATGAATTTCAGGGGGAACACAATTCATTCCATAACACCTATAAATTTAAAGAGATTGAATTAGTTATCTAAACACTACCTGCCAAGAAAAACCCAGACCCAACTGACTTCACCAGTGAATTCTACCAAAGTTTTAAAGAATTGATCCCAACTCTTCACAAACTTTTCAAAAAATTAGAAAGGAAGAAACACTTTCAAAATCCTTCTATGAGGCCAGTATTACCCTGTTACCAAAACTAGACAAAGATGTCATAGAAGGAGAAAATAATAGTCCAATACTGTTTCTGAATATAGATGCAAAGCCCTCAACAAAATACTACCAAATTATATTCAGCAACATATAAAAAGGATTATACACCATGACCTAGTTGGAATTATCCAGGAATTCAAGGTTTCTTTAACGTCTGAAAATCATCTTGAGAGAATAAGGGACAAAAACCAAATAATCATCTTAATAGACATAGAAAAATAATTTAACAAAATTTAATCTCCCTTCATGATAAATAATTCAACAAACTAGATGTAGATAGTATTTACCACAACCTGATAAATGACATGTATGAAAAATTTCCAGCTAAGATCGCACTTAATGCTGAAACAGTGGCTTTTCCCCTAACATCAGGAACAAGACAATAATAATAACAAGACAATAATACTGCTCTTCAACTTTGAACTGGCGGTTCTAGATAGGAAAATTAGGCAAGAAATATAAATAAACTGCATTAAATTATAAAAAAGAGGTAAAATTGTCCCAATTTGCAGATATCATCTTGCACACAGAAAACACTGAAGAATCCAATAAAGAAAATTTAAAGTCACTAAGATTATAGGATACAAGATCAACATACAGAAATCAATTGCTTTTCTATACACTTGCCATGGAAAATCTAAAGTTGAAATTAACAAAGTAATTCCATTTAAATAAATCAAAAAGAATAAAATAGGAATAAAGTTAACATAAGGAGCACAATACTTCTATTTTGAAAACTATAAAATATTGTTGATAGAAATTAAAGCAGATCTAAATAAATAAAATGACGTCCCACTTTCATTGACCAGAGACTTGATATTTTTAATATGGCAATACTTCTCAAATTTATTTAAGGATTCAATGCAATCTTCATCAAAATCTCATATGATTTCTTTGCAAAAATTAATAAACTAATCCTAAAAGCCATATGGAAATTCAAGGGACCCAGAAGTGCCAAAACAATCTTGATAAAGAAGGACAAAGTTGGAGAATTTACATTTCCCAATCTCAAAACTCACTACAAAGCTACAGTAATCAAGCATCAACATCATTATGTACTGGCATAAGAATCGACATATAGATTGATGGAGTACAATTGATAATTTAGAAATAAACTTATACATCACAAGAGTGCCAAGACCATTCAGTGGCAGAAAGAATAGTCCTTTCAATGAATGGTGCTGTGACAATTGGGTATTATCATGCAAAAGAATGAATTTGGACTCTTCCTCACACTGTTTTCAGAATTAACTGAAAATGGATCAAAGATCTAAATGTGAGATCTAATGCCATACAACTCTTAGGAGAAAACACAGGCATAAATCTCCATGACTTGGAGTAGGCAATGGTTTCTTAGTTATGACAACAAAAGCATAAACATCAGAAAAAAAAATAGGTATAGGTTTGACTTAACCAAATTTAAAACCTTCTCTGCTTCATAGGATATCAGCAAGAAAGTGAACAGATAACACACAGAATGGGATAAAATATTTGAAAATCACGTATCTGTTAAGGGACATGTATATAGAATATATAAAGAGCCAGTACAACTCAATAAAAAAGGCTATTAACCCAATCAAAACTGGGGCAAATTTCTGAAAACGCACGTCTTTGAAGAAGTTATACAATTTTCCAACAAGCAAACAAAAAGATGCTCCACATCATTAGTCACAACGAGATACTATGTCACACCCACTAGGATGCCTAAAATAAAAAAGATAGATGATAAGTGTCAGCAAGAATTTGGAGGAATTGGGACTCTTCATACATTGCTGACAGGAATGTAAAATGTTGCAGCCATTTTATAAAACCATCTGGTTGTTACTCCAAAGGTTAAAAGTAAGTTGCTACATGACCCAGCAATTTCACTCCTAGGTATATAGACAAGAGAATTGAAAAGTACGTTCACACAAAAACTTGTATACTGATGTTTATAACACCATTATTCATAAAATGTATACACTCCTAACATCTATCAACTGAGGAATGAATAAATAAAAGTTACATATTTATACAATGGAATATTATTTGGCAATAAAAAATGAAGCTCTAATACATGCTACAACATGAATAAACCTTAAAAACATTATAAGTGAAATAAGTTAGTCGCAAAATATCACATATTGAATGATTCCATTTACATGAAATGTCCAGAAGAGGCAAACATATGGATAGAAATTACATTAGTGGTTGCTCATGGCTAGGGTTGGTAGGGAAAAGCGAGGAGTGACTGCTAATGGGTACTAAGTTTCTTTCTGGGCTGACAAAATGCTCTAAAACTGATTATTATCTGGACTGATAAGATCTGGGAATATAGTACAAAAACAAAAAAGCAACAAAACAACATTGAACTGTCCAATTTTTTTGTGTATGTGTGTGAAGAAGATTGTCCCTGAGCTAACATCTATTGCCAATCTTCCTCTTTTTGCTTGAGGAAGACTGTCGCTGAGCTAACGTCTGTGCCAGTCTTCCTCTATTTTATGTGGGATGCCTCCACAGCGTGTCTTGACAGTGGTGCCAGGTCCATGCCTGGGATCCGAACCTACGAATGCTGGGCCACTGAAACAGAGCATGCCAGCTTAGCTGCTATGCCACGGAGCTGGCCCTCAAATTGTGCATTTTTTTAGGGATAAATTGTATCTTACGTGAAGAATACTGCATCAAAATTTTTTTTTTCCCTGAGGAAGATTAGCCCTGAGTTAACATCTGTGTTAATCTTCCTCCACTTTATATGTGGGTTGCCACCTCAGCATGGCTGACAGGGGTTTAGGTCCCTGCCCATGATCCAAACCCATGAACCCCCGGCTGACAAAGTGTAGTGCACTGAACTTAACCACTATGCCATGGGGCTGACCCTTAAAGCTATTTAAATAGGAAAATAAGTAACTATCATGAAAAGCTATACCAAAAAATTTGACTAGGTAGTTTAAATGTAAAAAAATTCATAAAAGACACAAATGACCAAAACGAGGACAAGAAGAAGACAAAATTCAAATAGCCCAATTAATAGTAAATATATTGAATTATTAGCATATTAACTTTCAAAAAAACTTGTGGCGACGATGGGTTCACAGGTAAAATCTATCAAACATATAAGGGAGAAATAATATGAACTCTACACTAACTCTTTCAGAACATGGAGTAGAAAGAAACATTTCCCAACATATTTTATTCGACCAAGTTTATACTGATAGCAAAACCAGATAAAGACATCATGAGGAATAAAAATTACCAATTTCCCTTATGAATTTAGACAAAAAAATCTTTAAGATAGTATTAGAAAATTAAATCCAATATGTAAAATTGACAATATATAATGACTAAATAAGATTTACACCAATAAACAAGTTTGTTTTAACATTTCAACAACAATCAATTCTATTTTCTGTATTAACAAAATGAAGGAGAAAAACCATTTGATTATATTGATATATGCTGAAATAGAGTTTGACAAAAGACAACAGACATTCATTATAAAAACTAAACAAAGAATAGAAAGGAACTTCCTAAAACTGATAAAGTGTTTTTACCGAAAAACCCACAGCTAAAATTATAAAATCACTTAAAGATGAAAGAATGAATACCATTTGTGTAAGACTGGGAATAATACAAAGTTATATACTCTCACCACTTCTATTCAGTACGGTACTGGAGGTCCTACTCGTTAATGATGCAGAAAGAGTAAATTAAAGCCATAAAGATTAGAGAGGAAGAATTAATTTGCCTTAATCCATGGATGAGCTGCCAAGGAATTTACAAAAAAGAAATCTGCTAAACTAAGGTGTGAATGTAGCAGTCACCTGAGACAAGATTTATAGTCACAAATATATATATAAGTAATGAATACGTAAAAATAAAAATTAAAAATTATAGCATTTATAACATCAAAATATGACATACTTAGCCATAAATGGATCAAAATATGGACCTAAACTATAGACTGAAAACTATAAAATATTGCTCTCGTAAATTTAAAAAGATCTAAATAAATGGAGATACATAACATAGCCATGAATTGGAATACTCAGTATTATTAAAATACCAGTTCCTCCAAAACTTATTTATTGATTCAACACAAGCTCTGTCAAAATTTGAGTGGCATTAAAAAGAGAAAAAAAAAAAAACAGATACCATCTGATACTAGTATTTTATGAAAGTGCAAAAGATTTGAAATTGCAAAATAATCTTGAAAAACACTGGAGGAACCACACTACCTGACTTCAGTAGTTAGCATCATATTTGCATTAAAAATAGTCAAATAGATCATGGGACTGGCCCGGCGGTGTAGTGGTTAAGTTTGAGTGCTTGCTTCAGCAGCCTGGGGTTTTGCAGGTTCAGATACCAGGCACAGACCTACACACTGTTCATCAAGCCATGCTGTGGAGGCATCCCACATACAAAACAGAGGAAGATTGGCAAAGATGTTAGCTCAGCGACAATCTTCCTCAAGCCCAAAAGAGGAAAATTGGCAACAGATGTTAGCTCAGGGCCAATCTTCCTCACACACACACAAAAAATAAATAAAATAAAATAAAGACAGATCAATTGGATAGAATAGTGAGACTAGAAGTAGAAATATACAAATATATACATATCCATATGTAACTGAATTTCCATAAAGATGTCAAATGTCACGGTAACTCAATGTGTGGAAGAATGACCTTTTCATGAAATGGAGGCGGGACAACTGGGTATCTATTTGGGAAAAAACCAAAACAAAACAAAAAATTTTGACACTTACCTCATACTATATGCAAAAATTTACTAACAATGGATCATATAACTAAACTAAAACCATATAACATAAAATAACTGTAGGAGAAAATCTTCCTGGTTGTTGGGAAACCACAGTTTTCTAGATAGGACCTAATAAGGAAGAGCTATAGAAGAAAAAAATTGGTTAAGTGGACTTAAAGAAACTTATGAACTTGTGTATTTTATAAAACGTTTAAAAATTAGCATGGACCACCCTCTTGGAAGAGAGGGGAGTGGCCACCAGGGGGTGTTGTGACCATAAGGGAGCACAAGGTAGGGGCTTCTGCAGTGCTGTTAATGTTCCCAAAGGCTGTGTTAATACATTTCATAGAGACGAAGAGATTTTCAATTCCATTTCCCTGTCCTTCACTTCACTTGTATGCTATCAATAAATCTAAAGTGTCCATTAGTTTTAATGTATGTGTAAGAGGGCTGGGGGTTTAGAACTTAATCTTTTCATAGCCCTGTTGATGAGGCTTATTAGTCAAAGGAGAAAGAGGAACATTCTTCCTAATCTTTGTCAACATGGATATTACTTGTTATTTACATAATTACTGACCTTGCAATCACAATTATGTTCAAAACCTGAGGAAAGTGGCAAGGTATGTTAACCCGTTAATATGCTTAGGCACTTGGCTATGTGATTTATAAATATTAAATCATATAATCTTATGGAAACCTTGTGAGGTAGGTAATGTCCCTAATTTATAAACAAGAAAGCTGAGCTGTAACTACAGCTGCTCAGGTGTCATGTGACTCAGTGTATATCACCCTCATTCAATGCTTTTTCATTATACCATGTTCATGAAATTAACCGGCTACATAAACTCAACTCCATTCATGAATCATTAACTCAGATCCAGCTCAAATAGATGCCATGTGGCAGAAACAGTAGCAAAGAATCAGGCCTATCTCATCCTTAGAAAGTATGAAGATTAAGTAAGATACTTATTTCCTTTGGAAAATCTTTGGCAAATTAAAATCCCTGAAATATCTTTGATTACAGAATTACAAAATTGTTTAGCAGAAAGGAAAATTAATAATATGTCAATTAACCTCCTTCCTTTTAGAGATAAGGGACTTGATATCGAAAGTATAAAATGCCTTGCCCAAAGTGATGTTGGAAGATTAGAGCTTTAGATTTCCAAATTCCCAATTCTGCCCTCTTACTGTTATTCCAATTGTCTCCAGGAATATGCCAGCTACAAAATCTAGGGAGGACGAGAATGCACAGTGACTCAGAGGAAAACAAGCAATCCTGGTGGCATTCCTGCCTTTCCTTACTGCACACTGAGAAGAACAGTGAGGATGTAATAGGAGTTGGCAGCAAGACAGCAGGAGCCTGCAGTATGGAGGAGGTGGGTGAACCAGAAAGCAAATATCATTAGCATCAGAGGTTGGATGGACAGCTTATTGATTTTCTTTTCACTTTGGTCACGATGCACATCAGTAAATAGCAGTTCATGTCGTGGGAGCCAAACTGGAACCTGGCAACACTGGGGAAAAACACCCTCCCTTGAAGGGGAGGCTGACTGTTGTGGCAAACATCTCACGTCCATAGGTCACTCATGGGCTGCTCTTTAGGTCAGAGAAGGTAACTTATTCTGGCATTCTTCCAAGTACTGTAAAGGACCACAGCTTCCTGCCTGTAGTTCTATGGTTCTTTCTCATATTTACAGTTAGAAAAGAGGAATGAGAAAGCTTGGTTATCTCCTTCCTGGGAGGAGGTTGGAACAAGTACTTTCATTATTATGTGGCAGATGGAGGATGATTCTGGAGAGTCTGTGAATCCTCAGGTCCCTGCCATGATCTCAGCCCCACAAAGCCCAGCGCCTGCTGATAAAAACCAATCTTGGGCTCTGCAAGTTTAGAGGTCTTGTCTTCCAGACAGGAGTAGTGCCGCTAACTTGCACATGGCAACTGCCACCCAAACATTTGAGCTCCTCGAACCACTAGGCAAGGAAAGGAGTCATCGTCATGGCATGTGTCATAAATTCTGACCATTAGGAGGAGCTAAGATTGCTGTTATGAAATGGGGCAGGGAAGCATATGTTTGGCACCCAAATGATCCACGTGGGAATCTGCTGTCCAGTTTTGACGGCAATTTAACAAACATAGCAACCTGGTCCAGAGCGAGAACTGATCAGTCAACCAGGTAGGAGGGTCTGTCACCCCACCAAGCAATTCACCTACACCAGCAGGATGAGGAGAATCTGGAAACAATGGTAGATAAAGAAGATGATAACCATCAGTTTTGGCCTAGAAACCGGTACAGTAGTTAGGGCTCTTATTAATACCACAAATATTCTCCTTGTATAATTCATTCAGAGGAAAAATAAAAAGTCTATCAGAATCCTGAAGAAGTTTCTCCCAGAATTTATAAGATAAAAGCGGATCCAAGTGCCCAAGAGGTGGGCTGTAACAGACCTGGTGTTGCACTGCCCAGATCTAACCTTGTTAGGACCGAACCACTCATTTGCTCAGCTGCCGGGAGTGTTAATAGCCAACAGCACAAAACTTGATTTCCTTTCGCAGCATTTGCCCTTGGTTGAAGAGAGTCGTCTTCTCCAAGATCACCTCCACTTCCTGGGGCAGCCCTCCCGCAGTGAATGGAAGGTAAGAGAGGAGAGGGGTCTGGGGCGTTAGCTGAGGCCTTTCCTGTTACCATGTGGCAGCCAAACTCCTCTGCCAATCCTGCTTCTTTTACTCCCCAAAGTTGTTGACTCTGAGAGCTCTACTCCCCAGTGAACTTCCTGTGAGCTTTCTAGAAAATCTAACCTGTAACATCCTCATATTTTCCCTTTCTTATACCCTCCATTTATGTTTTTTCTGGAGTTTCATGGTTATATCTGGGATAATTATTTTTCATCTTTTAGTATACTTTACAGACAAGCATATGGGCAACAGATTCTTTCAGATTTGTTAATCTGAAAGCGTCTATAAATTGCTGTCAATTTTGGGGTGTGTTCTCCTGGGATAGAATTCTAGGATGACACATTCTTTGCTTTTTTTTTCCCTCTTTCCACACTTTAGATAAATCATAGAATTGGCTTCTGTTTTTAATCATTCACATAAATAAATGAGTTATCAGTTTATTATTGTTTTCTTGAACATAACCCATCTTTTGCCCTCCCTCTGGATGCTCTTAACTTATTATCATTGTCTTTGGTTTTTATTTGTTTGTGTATCATTTGTCTAAATGGAGCTTTTTTGGTATTTTTCCTTCTTAGGATTCTTGGAGTTCCTTGAATTTTTTCAAGTTAAAAAAATGGCTAGTATTTCTCTACCTTTTCCTTTACCTGAGACTGATTTCATGTTTTATATATCTTTTTAACGCATTTCGTGTTTTTTAAAATAATCTTCTTTTTCTATCATTTTTGGTTTCTGCCTTCAATTTGGATATTTTCTATAAGCTTTCTGCTGGTTTTTATCTGATATTATGCACAATATTTAATGTTAGTGATTGAATTTTTCATTTCTGTAACTTTTGGTTTGACATTCATATTTTAAGTCTTTGCTCAAAATTTCCCTCTTTTACTCTATTTTCTTGAATGTATTAATTATAATTATCTTAAAGTTCTTTCCTGAAAAATCCAATTTATTTTGGTCTTTTTCTCTTTTCTTCCTTTTTTACGGTTGATTTGATGTCACTTAGTTTTCATTTTTGCCATGTATCATAATATATTGATTGGATGCTGGACTTAAAAATGAAAAAAAGTAGAGAATCTTGACATTTTCTTCCTGCAAAGACGCTTGAATTTTCTTGTCAGACAGGTAGTGTTGCGGAAAATAAACTTTATCCTTTCCAGAATGGTTTCAGGCTCTATTGATCTGTTTTAGTTGTGTGTTTAATCCTAGGGAATTGTCCTTATTCCTAAGGCCAGGTCCATCTGGAGTTGCAACAGAAATCCTCGGGTGTTTACCAAGGCCTCTCTTGGCAGTGTTTAAATTCCAACTTCCATCTCTCCAGCACTGAGTGACAATAGAAATCTGTGCTCTTGTCTTTTACTGACTAGCTAATATTTTGTGCTGGGGTTCATGGAATTTTCCTGGTGCATAAAGTGCTTGAGGATATTTGTAGATTTTAAGACTGGTTTCTTTGCCATTTCCTCTGCTCCAAAGCTTTGTCCCTCATATTTACGCTATCTGGTGTCTTGGAGTTTGGTCTCTGACTCTTCGCTCCTCAGTCCACTAAAACTGACACTTAATGCTTTGGGCTCTATTCCTTGTGCTGCCAACCAGAAAATATCCTCAGAAAAAACTCAAGAACAATGTGTCCTTTACCTTGTGTATTATCCTTATCTCAAGTATTGTGGCCCCTGAGGTAGTGTTTGAATGGGTTGCTTTTCAATACAAACGTCTAACCATATATATCATTTATGTATACATTTGTGTGTTTGTGTGTGTACTCGTATTTGTAATTCTTTTCAGTGGGAAGGTTAATCTAATCCACATGTTGGTAAGCTGTGCCTCTACCTCTCTTAGTAACTTTATTCTTTTAACTTCTACTTCAATGTAGCCCATACTTCAGTATACTGAAATATTTACTATTCTCCCTCGATACTTTTCCCCACCTCATCGACTTTGTAAATGTCTACTTGTCCTTCAACCATCTTTACCTGCCTCTCTTTCCCAACTAGGATGGATTGATTAATTCTCTAGTATTATGTCTCGAAACTCTGTTTTTAAGTATCCCCATACTAATTTCATAATATACTGTAATCAGATGTTTTTCCCCCTCCTTAGATTGTGAGTTTCTCATTAAGAGGGATTTTGTTTTGTACTTTTCAGTATCCTCAGAGTCTGCTAGTATAGTGCCTGACACATAGCATGTGCTTTGTCATTTCTTAGTGGGTTTATCAATGAATATTTTTGCCTCCACCACTATAGACTTTATATTTAGGGAGACTGTTTAAAAGAAGTGAATTTTGAGCCCTATTATTCGTGAAGGGAAAATTTGGTGAGATGGGAAATCTGTGTCATTACCAGTCCAGGGACTCTCCCAATAAGCAGTAGGCACTAATCCCATGCCCTTATGTTGGCTGAATGACTTGGATACGTTAATATCAGCTTCCCTCGTTAATGTCCACTCCCCTTACCTCACCCACAAGTCTCCATAAAAATACAGCATGTTCATTCTACCCTAAATAACACTGTTTAGCCTCCTATATTGTTCCTTTCCTCCATTCTTAGGCAAGTTCAATATATCCTTCAAGGACCAGAAAATGCCTCCTCCATTCCGTGAACCGTCTCTGGCCACTCCACGCCTCCCTACCTCTTTCTCTATATATTATAAGGTCCTCTTGGATTCAGACTCAATTTGTTTTTGCAATTTTTTCTATGGGTTTTTATCTTCTTCTCACAATAGATTATATGTTTCTTGGGGACAGATAATAGGTATTTTATCTTTCCTGTGTTTTGTCGAACACTAAAGCAAACAACACACTGGTGAGCTTATAAGGAAATTGCAAGAAATATTGCTCAATTAAATGTGTAGTCATTCATCTCTTTTGGTTGGGAATCCTCAAATTATATTGATTAATAAACGATTTTCCTTATTTTAAACAATATTCTCATAAGAGCTTAATAACTTTTGCCTTATACAATTTGCCATAACTGTACCACCCATTTTATGTACTTAATAGTGCTTCCTTAATTGGCTTTGAATTCTACCTACCCAAACTTAGCCTCATTACAAACATGAAACCATCATCCTAACCCTGCCCAGCAGCAGTAGAAAGAGTATTCGCTTATGCATCACACCCGGGTCTGTGTGCATATGATATTCAGAAATATACTTAAGTTCTTTAAATCTCAATTTTCTCATCTGAAAGAAAATGTGAATATTAATACATGCCTGCTGGGGGTTATGTGATGATTAAGTGAGAATAAGAATTAATGTTCTTATTCTTCTTAGCATAGGAAAAACTCAATAAAAGATTGTGCCGTTATTATTATTATACCACTACCACTATTAACAATGGGCCTAAGTAACTGGAACAACTCCAAATACTCCATTTCTTGGCAACTTCTAGAGAATTCAAAGAGTATTCCTGCCGACTCACCTTGACCTGACATCTGGAACCTCAGCCCTGCTGGCTGGCTGTGTAGGTAGCTGTTTCCTACAAAGGTAAGCTTTTCCTCAGGGAACCAAGAGATCATGGAACCACAAGACAAAAATCAACAGAAATAATTATTTTTATTTAATTTTTCAGAAAGGAATCTTTGTTAAAAATTGGAAGGTGGGACCCAATAATACAGGAATTGTTAAATCGAAAAAAAGAGATATACAGAAGATTAGAGACACAAAGCTATGTGGGCAGGTGACACTTCAGAACCTTTTGACTGGGGAGACATGAAAAGTGAATGTAGAGCAGTTCATCCTTAAGGACAACTGGGTGGGGGTCTGATTATTGTCTTTATTGAGGCACGTTTTCCTCCTGAGCAGTAGTCACAGTATTCAGAGTATTCATTCCGTGTCTACCAGTCTGATACTTTTACACTCGTCACCCTGAATGCCAGGGTTTTGAGGGTTTTAGTGGTTATCTATACCTGGCAAAAGGAACCAATCAGCTCCAGGAGACAGCAGGCTCTTGCTTATGACACTGCGGTGGTAAACATCACTTGGCTCTTCTGGTAGCTCTAATCAGCAGTAAGCTGTTGCTACCCAAATATGCTGCCATCTCAAAGCACATGGAAAGGCCTTTAAGTGCTGTGGCCTGGTGTTAGTGGAAGTTGGGTTGGTAAGGATCCAGGAACAGAGAGTCCTGCAAAGTAATCGTGATGATGATCAAGTGCAGGGTTAATGTCTTCATCCCAGTGGCATGAAATCCAAGAGAATTTGCACAAGAGTTTTCTTGTGCATTAAAATTGATTGCAAGCAGACAAGCAGTAAGTGTTTCTAGGGTCCTAATTAAAACATTGTATTTATGTGTGTGGTAATTTGACCAGCCATGCGTAGAAGACTGGGTTAAGAGACAGTGAGTATTGAGCAGTAAAACTCATCTGAACTTTTCTGGGACGTTGAGTCCCCAAAACACTTGAGAAGGGCAGAGGATATAATAGAAAGAGGGCGTGGCTTTGATTCATGTATGTCTGTGTTTGAGTTCCATCTCTGCCTCTTACTGGCTGTAAAACATTGGTAAAATTATTTCCCCCACCTGAGATTCAGGTAAAATGGACAACCTAAAGCTTAGAAATAGGACATAGTCTTTCAAATGGAGTTAATAATAATACCTACTTCATGAAGCTGTTTTGAGGATCAAGTGAAAGGCCATTTGTGAAAGAGCCTGTGTTACTTTACTATTGCTGCTATAAAAAAATTACCACTAACTGGGTGGCTGAGAACAGCAAAATCTTATTATCTTACAATTCTGCTGGATAGAAGTCCAATACATGTCGCAATGGGCTAAAATCAAGGCGGTAGCAAGGCTGTATTGCTTTCTAAAGGTTTATGGGAAGAATTCATTTCCCTGCCCTTTCCAGCTCCTAGAAGCCCTCTGCATTCCTCGATATATGGCCCCTTCTTCCATCTTCAAAGCCAGAAATGGCAGGTCAAGTCTTTCTTTGTTGCATCTTTTTGACTTCCTCTTCTGTCTGCCTTTTCCACTTTTACGAATCCTTACACTTACGTTGGGCCAGGGGTTAGGATGTGGACATCTCTGGGGGGAACATTATTCTGTCTACCAGGGAGCCCCAAAAACTATGAGCACATGGCACTATTGGCTTATCAGAGCATAGTGATTTTTTATTGAAGTTTTAGGGAGGGATGAGGGCTATATTTATTTCTCTTTCATCATTGTCATAAAAAACCACTTCACTTTTCCTTGGACCTAGAGTGCTAGGTGACAGGGACATTGATTCACCTCAATGCCTTGGTACATATATTTCACATATTTGGAGGCAGAACAGTTTTCTGTAATATTACATAATACTCATGTTGAGAAACCAGATGAGCAGACAATGAGACAAGCTGAAACTTAGCAATCAAGCATTTATTCCCTTACTGAGAATACAGCCAAGAGGCAAAAGAAAAAGGTGCCAGCTCCCCAGTGTTCCATTTTTACTCCCAGAATCATACTGGGCTGGGGTCAGATGACACGTAACACAGATGAGGGAATCATCTTATTGCTGAGGAGCCCTGCAGAAAAGACTTCTGCCTTTGTATGGACCCAGGGACAAGAGAGAGAGAGAGGAAGAAGATCGAGGAGGGGAGGAAAATTGTGTCCGAGTGAGAAAAAGTACATTAGCCAAAGCCCCTGATAAGGAGTTCTTGGCAGAAGCTCCCAGGAAGCGCCTGAGCAGATGCCTCAACAAGGAGACCTCCAAATGGAGGCGCCTGAGCCTGAGCCTGAGTCCTTGACTGCAGCTTCCTCTAGAAAACTGCAATGCACTGACTGAGCGCCAAGTCCAGCGTGGGGAGGACAGCTTCCCCCATGAGGCCTGCCAAGCAAAGCCTTGTAATTGCCTATGATCAGGCTGACAGATTACATAGGATTCTGGTCTGGAGCTATACTCCTCAGCTGGTATGCATTATAAAAACAAATAAACAAAGAAATACATGAATAGACCTTGTTGTAATTGCTGTAATAACTTGCAGTCAGAAAATAGGTGCTTTTCTGGGGGGATGAAAGCATTACTCACTTGTGGATAAAAATGCTCTTGGAAATTACAGGAAGTGGTATATAAGTAGGCACATTTGCTGAAATGTTACATGTTGACCTTTTCCTTATAATTTCCGTAGAATTGCTACAGAACTAGGAGCAGGCCTGGAATGAGAACTTGGGTTCTAAAATTTTTACCTGTAAGTCCACGTTGCTACTTGCTATTTGAAAGAGTGATCATTCCCCCCGCTAGTTTTAAGGAATGTGGTAGCAGAGAAATAGGGAATCTTTTTGTCTATGGTTATAGCTGATCTTTAGTAGGAGCTACAGAATTCAGCCTAGAGAAAAATTGAACTGAGGATAGAAAATAAATCTTTCATGTACATTTTCTTCATTCCTGTTTGGCTGAAGCTGTGACATTCCTGGTAGTCCATATTCCATGACTTTGTCCAGTTGAGTTTTAAATAACTCAGATGATTGCTCTCTTACTATTTCTCCTGGGATCTAATTCCATCGTATAATGGAACTGACTACTGGGGAGTTCTTGATACGATATTCTTGTGTTGAATTCTGGAGAAATTTTCCTTTACTCAATTTTACCTCCATAAAGAAATCAATAAGAATAAAAATTTAAAAAAAAAAAAGTAAGAAAAGAAAGTGGAAGTGAGATCGACTGGGGCAAGGGAGTGCGTTTGTTTGTTTTGTTTTGTTTTGATTCCGGTGGGGAGAAGGAGGCGGGCCAGGACACAGTACAAGAAAGGATGAATGGAGGAGAAGAGACAAAAATAAAACACATCCCTCAGCATGGATGTGAGGAGGCAGCAGCAGCCAGGAATCAACAGCAAATGCCCTGTCTAATTCCTCTCATTCTCTGTGTGAAATGAATCTCAAGGTCCTGATTTTGGTAATTTCTATGGATTTGGTCAAGTCTCAGGTTGTTAACTTCAAATTGATATTTAACCATTTAAAAATCCATTTCTGTGTAGGTTAACATGCACAAAAAAGATTTGAACATTTGTGCTGGAGGGATTGGGGAATCCTGGTGAAGAGCTGGCATAACTCTCCTCCAAATTCTAAAATTGTAACATAGCTGCTGCTTTTCTCACAGACAACAAACCTACTCCCCTTCCCCACCCCAGAAGACATCCTCATGTCCATCAATGTTGGAACTCTGAGTTCTCAATTACTGAATTTCAGCAACTAACAACAAGAAGCTGGCAGGTAGCGCTCAAAAAGTCTCTGTTGTCTCCAGAGACAAAAAGCACCAGATTTTTCCCCACCTACCTGCCAAGGTAGCCATTACTGCCACAAAAAGAAAAGTATCTGATGACATTCTCAAGGTTCTTTTGTAAAAAGAAGCCAGAAATAGGAGTGATGTTCAAGGAAGTATTTCTTTATATCATCCCAAACCAGAAATGCTTTAAATGGAATAAAGACCCGCTCCATGTTTTATACATTTAATGCCATAGTTTCAAGGCCCTCAGGCACCTCTGATCCTGTCACTCTCCCATTAACCTCCTCTCCAACCCCCAACCCACTGATTACCTTAGTCTTGGAATAAAATTCAAAATCCTAAACACCAGCCACCAGACCCTGCCTGCTCTGGTCTTTGTCTCTCCAGCCTCATCTGTGGCCATCTTCCTTGCATCCTGTCCACACTGATCAGCTTCTCAAATGAGCCACAGCCCTCCTTGCCTCAGGGGTCTCAATCTGCTGCAGTACCCTTGGCTTTTACTGCACCTCCCAATACCTGCCTCTTTGCCTAATTAAACTCCATTTACTTTTTATATTATTGTTTAATTATCACATCCTCAGAAAAATGTTCTCTGACCATCCCTATCCCATTCTAGATTAATCTCCCTGTCATGAGCTCTCAATACCCTGCACATTCCTTTTACAGCAAGTATAATTAATCACACAATTGCATAGGTAAATATGCAGATGTATCTTTTTTTCCCACTAGATGGCAAGCTCCTTGAGGACAGGGACCTTTCTATTTCACTCTCTATTGTACCATGCTCTTAGTGTAGCACCTGATACAGAGTATAGTACATAGTTTTCTGTTGGATCAATAACTTTGTATGTTACAACCCCAACTGAGAATGAACAGAGAGTAATGCCCAAATTCAGACACTTGTGGGTAGTTGTTCAAAATAATTGAGGAGTAAAAAAAAATCATTTTCTATGTGGAAACTTATTTTCTGTCTTTTTAAGTCTTCAAAGCAATGTTCTAAGTGTATGCAAGTATCTTGTAACAGATTCCTGCTTTTCTGATACAGCATGATGGCACACGCTACTCTCCATACACTTCTCTGCACTAATAGCTACCTTTCCACTATGAATTCTGAAAAATTTTTTCTTATTCTTTGCACCTTCTTAGAATACATATGTGTATACGCATATTTGTGCATACATGTATTTTTTTCTTATTCAAACTGTAAACCCACCGAAAAATGATGACATCTTTATTTTGTTACAGCAGAAAGCACATTATTAAATAATAGTTATTCAGTGATGTGCTGGAGCCAGCTCATATTAGCTTGCAAGAGGGGATTTTGTGCTTCTTTTCCCAATTCTGTGTTCAGTCATGCCAAATACGGAGTTTGAAGTCAGACATAGTGGGAACATTTATATGGAAATCAGCATGGAATTTTACATGGAAATCACCAAAGACTAGAAATCAGAGCTGTTTTTTCTGAAGAGCTGGTTGTTAAACATTTACCAGCGAAAAACTGGTTTTAATACTAGTTAAGAATACGTAAAATTGCCCATATCTTGAGAAAATTAAGAGACTCTCAGAGCAGTCTACAGTTATCAGATCACTAACTGTGATATAGTTAACTGCGATATTCAAATTCATGTAGATAGAAAAACTGACTTAGCAGAGTGAAGAGATTCCCTATTATGGGTGGGCGAAGTTCCTCAACCGTTCAAAAGCTGAATCATTCAAAGAAACGAATAAAGGGAACTGGTAAATTTAAAATCCAGCATTTACAGGTGTCAATGTCAAAAAGGAGCAACGCTAGTAGTTTTGGGAGAAGAATCTATTCCAGAGTTATTGCTGGGGTAAAAGACATAGGTATTTGTAGGAATAAGAGTGAATAAATAGTGTTCTATGGCCTTTGTTAGAAAAATACAGAAGCTTGAAAGTTATGTAATCAGAAGCATAAAAACAGTCAGTGCTCTAAGTCCAGGTTGGTTAAGAGCATTCCACAAAGACTGGCACTGAAGGTTGAAAACATATGAGGCAGTCTCAGAAATAGGGTCTCATGGTCATAACTTGTGGAAAACTTCTGAACTGGAATTCAAAAGTTTAATAGATGATGCTACAACAACCTAAGCTGAAATGTCAAGGTCAAGATCCAAAACCCCAGTAAAAGATGAACAGCAAAGGAGTACAGAGCTCAGCCCGAATCCATGGGGCTGGGTGAGCTGAGCCCAGTCTTATTTCCTATGTGAAGCTTTCCTCCCTCCCTCAACCCTAGTGGTCTCTTTTCAGTTAGACTCTACTGCACTTATTGCCTCTTTTACTCACAAGGCATTGAGGTTTTGATGCTTCTGGTGGCCATTATCTTTAAATGCAGCATTTCAGCCATCCTCTTTGCTCCTTGGTGCGTGGCACAAAACATGGTGCCTACAGATGTCTCAAGTTTGAAAACAGCCATTCTCTGCATCTAAGTCACAGCATCCTTCCCACCTACACATTAGCATCACCAGGCATATCCTACTAACTCTCCGTTTATATTTTGATCCTAAAGCTGAACTCCCAACTTCACAACTGTAAATTTTCAGGCCTGGCAACTTCTTGAAGACGCTCTTGGGACATTATAACAACCACAGCATAGCTCTTTTGGAGCTGACTAAGTCATTGGAATTTCTTTTTGTTTTCTTTTCTCTTCTCTCTAGTCTTCTGTTTTGAACAGATTCCAGGTCTTAGCAATGCAGGTGGTCCAGCTTTGCACACTGCTGTGTTCTTCAATTAAGCTTGTTTCTGGGTCATATTGTTGGTTCCCTGCTGAGTGTTCCCAGATCCTACACTTTGTAGGGCTTCCGGGAGGGCCCTTGAGTTCTCTTATTGGATCCTGTGGTGGACCCTTCCGAGATCATTGGTTTTTAGAGATATTTGGGCTGTATGAACTTGTTTGGTTCATACTGATTTCTGAAATCCACCTACAGTTGTTTGTCTTCCTGTTTCCAGCTCATGAAACTTTAGATTTAATATATAAACACATAATCTGGAGCTAAGAAGAAGTTGGAAAAATAGACTTTTTCCATTTTGTTATTATTCTTATTTATTTTTGTTGTGGTTTTTGCTAAAATGTTAGCAGGAAACTAACCAGAGAAATTTGTAGGGTCTTCATTTTCAGACATCAGGTTGGATGGCAAAGTGAAATGTGGACTGGAATAGAGTTTAAACCCAGTGTTGTTAATATCTAGCTGAACGACATTCAGCAAGCTATCTCATCTTTTCAGTTGACGATTTTTACACCTGCAAAATGAGTAGCTATAAGGTTCTTTCTGGTTCTAATATTCCACGAAGACAGCACAGAAGCCCAAAAGCCCTGGAGAGGGACAGAATTGCTTTACTCCAATGAATACTTCGATAAGACTGAAGTAAAGATCAATAGATATTAAAATATCAAGAGGTAATGCCTTTATTTTCTCCGAGAAAACGTGTATCATCCATAGTGTATCCATATATAATGTTACTGCAATAAGGCAAGGTAAGGGAAAATAGCAAGGAGATAAGAACAAACCTTACTATTTGTAAGACGCTATGCTGACCACTCAGCACATATCCTTTTCTTATAACAGCTCTATGAAGTTGCATTATTATCTGAACCTTACACATAAGCCTTAAAGAAGTTAAGTAATTTGCTTAACGTCAGATCACTCACAAATTGTGTATATTGTATTCCAATACAAAACCTCTTGAATTAAATAACACTGCCAACCCAAGAGGGATGGAGACTGGGCTCACACCAAATTCTTTACCAGGTTTAATACTTGGATGTACTCTGGAAAACTCCATAGTCCAACTGTCTCAGGAAAGACTGTAGGAGGTTTTGTTCTGTGATGGGTGAAGAAATCTGCAACTCACATGTTTCTCACCAGTGTAGCTTTGACTAAGTAAGAAAAAAAATCTTGTTCATGTCAGTAGATGCAAGATGGAGCACTGCTGCGCTTGTCTCTTCCCAGGAGACGGTATCTCTGCTGTATTGACCAACAATATCTCCAAGGATGTGATTCTTCAACTTGCCATCCAGTTTTTTGAAGAAGTGGAGAGTAGGTTAAGTTGATTACAGGAATGGTCTTGTGCCTAGAACGAAAAAGCAATTTTAGCCCCAAGCAGTGTTGTACACACAGTTCATTGCGACCTGTGAAGACTACCATCTATGAAGGAAACTCGTTTGCTTCCTGTTCATTCTTTCTCTCGTCATTCTTTTTTCATGCTCACATTAAAAAGGACAAGAATCCTAGAATTAGTGTTATTATTCAGGACCTTGAAAGAAGGTACATAGTGGATGCCTAGATAATTGTTATGTTCTACAAGTAGAACATATACACTGAGAATTGTATGTATAGCATGGGAGTATGCTGTTATTCACCCACTTTTGAGTGGTTTTCACTGACTTTGGCAACATTTGCTAGTGTGATGAAGACATAGATTCTTCATGACAGCTGGATCCCTCAAAAGAACCTCCTCTAGAACTTCTAAGCTAGAAGTGACCTGAGGCACTGTCGAGTCTAGTTTCATACTGGCCAGGGCTGAGATGTTGAATCCAGTAGGGGTCTAGTACAGGACTTTGCCCTCATTATTGTCCTTCTATATTCATTGGCAATGTTTAGTTTCTACAGGAAAACCTCTTGATCTAGTTTTAAGAATAAAATTAAAATATATTTTAAGGATAAGGAAAGGATTTAAAAGAAGAGGAAGAAAGCTTCTGAGCCTCAGGAAGGAACTGGAAGCGGGAAAGAGAAAGGTGTCAGGAATCAAGGGAGCCCTCTGTGCCTCTCACATTTCTGCTTTATGCAGTGGTCATTCTGCTTCATTCTCCTCTTTCTCTGTAGACAGCCCCCACATTCAATTATTAGATCCCAGGAAGAGCTGTCCTTTGACTCTTTAGATCAAAAGTAACTGCTTAATGTCAATGGAAGCTTACTGATTGGCCTGGCATGTGATGGATGCTGTTGTAAATTAAATCATTGACCCTAATGCATTATTTCCCCATAGAAGAATAATAGCATTCACACCCTTATAGTGGCTTCATGGTGGGCAGTCTACTCTTTGGGCCTTGGCATGTGATATGCTTTGGCCAACAGTATTTAAATTGATTTGGTAGATGCAGAAGCTTTAACTGTGCTCAGAAGGTTGTTCTTTTATGCTCTAGTGACCTGCCATTAGAAGAACATGCTCTGACTAGCTACTGTTCCTTTGGCATGGACTTCAGAATAAATAGGTGTGCAGCAGACATAAATCAAACATGCAGCCAAGAGCTGAGCCAGTATAGGTAAGCCAAACTGCAGCCAATGTAGAGAGCCATAAAATAAGATTAAGCACTAGTTGTTGTAAGCTGTTGACATTTGGGATGGTGTATTCAGCATTATTACTATGCAATTGCTGGCTGATACAGGAATTGGTACTGGAAGCGGTGTGTTGCCATAACAGAAGTCTAAAGTATTGTCTTCAGGACTGGGAATGAGCAGTGAGAAAACACTTATAAGAAGCTGGAAAGTGGCAACCCATGTTACGTAGTGGCAAATATTTGGTATATCTATCACTGTTGGTAGCTTGGGATACAGAAGATGCTATTAATAAACGTTAGCCTTCAGCTGGGTGGTTTTGAGTCATAATATTGAAAATATGAGGTGGTGGCTACTAGATGATGGGTAAGTTTTTGTGACCAACAAAATGAGCTCAGAAAAAAATTTGCAAATGTGATTGAGAGGGAATATATATATAGCCCAGACATTCCAATATTTGCAAGGTTTAAAAATAAAACTTTTTAATCATTTCAAATGTTTGGCCATTCAAACAAATCTTTAGGACAAAACTAAAATTGTGGACACTGTCATTAAGACATACGCTAAGGAGAAAGGAAGTCTAGAATATGATGGTCACATCCTTTGTTAAGAACCTCTGGAAGGATTAAGGTGATACAACTCTCTACACATTTAGATTAATTGCCGACTTTAACCTTTCAATACACAGATAGAAAATGAGCATCTCAAAATTGCAATTGGCCGAAGGGTTTCAGATGAGGTCTACTGGTTCTCTATCCACCAGTTTTTCTCAGCCCGTCTTCCGTCTCCAAGTTTGACCTGGGTTTCTCTGATCCAGGAAAACTGGCAGCTAGATTTCTTGTCCTAAGCCACCCTGTTCAATCAAAACCCACACCTTGCTTGATGTGTCTCTCTCTTAGGCCTGAATAAAGGGTAATACAGTGAGGCAGAGAACAGCTGGGGTGAGTTACCTATAAGCTGCCAAGAAGGAGATGGCTCCAAGACAAAGGAGACAAAATCTCAGCATTTTATGTGTTCCTAAAAATTATCAGAATATCTAGAAAGACCTTTAAATCATAATGAGTTTTGGTCAACAAAACGCAAAACAAAGGAAATGTGTCCTTTTTTCCCTTCTTCTGTAATCATTAAATTTGAAACACATAGCATTATTGACAAGGGTTTCATCAATGCTTAATGCTTCCAAGTCGGTTCCCCACTTGATAAAAGCCTGCCTTGGGGATCACAAGGAATTTGAGTAGAAAGAACAGGCAGCAGGATGCTCTCACGTATTCTCACTTGGGCTCCACTGACTTGACGTTCAGATTTTGAGAGTACGATGCTCTAGGGCTTCTGCTGGCTCTGTTTACAGATACCCAGCAGATATCAATGCTCAGATCTTAGGGCACGTTGCAGACATTCCTTTTATCACCAAGAGGAAAGAAAAGGGATTAGTTTAGCCAGTAAAAGTAAGAGTGGCTTGCTCTACATACGGAACAGCTAGACTTGGAATCAAAGGACTTGCACTCTGGGACAAACATGATCTAGCCTCCACAAAGCGCACACTCTCTTATGTTTTATGTGTTTCTCCAACTGTAAAATGGGAGGTAAAACAAAAATGCTTCTGCATTAAGCTAACCCAAGAAAGAATTTCTCCCCTTTTATTGCTTCACTCCCACCATGACTCTCACACTTACTCTGATTGTAAAGTATAAGATGCAGCTATGCTTGGCATCTATTGATGATGGCTTTCTGGATTCAAGCACGGTACTTTCTCTATTTCTCCTCTAGTAGATTAGAGAGCATGGGCTATATAAGGATGGGCTGAGAGTGGTGAGAGTGTTTCATATAGTTCATTTTTCAGCAAGACAATCTAAAACCCATCTATAAGAAATTATATTCTCCTAAAGATATTTTTTGACCACTGCACCACCAGAGGGAACTCTAGAATATTCTAACATGCCCTTTCATTTCTTCTTTTTCTGTTCACTCTCTTCTATCATCTCTGTCAGTAGCCACACGTTTTCTTCCTTGACATAACAAAACAGTCCAATGAATATATCGAGGTGTCCTTGACCTTGCACTTGGGGTCTTACCTTCTAGCTAAACATCATGCCCCAAGACATTCTTTTAGTGAATAACCTTTTCCTCATCTCTTATCTTATTTTCCCCATCCCAGGATTTATGTCTATAAGAGAGCCAGGACTGAAGACCTTGCTGAACTCACATTAAAACGAAGATCCTTATTTTCATATTCTAATAAAGAGTTACTTTTGTATCTGACTGTCCTTGATACTTTTGGATTCTTTATCTTAAAAGAGTCCACAAAGTTTTGTTAGCTTAGGCCCCCTAAAACCTGAATTCAACCCTGCCCTCCTGCTATATATATAATCTTCCCTATAATGACTGACAGGAGCCTGAAAATGCAGTGAGGATGTGCCCCTGCTTTCCTCGCTCTGCTGCCAGGCTGCCCAAATTCTCCCTAAGGTAAGGTGGGCAGAATTGCAAAAAAAGAAAACTAGACGGCTATTATCAGTGTCCCAGAGTCTCACAGGTTGGATTATAGCTTTGCCCTTTGGATATCAGAGATGGTTAGAGGCACAGAAGATAGAATTCTGGGCGAAGGGGATTATTTTGGAGCTAGCAGGAAATAAAATAGGGTCGTTAGACCCTATTTTAACATGTGGTGGGAGTTAGCAGTAAAATAACTTGATGGAGAAATCTAAAACCCATAGAAAAGAAAACTGACAATTTACACCGGATAGGGACTCTGGAGACATTTTCCATGCCAGTTAGAGCAGAATAAGCTATCCAAATCAACTTGTCTCTCCTAGCAGTTGTCATAAACTGAAATAGAAGACTTATTTTTTTTAGATTTAAATGGGAAACACATTTCATAGAGAACAGCTAACAAAGTGTTTAAAACCACTAAGTACTCCAAAAGAGAATTCTGAAGGCAAACGCTATCAATTTTCACTGAAGAGAGGAAGAGAGGAGTGGCTTTGTGATGCCTGATGAGATGTTATGATTATTAACAACAGGAGCAGAATCTCTTCAGAATACTCCAGTAGGTCATGTACTGTGGCTATTTTATAACATAAATACATTCAAAGCAAGTGCCTGTTGCTTTTTGGATCCCACTGCTTGTCACCTAACCTCAAACGCTCTCTTTCCCCTTGTTAACCGTAGTGCAGGGGTGTTTGCTTCCCGAAGAATTAGTTAAACTATGGGAAAATACCTGAAGAAAGAGCAGGCTGCACTCTCTACCCTTCCCAACACATGTATTTTATATTCCTGTCTATTTGCATGTTCTTTCTAAATATTCTAGAATGTTTTCAGTGCTTGTTTTTGTTACTTTCCCATAAAATTTCAAGGTGTGTAAAAAAAGAAAATAGACATTCTATTTCTTATATTGCCTTCAAAAATGGAAAAGAGCTATTTATCATTTCTGAATTATTGTATTGCATCTTTATTGTATCTTCACAATGTTGTTAAAGTTTTTTAGGTATTTTTGCTTTGTCTTTCCAACATGATGATACTTTTAACAAAAATATATTAAGTTGCAGGCACTTTGAGAGATGCCGAGTTGATCAGGACTTAGTCAATTCTCTCACAGAGGTTTTGGGTAAAGGAAGATAACACAAGACCCAACTCTTTATAACATGCGTTGAATTATTTATTTCATCTAAAGCTGCTTATAATGCCCAAATTTAAGCAAATCTGTATGCTTACTAAGAGCGAGTATAGCATCTTCATCATCTCTATAGTCTCCAACATTAAGAACAGTGCTTGGTACAGAGTAGATGTCCAGTAATGTCTGTGTTTTTTGGGACTATCATACAATTCTGTATCCAGACAGAATGCAGTTGGACATGTCAAGATGCATAACGCAATCACTCAACTCCCTGGAGGTGGTGAGATGACTCATAATTCAGAACAATGTAAGAAATAAAACAAATAAGTCCTTAAAAATAAGGCTAACTCACTCCTTGAAGGTGATAACATCCCTTGATCTGCATCAGATTGTCCAGTGGTTTTTACACAAAGCCTTCCCACGCATCCCAAACACAGAAGAAGCGAAAGTGTAAATAGAAACATAAGACTTCCATTAACACTAAAGGAATAGTGAAGTGTGAAACTGTGGCTTTGATTTATATATGCTTTTAATTTATATTTTAGTGGTGCTGCATATTGTCTTATATAAACAGAGTTACAAGCATTTCAACATCCTTACTCATTTGAATGCACATGAAAATAATATCTGAGTCACAGGCATTTTTCTCTCCGCTGTTTTCCCTGGTGTATTTGCTTTGTTGAATAATAATGGAAAAAGTACCGAATGTTACATCGTACTAAGAGACATCACAAAACCAACTCACAAAGTCTCAGTGGCAGTAATAAAAGATAGCTGATATAAAAAGCAAAGAAGTGAAGTCTTATTGCCACACTATCTTCACATGTATATATCACGCATCTTCTGATGCAGGATCCTGAAAACTATAAAAGATAATGTGACTTTAAAAAAATGTGTTTTCCTGTTTCAAACTAAGGCTGTTGTTTTCTTCAGTTTCTGATTACACAACATGGCAACCTGGTCTCCAGGACAAGTCTTTGTCCTACAGCAATTAATGTAATGGCAAAGCCATTGTTGCCATGATCTTCTGAGCAAAGACTGGCCTCACCTGGTCCAACTCACAGCTCATTTCTGTGGCTTGTCCCCACATTGGGTACCACTTTAATTTCAGGCTTGGTTAACATCTCACTGATCCATAAATGCTCTATACACGTCCTGTCCTCCATGCTGTTAGACTTATAGTCTATGAATGATTCAAAGCCCAAGATACCTAATACTTAATTTATCTGTCTTCTGAGCACTCATGCTTTTTGTACACATGTGAAATACTTTGACACCTTCCCATAGAATTTAAAAAATCGTGGCTATGTTCCACCATGTTCTGAATCACATGTCCCTGTTTACCTCTTATGTGTCAGTTCATGGTTTTCTCCTAGCCAGCAAGGTTCTGGCTACACTGACCTCCTTTCAATTTCTCAAAAACTAAACATCATGGTTTCTCACAATTCCATTCTCTTCGCATGGAACAAGGACAAGTTTCTCCCTATCTTTCACTTGTTGACTTCCTACCTATTCTTCTGTTGGCAGCCTATGAGGGTGTTTAATAGTTTATACTCCACACACACACACAAATGACAAGTTCATATCTGAATTCTTTTTCTTAGTAGAGGTTTGACCTTGAAAATTGGTCTATATCTAAAGCTTTAGTCTCCTTCTCCATAAAATGAGAATAATAATACGAAATATCTCCAAGGATTGTAAAAAGTAATAAATAAGATAATATAAGGAATTTCTTGAAATGGTAGCATAATTTAAAACTTTCCAAATCTCCACGAAATAGACAGAGTACCTATTAGCAACAAAGACACAAACAAACAACATAACAAATTTGGACAATGTCTGCATTAGTACCTGTTAAATTTTTTTTCAACATGAATCACATAACATAAAAATGTGGGGATAAACTACTATCAGTCACAAAATTATAATATTACAAAATTGCAGGGTGAAAAAGGGAAATAACTAGGCATTTACTGGACTTGACAAGCCCAAAATACAAATGAAAAAGGACATGAATAAACATATGCTCACTGGAAACCTCAGACAACCAACTTGAAAACAGCTGCTGAAACTGGAAGGGCTTTGCAAATTCCAAAAGTGAGTGAAAGTAGGGGATTGGTATAAGCTGTAAAGGGGTTGAGTAGTTTGTCACATGAATTCTCAAAATCAGTCATCCAAAGCTCCCTTTCAGGAAAATTCCTACACTGGGAAGAGGTACTACATAGACAAAAGAAAAAGTACAGATAACAGAGGAGGAGAGAAACAGGATTAGGAGCCATCAGCAAGTAAGAAAATGTATTTTCAACATCATACCAAAACAACAGAAGAGGGTACTCTAGAGACATGAATTAAGGGGGAAAAGACCTAATTTCTTACATAATGAATAACAAAGAGATTAAGATGAAAGTTTATAGAAAGTTCTCAGAAGACAAAGAGAATAAATATTACAATGATATTCCTACAGCAATCAAAGCATTCCAGAATAACATGACCACAAAAGAGATGATAACATATTTCAAGGGAAGATAACCACATAAAGATAATGGTGTGAGATGTAAAGTATAACACAAAATCATATTTAGATACATTAGGATATGTGTTAGATCGTAATAAAGATTCATAAATAAAATTTAAAAATAATCAGTTCAGAAATTCAGGATAAACAAACAGAAGATTGAATTAAAAAGGAAAAAAAAAAAGAGAAACATACAAGTGATTTGAGTGGAAGTGGTAAATTTAAACATATGCCAGAAGATATAGCATGATATAATAGGTGTCTCCAAAGAAGAATAACAAAATATGGAAACAGAGTGAGTAATAAAAATTATAATTCTAAGTAATTTTGCTGAAAAAAAAACAAGTTTAAAATTCTATGTTAAAAAGGCCCATTACATACTTGAGAAAAATTGACCCAGAATATCCAAAAATTGAGATTTATTTAGTAAAATTTCTCAGATTTACAGAAAAAAATCTCTGGGTACCCCAGAAAAATTACCACACCACTTATAAATGATAGAAAATCAATTTATCATCAGCCTTGTCTACAGCAACACTTTATATCAGAAGATAATGTAGTGATACTTTAATATTTCCAAGGAAAGAAAATAAAGTTCAAGGATTTTACATCCAGACAAATAGATTTCCAAGTATAAAGATGGAAGACAATTTGTTATTAGCAATTCAACTCAGAAAATATTGTTCCCATGAGTTCTTCTCAAGAATTCTACTAGAAAACAAGCTTCAGATGATCAAAACCAAATATCCGAGAGACAGTAACATAAAGATGTGGGAACAGAAAAGGAAAAAATTTGGTCATTTTTCTAAACAATCACCACAATATTTTTGCATGTAACTGTGCTTGATTATTTTAAAAAAATTTTTCCAGTTTTACTGAGATACAATTGACAAATAAAATTTTTCCATATTTGAGATGTGTGAGATACTGTGATAAATGTATACTTTATGAAGTGATTAGTAAAATCAAGCTAATTAACATATCTATCAACTCACAATTATTCTTTTTTGTTTGATGAGAAGACATCAGATCTACTCTCTTAGCAAATTTCAAGTATACAATATATTACAATTAACTCTAGTCACCCTGGTGTACATGAAGTCTCCAGAGCATATTCATCTTATACCTGAGAATTTGTACCCTGTGACCAACATCTCCTCATTTTCCCCACATTTTAGTCCCTGGCAATGATTGTTCTATATTCTGCTTTTATGTTTTTGACGTTTCTTAGATTCCACATAAAAGTGAGATCATGAAGCATTTGTCCTTCTGTGTCTGGCTTATTTCACTCAGCATAGTGTGCTCCAGGTTTATCCATGTTGTCACAAATGGTAGGATTACTTCTTTTTTATGACTGAATAGTATTTCCTTGTCTATATACATGCCATATTTTCTGTATTCATTAACCCAGTGACAGATGCTTAGTTGTTTCCACATCTTGGCTGCTGTGAATAATGCTGCAATGAGCGTGGCAGTGCAGAGGTCTCTTTAAGATAGCCATCTTATTTCCTTTGGTCATACAGCCAGACGTGGGATTGCTAGATCACATGGTAGTTCCACTTTTAACTTTTTAAAGAACTGATACTGAGTTCGCTCACGCGTTGTGCAGCAAGCCAATCTGACACCGAGTGTGGTGGAAGAAAGTAGGAATTCTATTTTTGCACAGCACTGAGCAAGGAGAGAGGGCAGCTAATGCTGAAATCCCAAACTCCTTGAAAAGCTAAAAGGAAGGGTTTTTATTTGGGGTTTTAGGTAGGAGAGGTGGAGCATATGGCTTTGCTGGTCAGCAGCTTTCCCACCAGCCTGTATCTCACTGCAGGGAGGAGATAATCCAGGTGCTTGTCCTTGACAGTGTCTGTCTCCGTGGAGGATAGTGGATTCTGGAGCCAGGAAGTCAGAGAGTAAGTAGGGAATGAGTGTTTTTGTTTTAACCCCATATATGCTGGGTTTGATGTGGGGAAACTGATATTGGGGTCTATATCAGAACCTCCATAGTTTTTCCATAGTGGCCATACAAATTTACATTCCCAACAATAGTGTACAAGGGTTCCTTTGTCTCCACATCCTTGTCCAACACTTATCTTTTGACTTCTTGATGATAGCCATCCTAACAGGTGTCAGGCGATATCTCACTGTGGTATTGATTTGCATTTCCCTGATGATGACTAGGGATGTTGAGCATCTTTTTATACACCTTTTGTCCTTTTGCATGTCTTCTTTGGAAATATATCTACTTTGGCTCATTGCCCATTTTTAAATCAGGTTATTTCTTTTCTTGCTATTGAATTGTATGAGTTTCTTTTATATTTTGGATATTAACCTCTTACGATTAGCAAGTATTTTCTCCCACTTCAGAGATTACTTTTTCATTTTGTTGATTGTTTACTTTACTCTACAAAAGCTTCTGGTTTAATATAGTCCTACTTGTTTATTTTAGCTTTTGTTGCCTGTGCTTTTGGTGTCCAATCCAAGAAATCATTGCTAGGACCAATATCATTGAACTTTCCCCTTATTTCTTCTGGGAATTTTATGGTTTCAGACCTTGTGTTTAAGTCTGTAATCCATTTTGAGATGATTTTTTTTGTATGGTGTAAGATAACAATCCAATCTCATTATTTTGTATGTGGATATTCAGATTTTCTAACACCATTTGTTGAAGAGGCTGTCCTTTCCCATTATGTATTTTTAGCATTTTTGTTGAAGAATAGTTAACCATATATGCATGTGTTTATTTCTGTACTTTTGATTCTATTCCATTGGTCTACATGTCTGTTTTTATGCCAGTACCATAATGCTTTGTAATATAATTTGAAATCAAGAAGTGTAATGCTTTGCTCTTATTCTCAAGATTGCTTTAGCTATTCAGGGTCTTTTGAGGTTCCATGCAGATTTTAGGATTGTTTTTTCTATTTCTGTGAAAATGCCATTGGGATTTTGATGGGGATTGTACTAAATCTATAGATCAGTTTTGGTGGTATGGGCACTGTAACATTATTAACCCTTCTAATCCATGAACATAAGATATCTTTCCATTTATTTGTGTTTTCAATTACTTTCATTAATGTTTTATAGTTTTCAGTGTACAGACCTCCTACCTCCTTGGTTAAATTTTTTTCAAACTATTTTATATTTTTGTTGATGCTGTCATAAATGGAATTGTTTTCTTAATTTCTTTTTCAGCCAGTTTGTTGTTACTGTGTAGAAACACCACTGATTTTTGCATCCTGATTTTGTATCTTGCAAGTTCAATAAATACATTTATTAATTGTAATAGTTTTTGTGTGTGTGTGGAGTCCTTATGGTTTTCTATATATAAGATCATGTTATCTATACACAGACAATTTTACTTCTTTTCTGATTTGGATGCTTTTTATTTCTTTTTCTTTTCTAATTACTCTGGCTAGGACTTCTAGTTCTATGTTCAATTGAAGTGACAAGTGTAATCACCCCTGTCTTGTTCCTGATAGTAAAGGAAAAGCTTTCAGTTTTTCATTGTTGAATATGATGTTGGCTCTAGGCTCGTCATATATGGCCTTTATTATGTTGAGGTACACTTCTTCTATATCCAATATGTTGACATTTTTTATCACAAAAATATGTGGAATTTTGTCAAATGGTTTTTCCTGAATCTAATGAGATGCTCAAATGAATTTTATCCTTTATTTTGTTAATGTAGGTATTACATTTATTGATATGTGTATGTTGAACCATCTTTGCATTCCTGGAATAAATCTCACTTGGTCATGTTCTATAATCCTCTTAACGTTCTGCTGAATTTGGTTTGCTAAAATTTTGTTGATTTTTGCATCTATGTTCATCATGCATATTGGCCTGTAATTTATCTTTTTGTAATGTCCTTGTCTAGCTTTGGTATCAGGGTAATGTGGACCTTGTAAAATAAGTTTGGAAGTGTGTCTTATCTTCAATTTTTTGGAAGAGTTTGAGAAGGATTAGCATTAATTCTTCCTTAAATGTTTGGTAGAGTTAGCCAGTGAAGTCATCTGCTTCCAAACTCTTCTCTGTTGGGAGGTTTTTTATTACTGATTCAATCTTTTTCTAGTAATTGATGTGTTCATATTTTCTATTTCTTCATGATTCAGTCTTTGCAGGTAGGATTTTATCAATTTCTCCTAGGTTATCTAATTTTTTGGTGTTATAATTATTCATAGTAATTTCTTATGATCTTTAGTATTTCTGTGGTGTCAATTAATGTCTCATCTTTCATTTCTGATTTTATTTATTTGAATCTTCTTTCTTTTTTTCTTAGTTTGTCTACTAAGGATTTGTCAATGTTTATATTTTCAAAAAGCTAGCTCTTATGTCGTTGAGTTTTCTATTGTCTTTATACTCTCTCTTTCATGTATTTCTGCTTTGATGTTTATTTCTTTTCCTTATGCTAACTTTGGGCTTAACTTGTTTTTCTTTTCCTAGTTCCTTGAGATGTAAAGTTATGTTGTTTATTTGACATATTTCTTTTTATTAATGTAGGAATTTATTGCTATAAACTTCTCCCTTAGAACTGTTTTGCTGAATCTCATAAGTTTTGATAATTTGTGTTTCCATTTTCATTTCTCTCAAGATATTTTTTGATTATTCTTTTGATTTCTTCTTTGACTCTTATGTAGTTCAAAATGTGTTGTTTAATCACCACATATCTGTGGATGTTTTTAGTTTTATTCTTGTAATTGATTTCCAGTTTCATACCACTGTGGTTGGGAAAGATACTTGATATGATTTCGACCTTCTTAAATTTGTTAAGACTTGTTTTGTGACCTACATGTGATTTATCTTGGGGAATGATCCATTGTTGTTGAGAAGAATGTGTATTCTGCTGCTGTTTGATGGAATGATCTGTATATGTCTGCTAGGTCCATTTGGTTTAAAGTGTAGCTCAAGTTTAATGTTTCCTTACTGATTTTCTGTCTGGATGATCTACCCATTGTTGTAAGTGGTGTATTGAATTCCCTGTTATTATCGTAGTGCTGTCTATTTCTCCCTTTTTTACTGATTCAACTTCTTCATTGTTGATATATAGGAAAGCAATTGAAATTTGCATGTTAACTCTTTAGCCTGCAATCTTGCTGTAACTGTTTATCAGTTCCAGGAGTTTTTTGTTGTTTCTTTTGAATTTTCTACATAGATGAATATCTCTTCTGTAAACAGAAATACATACCCTATATACCTTTTATTTCCTTTTCTTTCTTTATCACATTAGCAAGGATTTCCAGTAAAATGTTGAAACTATAATGTTAGCTTTAGGTTTTTTGTAGATAGTCTTATCTAATTGAGAAAGTTACCCTCTATTCCTTGTACTCCTACCAGAAAATTATTCTGTCCCTTTGGTGCTGTCATGTTTCCTTGATTTTTCACTTTCCTTGAAGTATTGCATTCGTGTCTTTGCATTTGAAGAAGGAGTCACCTCCTCCAGTCTTTACTGACTGGCTTTGGTGGAGGAATACTTTCACCAATGTTAGAGATTCTAAGGCTCTTTAAGAGGTTTTCTATGAATGTGCCCAGTTCAGACCTCTTATTTCTTTTGTGGGGAGGAGAATTCTTAAGATTATATGTCTTCTCTCGATCCTCCAAAGTCAGGCCAGGTGCTGAGAGCCTCTTGTTGTTTTCTCTAGGGTGGTACCCTGAAATACTCAAGTTTGTGTTCGTTCTCCCAACCCCACAGAGAGGGCCTACTTTCTGCATGTGTTTGTGAGCCATCTGAAAAGACTCATACTTGCCATCCATAGGAATGCATGTGAGTAGCTGGTTATGACGGTGAAGGGGTGAGGCATGCAGAGCATTGGAGGTACCCATGGGCCAGTTAGTGGTTTCCACAGATGAGATGTCTCAAGCAACACATGGATAGGCCTCTCGATGGGGCCATGAAGCAGTTAATAACCCATGGGGCTTTGATGAGTTTGACGCCCTGGTTGCTGTGCTCCTTGCCTCTCCCAACCCCTCAGCTATGCTACTTACCTCAGTATTCTGCATGGGGTGAGAAAAAAATGGGCCTCTTGACTGGCATCTTGCATGGCTATGGAAGCCAAAAACTGTAACTACACTTTCTCTTTCTCCATGGGAGAAATTGTGGGCTGAGGAGGTCTCTCTTGGCACTAATTGTGCCACCTTGGGGAAAGGGTAATACAGGTAAAGTAAAACTGTTCTTCTTATCCTCTTTAACTGGTCTATTCTTAGATTCTTTTGTTTCAGTAGTGTGCTTGAACTTCTCTGCTGGACTCTGAACTCCCACAAATGTATTCTTGTCTGTGAGTTGTCAAAATCAGTGTTCTATGGGGGAGAGGGGTACATGGAAAACTCCTATTCTACCATCTTGCTGACATCACTTGATATGCTTAATTTTTTTTTGAGGAAGATCAGCCCTGAGCTAACATCTGCTGCCAATCCTCCCTTTTTTGCTGAGGAAGATTGGCCCTGAGCTAACATCCAAGCCCATCCTCCTCCACTTTATTTGTGGGATGCCTGCCACAACTTGGCTTTATAAGCAGTGCATAGGTCCGTGCCGGGGATCCAAACCGGCAAACCCCAGGCCTCTGAAGCAGAGCACATTAACTTAACTGCTACACCACCAGGCCGGCCCTGATATGCTTAATTTTTAATGGGGAAGTGGAGAACATTCTTAGAGTCTCAACCTGGTATGGGTAACTAAAGGATGAAAGTGAGTCATTTTCGGAGGAAGAGATTAGAAGAAACAGAGCCCATGGATAATAGGGAGGGAATTAAGTTTGAATGAAATAAAATGGACAGGTAGAACAACCAGATTAGTCACAAAGGAACATATTTCCACACGTTGGGAGAAGACCGGGTAGAGACGGGGTCGGTTAGAGAAGACTTCCTATGGAAAGGTTCCAGAGGCAATCCTTTCCCCGCAGCTGGAGTGCCGTCTCAGCCAGGGGTTGAGATCTAAGATGCAAACTGGAGTAGAGAATCCAAGGTGGGCAGCAGGAAGCCAAATGGATAATGGAATGAAGAAACTGGAGCACACAGCTTAGGAACCAAGCAAAGCAACAACAAACAGGAAGTATTCTGTAAACATTTTCATAAACATCTTTGGAAGATTCTCAACTCCCTTTTATTTTTGAATGTGTGCATAGCCCAGAGGAATATCAAATTGTTCTAAAGTTTCAGAATTAGCTTCAAAAAATGTGGATTGATTTTGTTCGTAAAAAGAAGGGAAGGAATTTGTATTAGTCAGTGTTCTCTTGAGAAATAGAATCAATAGGATGTATACATATATATACATGTATATACACATATACATGCATACATATACACATGCATATATATATATGTACACACACATACATACACACACATATTAAGAGACTTCTTTTGAGGAATTGACTTATGTGATTGTGGAGGCTGGCAAGTCCAAAATCTGGAAAGTAGGCCAGTAGACTTGAGAACCAGCGAAGAGCTCCAATTTGAGTCTGAAGGCAGTTGGCTGGTGCATTTCCTTCTTGCTTGAGGGTGGTCAATTTTTTATATTATGGACTCAGCTGATTGACTGAGTCTTTCTCATATTGTGGAGGGTAATCTGCTTTACCAAAAATCTTTACCAAAAATTTAATTTTAGCTAAAAAAAATCCTTCACAGAAACATCTAGAATAATTTTTAGCCAAATATCTTTGCACCACGGCCTAACCAAACTGATACACAAAATGAACCATTACAGCATCCTGGATCATGACAACGCCACCACCTTAGTCAAGGCTTAAGATTGGGAATACACAGGACAGGTAGTTCTGAAGAGCAGATTCCTGACTACTAATTACGTTCTAAGACCACTGCCTTCTGTCCTTCACTTACCTGCTACCTCCATTTTGCCGATTACACAAGCCGTCGATCTTCTGATGTCATTATTTTTTCACTGTTCTTACTATTTCATGTCCTTCTCACCACTTTTATCCTGCTGGGTTCTATGGTCCACTTTATTCTGTCTTGTAAACATCATGAATTATCCAGTCCTTCCCCCTCCATCGTACTCAAGTGCAAAATCTCAAATCTGGTTAAACCTTTCTTCTTGTCAATTACTGCCAAATCTTTATTTCCACCTTTGACCTTTTCTAACAATTTCATCTGTGTCTCTAGCATTTTCACTTGGATAAAGGGCACTACAAACTTAAAATGACCAAAATACAACAATTGATTTCTTCCATAAACAGCTTTTGTCTCATTTTATTTATGTCAATAAACAAAGCTACCATTTTTTATCCAATTGCTCAGGCTAAAAATCTGAATTCTTTAATTTCTCTTTGTCCTTCCACCACTGTAACAAACACATTGTCAAAATCAAATCATTGAATTTGTTTTTCAACAAATTTGCTGAATTTCTTTACTCATCTGTACCTCTATTGCTAACTTTCTGTCTATTTCATAATTGTCTCTCACCTGGTCTCCTAACTAGTCTCCCAGATCCTGCTATTGCCCTTAACTCCTCCTATCCATTTTTCACTTGGTAGCTGAGGTCAGCATTTAAAAGTGTAAATCAGTTCATGTCATTATGATACTTAAAGCACTCTGTTGTAACCCCTCATACATTGCTATTGTAAATTAAAACGGCCTAGCCACTTTGGAGTACGGTTTGGCAGTTTCTTATAAAGGTAGACATACGCTTACCATAGGACTGAGCAATCACACTCCTGGGTATTTCTTATAGAGAAATGAGAACTTATATCTGCATAACTACCTGTATGCAAGTGTTCGTAAGAGATGTATTTGTAATAGCCAAAAGCTAGAAACAATCTATAAATCCTTTAATGGGTGAATGGATAAACACACTATGGCACAGCCATAAAATGAAAACTGCTCAGCAGTAAAAATAAACTATTGATATATGCAACAACTTTTAGATGGATCTCAAGATATAAAAAAATACCTGGCACCATTTTTGATGTTTGATTTCTGGCTCTTTCAAGTCCCACCACTTCCTCTTCCCCTCTTGGCCCATATGTAGGCAAGGTGATAGGAAAGCTTGGATTCACTTTACTTTGGTGCTGGTGGAAAAGTCAAACCACACAAGCCCTGGGCTGCATTTGGGAACACCCACCACAGTTCCACTCCTTGAGCCCAATAAAATACAAAACCAGTTGGCCCTCCAATAACAAATGTCTCTCAAGACATTTTGGGATCTGCTTGGGAGCATATTCTGATCTCTCCAGAAAGCCTTGTTATGTAAATAATAAACATTTTCATACCCTCATGGTGGGTGCGTGGCATCCAAACCAAAATGTGACATCCAAACCAAATTTCGGATTAGGTGTCCATTTCATCTCTGGAAGATGACAATAAATGATCACATCATGCTGAGTGAAAATAGCCAATTGCAAAAGTTGCACAGGATATGACTCCATTTATTTTACACTTTAGAAATGACAAAATTATAGTGTTGGGTAATAGACCAGCAGTCGTAACTACAAAAGGGTAGCATGAAGGAGTTTCTTTGTGGTGATGGAATCGTTCTGTATTCTGACTGTGCTGCTGGTTATACAAATCTGTACATGTGATGTGATTTAATAGTCCTACACACACACACACACACAGAAACACACAGTGCATGTAAAAACTGATGAAATTCAGTCTGTAGTTTAGTTAATGGTTCTGGAACAATGTCCATTTCTCGGTTTTGATAATGTACTTGTAGAGACGTTTTCACTATGGAAAGCTGCTTGAAAGGTATACAGGAACTCTATACTATTTTTGCAAAAGAAAAAGTAAAACAAAACAAATATACATATAAAAATTCTCCTCTAATGTTTCTTCATCTTCTTAGAAAAAATTCTGGAACTAGACCTTGAAGTTTCTACACAATTTGTTCCTGTCTCCTCCCTTTTGTATTTTTTTAATTCAACAATTAATTTTTTTTGAGAAAGATTAGCCCTTAGCTAACATCTGCTGCCAATCCTCCTCGTTTTTGTTGCTGAGGAAGACTGGCCCTGAGCTAACATCTGTGCCCATCTTCCTCTATTTTATATGTGGGGTGCCTGCCACAGCATGGCTTGCGAAGTGGTACTAGGTCTGCACCTGGGATCCTAACTGGTGAACCCCGGGCTGCAAAAGCGGAATGTGTGAACTTAACTGCCGTGCCACTGGGTCAGCCCCCACTCCCGTCTCCTTTCTTCATCTTATCTTTTGCTATTCCTCCCTCTCACCCACTGAACATCTGTATCAGCTCTCCTCTGTTAGCTGCAATATGTCAAGCTTGTTCCTACCTTACGGCCTCTAGGATAGCTTTTCTTTCTGTCTGGAATATTCTCCCCCTAGGTTTTCATTTAGTACTGAGAAAACAATACTAAAAAAAAAATCATACAGGGGCTGGCCCAGTGGCTCAGTGGTTACGTTTGGTGGGCTCTGCTTTGGCGGCCTGGGTTCATGGGTTTGGGTTCCAGGTGTGGACCTACACTACTCATCAAGCCATGCTGTGGAAGTGACCCACATATTAAATAGAGGGCGATTGGCACAGAGATTACCTCAGGGCCAATCTTCCTCAAGCAAAAAGAGGAGGATTGGCAGCGGATGTTAGCCCATGACAATCTTCCTCACCAAAACAAAACAAAACAAACAAAAAAAACCTTCCAGCCTTTGTCATTTAAGTGCAGGGGAAGAGATGGCCATTGATCAAATTATACCAATAAGAAACAAAAGATAAATGCTATAGGGGAGTGGTGCATGGTGCTGTGAGCACCAATAGCAGGGAGGCCCAACCTAGTCTGGGGAGGCAGGGAAGACTTCCATGGAGGAGAGACATTTCAGCTGTGATGTGAAAGCTAGCTGAATTTAACTAGGTGAAGAGCAGCAGAAGAGTTCCAGATAGAAAGAAGAATATGTACAAAGGCCTTGTGGATGATGGAATGGTGCTATGAGAAAGAAGGAGTGTCACAGGTGGTGGAATATAAATCAGAGACCTGGGAAGAAGTCAGATCATTTAGGATCTGATAGACCATATCAAATGTGATTTCACTGGAGTCAAGATGATTACAGACACCCTGTAAGGCTAGATAGCAGCTAAGTTCCACTTTTAGCAATTCATTCTTTTAGACTTTGGGTCTAAACACAAATGGGAGAAAATTCCACTGATATAAATGATGTCTCTGAGAGCAGATTGCATTGGGAAAGAGGTGGATAAACTCCTATGAGAGCCTTGAATGAAAGAAACAAAAATACTAGGTGCTACTTCATAATTTGGCCCATTTAGGTCCTTATAGTAATGCCTCGGTGGGAGGAGGAGAGCAAATAATCTCTCAGTTGCTCCTATTGACCAAAGCCTTCCTCCTCACTGGAGGGCAAAGAACTTATGATAACTTCCTATAGGTCAGGAAGCAGTGGCCCCAAAACTGTTTCTGTATGGTCAGAAGAACCAGCGGGAACTCAGGTCGATGTCACATGTAACGCCTGCCCAGCTGCCACGGTGTCTGGGTTCTTCCGTTTCCATAAATTACAGGGACAAGAAACAGGTTAGCGTTCCTGAGCACTTGAAAATAAGATCGACATTAGATTTGGGCCAAGTTTGTCAGACTGTTGAGCAGTTATAGACACATTATGACTCTAGATTTCAGCTTCCTCTGTCACTTTGGGTTCCTTGATTTATAAGCATCAATTTCCTTTTTTCTTTCATTCCTCCTGTCCTTCCTCTTGCTTTCCTGTTTCCTCCATCTTCCTCCTGCCCTTTTACCTTGTTCTGAAAAGGAAAGGCATAGGTATTTGATGACTCAGCGCTCATTGTTCATCTTATAATCCCTAGTTTGACCATCAGACTCAGATTGCCAAATCTTACAGGTGATCACGGTCCATAGGCCCAGGGTCATACTTTCAGGAAGAGCTGGAAGCTTCTTTCTTTCACTAGTCCTGTGAAATATAAACCTCCTCTCCACTTCTATCTCATTCCACACAACTGTTTTCCAAAACCCAGCTCTTTTATAGGCTTTGGGGCTGCTGATGCAAAGACAAAACTCATAACTGTGCCCTCAAAAACCGTGGCAGCAAAAGACCATCCCACGTGCCCTTGGCCCAGACCCTCCAGTTTAGTGGGATGAGCTAGCAGGAGGCCAATGGCTCACTTTAATGAGCAGGATGCATTTTCTAGTGATTGATTACTTCCTCTATAAATTAAGGAAAAGCACCTTTGCTGAGGCCAATGACTTATTAACAGGTCTTTCAAGCAGTATATCCTCTCTTTCACCATTCTCTAGGCAGTAATAGCATTTCTTAAGTCACAGAGAAATACAGGGCTACACTTTGCTGAGGTGAAGCTTTCCTAAAAAAGCAAAATTTTACTTGCTAAAGCCACAACAGGGAGGACTCTGGGCAGGATCAAAACCTCAGTCAGCAGCCATATCTCCCTCAGTTCTCATTTAGCAGGGACTCTTGAGTGACCTGGAAATGGATCCAGAGTAGTGTTATTCATAAAACCAAATTATGGATAAATGACCCTTTAGGGCAGCTAATTGCATAAATTGAAATGCACAGGTTTTGTTTTGTAAGGTTTTGATTTGGGCAGGACTATATTTGGTTGATGATTCCTACAGGCGGGAGGGAGAAGGAAAAGACGGAGCAGAGATAAATGAATGATGCCTAGTCATTTGCTGCAGTTCTGGTCCCTGACTGGAGAATGCTTAGGGGAGACAGTGAGAGAGCTGCTTTAATGGGAGTTCTGTGAGTCTGTGAACCTAGTGTCAGTTTGGGGCCTAGAAGACAAAATGTTATGTGGAGCTGGGAAAGGATCATTTTTCCCAGTACTGCAGGGGACCTTGTTGTCCTCTTCAGCACTGATAGACTTTGGAGCATGGCATGCTGGCATTCCAGAGAGAGACATTGGTGTTCTCACAAGCACAATAAATGGACAAGAGACAGAGCAAGAGAGAAAGATTAAAACAGAAATGCTGGCTGATAGATGGGGTCATCCCTGGAGATTCTTAGAGATTTTGGGAGGACTCTCATGAAGTGCTTTGTCTACTTTATTTTCCTATAATTAAGGAATATTGAGCACTTGGGTGCTATTAAGCAGAGTTTTGAGTCCTGGTGTAGAAGAACATAGGCCAAGCGACCAAACTTCCATGTTTAGCTCCTGTTTCTGTTAGCAACAACATATAAGCTTTTTAATAAAACATTTGCTTTTGTGGGCCACAATTTTATCACCTTAAAATGAGGAATTTGAGGCCAAAGATCTATTAGCTCCTCCCAGCTCCAGGAGTCTATGTCTTACTCCACATCTCAGCCAAAGGCATTGCTTAAAATATTAAAAGCAGCCAGAACAAGTTGTTCCCATGCTTAAAGCTTTTCGGTCACTTCCCACTGCATATGGAATGAAACCAAAGCCTGACTCATGATGTCAAGGTTTGCCTGATCTGGCTCTTGCCTCCCTTTCTACCACTCCTCTATCAGGTCGCCATGCTACAGCAGCACTGACCTTCTTTCCATTCTTTTGATATTCTAAGCTCATTCTCATCTCAAGGCCTTTGAACTTCTCTCTCTTTGCCTAGAGGGCTCTTCCCAGGGATTGTTTCAAAGCTGGATTCTTCTCATCGTTTAGAAATAGTGAGTTCAAAGACTTATCAAAGAAACTCATCAATGAAGTTGTATCCCCCACCCAGGCGTAGTCTCACAGAGTCTCCTGTTTTAGTTTTCAGCACTCTTGAATTTCTGTAATCTTTCTTGTTTGTTTATTCGTTCTGACTCTCCAACATCAGAATCTAAGCCCTTTGAGAGAGAGACCATTTAATTGTCTTACTCCGTACTTTGAACAGTCCCTAGTCCATAGTAAATGTTAAAAATTATTTATTTAATGCCTCAAATAAATTAATAATAACTCAGCATCCCAATTATTGACTGGGTACCAGAGTGTCTCATAAGCAGCAGGATCTGTAAAATCTTGAAGCGGAAGCCTTCTGAACTTGAGCTCAGATTTGGAGATATCGTTTCTTGCTCTGTCTGAGTACATACTGACATAGGAAAGAGGTGACTTCACCCTGATTCCAGCCCAGGTGAAATCTGAAAGCAGGGGAAGGTTTTGAAATCATGTGGATAAAAGTAACATTTATTGGTTACCCTGCTTGATCCAGGCCCTGTGCAAGGGGCACCAGTAGTGTTATCTCTTTCATCCCTTACAGCAAACCTGTATAGATGATTTCATTCCCATTTTTCAAAAGAGGATATTGGGATTCTGAAGCAATAAGTCATTTGTCTAATCTTCTGGGCTAGTAATTAACAGGCTGAGAATTAGATATTGAGGAAAACCAGACTTTTGAGTCTCTACTTATGTTGCTGCCACCCCTGAAAATAATTAGTTTTGTGACATTTTAGGTCCAAGTAATCTCTGTCCAGAAGCGCAGTTTGCTTTCTTCTACTTCTGGCAAACAACTGAGAGAAGGGAGGTGTTATCATTTGGAGGACACATAAAATCAAGGTCTTTGCCACTTATAGTCAATAAAATCTTCACGATGCGTTTTCCATGGCTGTTCTGGATAAATTCCAGTTGAAGCAATTAGCTTTAACGCCTTTAAATGTCCCCGACACTTTAAGTTGCTTAGTGTATTCCAAGTGTCCAGCTAATTTTCAGTACATTACTGACTGTGAACTGTGAATGTCAACTTCCCCCAAACCTCAGAAGAGTATACATTCCAAGGAGAAAGAAATACATGTAATCAATATATCGTAGTAAGCATGAAGGATAGAAACTCATGAGACCAGAAAGGAAGAAAGGAGAGAGCGAGGAAGATACAAGGGAAAGGTATGAGAGCTAAAGAAGGAATAAATACAATCATTATAATTATTACAATAATCATAACAATAAACATTTATTGAGTTTGAATGCTTATTTTGTTATAGGTATTATTCAATGAATTTTTAAGCATTAATTCATTCACTTCTCAAAACAATCCTATGAATTTCATAATATTATCCCCATTTTGCATATGTGCAAACTGAGGCTTAGAAAATTTAAGTATTTTGCCCAGGGTCACTGATTTATTAGGAAAGTAAACAGGAATCAAAAGCCAGATGTTCTGGATCCAGAGTCTGCATTTTTAGGCAAAATGATATAAAATCTGATGGCATGATCAATCCTAAATATATATATCTTTGAAGTGGAGAGAAGGGGAGATCATGCTTTCCCTGTATCTGCCTTGCAGTAAAAAAGCCTCCTAGCCTCAGATACTTTCACACTGGTCTACCAAGGATAAAGCAAATGTCTTTTAAGTTGTTTTCACTGTGACAACTAAGACATAACTTCCTGTTTCAATGCAAGCACTGAATAATTTTCTGTTAATATTGAGTTTCTCTGAGTATTTCTCCTCTCTTTGTGTTCTAAAAATCAATGATGAATAAGGAGAGACACCATTAATAGCAAACTTGAAATGCAGACCCTAGCTTTAGACCAGAGGACTGAAGAGGGTTTTCTATTTCTTTCTGTGTTGAAATGAACCGAAGCCTTGTATCACCCTAGTGACATGATGAGAACCTGAGGGATGCTGGATTTACTTAATCAGGTCTAGCCTGGTCTGCTCACTGAAAGGGAGACACAGCCAAAGAAGATGTCCAGGGTTTCCCACTCCTTAGAACATGTAGCACAGACAGGAAATTAAAGGTCAGCAGATTAGATTTACCCAGGCAAGTAAGTGACTCTTCTTGTAGGAAAAAGAATGAAAGGTTGAGCCTCGAGGTTCGGAAGCATACTTTAAATACCCTTTTCTGGAGCTGGCCCGGTGGCGCAGCGGTTAAGTGCGCACATTCTGCTTCAGCGGCCTGAGGTTTGCTGGTTCAGATCCCGGGTGCAGACATGGCACCGCTTGGCACACCATGCTGTGGCAGGTGTCCCACGTTTAAAGTAGAGGAAGATGGGCAAGGATGTTAGCTCAGGCCCAGTCTTCCTCAGCAAAAAGAGGAGGATTGGCGGCAGATGTTAGCTCAGGGCTAATCTTCCACAAAATAAAATAAAAAGAAAAGAAAAGAAAATACCCTTTTCTCATTCCTGGAAACAAAAGAACAGGATAACCTGCAGTCTTCATGAAATCCACCAGACCTTTGCAATTGGCAGTTATTTAAGACAGGATAACAATGAATGGACACAGAACTAAAGCTTAGACTGTGTTGATGTGGAGAAACTGGAGATGTTGTGCATGTGGATATCAATTAGGGAGGCCTGGACTGTGTATGGATGTTCACTGAGTGTCTACAACACAACGTGAAGGCAAGATTTGATTGTGTTGTGTCTAAATGTGATACCATGTGGAGTAGGTTTGAAAGGAGAATTGTGGAAATGCTGATGATAACCTTACCCTTTTCTTAATTTTACTGGTGGCATCTGACTCTAGGGTAAAAAATAGACCAAAAGGCTCATGTTATGTCATTAAGAATAATAACTTCAGCTGCTATGATCTTTGTATTTTTTAAGCAGCAATCAACATTTAGTTACTTCTATACATGGATACTAACACATCTGTCATAACAATCAAATGAGTAGTTATTCCAATCATTAATAATTCTTGAGGTATTCATCACAATATTGTTAACATATTGGCTACTTTTGGTGGCAGAGTACCCAGGACATAACAAGTCACTTCCTAGTATTCCTTTGCCAGTTTGTAATACTGAACTGCAACTGAGTACAAAACTAGAAATATTCCAAGGTTGTTTAAAATAGCGTGAATGGAAACAAGCAAAGTCAGTATTGTACATGTCATTAAACATTATTCAAAGAGGAAAAGAAAACTATTATGGATGTAGGAGGGCCAATTTGCTTCATTGAAAACATTTTGAGCTTTCCTTTTCAGAGAAGATTTTGTAATCTCAAGCGGTGAATCATTTCACTAAATATTTTTGACTATCAGGAGTTGCTCAGAGATGTTCTTTTAGAAATGTATATGAATTGATTATGTTGAGATCATACATGCAGTTAAGGCCAATTGGCACTTTTTTCCCAGATTAACTTTTTTACATGTTTCCTCAGAAACATTAGTATTCTCATCTTGATTAACTCCTTTGGCAGGAATAATTACTTCAGATAACAATGTATGGATGGAGTAATATGGCCCCTCAAGGATATTATAATAGTGTATTCCAGTGTTTGCAAGCTAGCAAACATTGAGCCGTTAGCTTTTGTTTCTCTTTTTCTTGACTTATGTGGGCAACGTGAATTAATTTCACACTTGGCATCCCAGTTAATGGGAATGTGTGCTCTATAAGCTCAGTTTCATAGAGAAAGTGGGATGGGGACACTTTTTTCTTTTTTAATACACAACTACTAGAAGGTCATGTAATAAAAAGACACTGGTTAAAATGATTTTATTTATTTGAGGAAGATTAACCCTGAGCTAACTACTGCCAATCCTCCTCTTTTTGCTGAGGAAGACTGGCCCTGAGCTAACATCCGTGCCCATCTTCCTCTACTTTCTATGTCGGACGCCTACCACAGCATGACTTTTGCCAAGCGGTGCCACATGTGCCGCATCCACACCCGGGCTCTGAACCGGTGAACCCTGGGCCGCTGAGAAGCGGAATGAGTGTACTTCACTGCTGCGCCACCAGGCTGGCCCCAAACTATTTTATTTTTATAGACTCTGTTCATTGGTAAATTTTGACTCTTTCTTCTAATTTTCTTCTTTTTTTCATCTATGAACTCTGACACAGACTAGTTAGAAGGATTGGTAAACAAACGGAACCACAGAATATTAAATTTTGGGGAAACTTTGAGACCAGCTGTTTCTTCAGGCTGCAAAATTCTCAGACTGATCCAAGGTCACAGTGTAATTTAGAGGCAGAGTAGAAATTAAGACTCAGTTCTCTGGACTCCAACATATTTCTATTATATAGTCTTTTTTGGGAATATTTACCAAATGGCAAAGCAGGTAAGCATGCATTTATTGATATCATTAACCCCTACTATGTTCCAGGAACTGTGTCATGGCTCTGAGCAAGATAGACACAATCTCTGGCCTTGCAGTAAGAGGTAAGATATTAAGACATCAAACACTATTATAAATATAATTGGAATCTATTGAAGGGAATAAAACAAAAGTTTGACAGAGTCAGAGTGACATATCATTGGGTTCCTGCCAGCTTCAGGATGGAGAACTCATTAGATGGACAAGAGTGCGGTCAGAGAGTGTGGCAAAAGAATAACAAAATTATAATGTTGTAGATGGAAAAATATTTGGGGAATATTGATGAGGGTGAAACCCTAATTTGGTATTTACTTGGAAATGGGAGATGAATAATGGGAAGAGGCAAAAGCAACTTCTCATTTTCTGAATTGAGCAACTTTGTTAATGGTGTTGGTTTTCACTGTGGGGGAAAATAATGTATTCAGTTATGGCAACACACCCAAAGAGAGAGGTCCACTTAGCAGCGGGAGGTTCAAATTTTGGCATTAGCGGTGGAAGCTTTAGAATATGGACAGTTAATGAAGCCATGATAGTGGAAGCAATGGATCAACCATGGAATGAAAAGGAAAGTGGCTTCAGGGAACAACCATCAGAGCATCAATCAGTAAGGGATGGATGAAGGAAAAAAAAGAAGGAAATCCTGCAGAGAGTGGGGAATAGTCAGAGATTTAGGAGGGAAGACACCTGAAAGAATTTGTTTATGAAAGAGAGAAAAGTCAACAGTGTTAAATACTGCTAGAGTATAGGAAAAAGAAGGACTGAAAAAAGTCTATTGTGTGTTAGCAAAAAGAAATTATTTTTGACCAAGTAGTGAGAAATTTCAATGACATTATGGGAGAAAGGAGCTGGATTATAGGGGAGTGAAGAATGCATGGCTACAACAGGCATGGGCCAATTTTTCAAGAACTTACTTTGTGAAGGGTAGTGGGCAAATATGATGATAGAGGGGGCAGTGAGATGCTGGGAAGGTATTTTAACTACTTTAAATAACGTTTAGAGGAATGAGAGAAGATAAAAGGGAGGCGATAACCATGAGAACAAGGTCCCTGAAAGGGGGTAGATGAGGAGGATTTTGAACACATACAAGGAATGATTACAATGGAGGGAGAGTGGACACATTTCTCACTGAAATAGGAGAGAAGAAGATGAATGCTGGTGGAGGACGTGGTGTATGTGTTGTGCCAGTACGTTGACATTCTTTTAAAGGCTTCTATTTTCTTCTGGGATTTGGAGCTGGAAGGTCTTTGGATGATGGGCCATAATTTGCAGAGGGGGTGTACTGTGCAAGGCACAGCTCCACCTCTGTTACTCCTCAGTGTACAGTTTCACTTGACCAACCGAAAGCAATCTGTGCAAACTAGCCTGGGAGACAGAGATCACAGCCAGCTAGCAATGCCACACCTACCACCAAGGAATCTTTCTGATTAGTTTGATAATAAAGTCATTAGAAACTTTTATAAATGCCAGCCCAATACATCCACCTATTCTCCTCTGCGTGGTTTTGTGCTGAAGACCACACTGAAGGGGGGCCTTCTACTCAGGAGCTAAGTGACTGTGTGCTCTTCGCTTAGACTTCCTGATTCAGAGTTGCTTTCAACAGAGAACAGGAGAAATAATATATGTATGCCTCACAGAGATATTGTGAAGATCAAATTAGAAAATATACAAAAAATTCTCTTGACACTTTGGATTACAACGCAGTGAAACCTGACACCAACTACCTTAAATAAAAAATGGAAAATACTATTAAAAGATTGGATTAAGATGTAATTCAATGATAGGGAATCTTCCAGGCACCAGAAACAACTGGAACCAGGAGTTTCAACACTACCAGAATTCTCTCCTTGCTTGACTCTGATCCCCTCTCCACAGCGGCTTCATTTTTTTCTCCCTTTTTATGCAGACTGGCATTGGAACAACAAGAAAGCTATTTTTTTTTGGCCCACAAAAATGAGGGAAACAGAATAATATAGTTTGATTTTGGTGTCCACTATGAATTAATCAACTGTGAACAGGAGTTCAAAACAATATCCCACAAAATTGTGCTGACTCTATGGTAACCATAAGGTCAATGGTGGCAGTGAGGGTGGAGTGGGGGCTCTATCCAACAAAAGTGCTGGGTGGAGCAGATGAAACAGAATATCAATGGATAAATAATGATAGACCATATCAATGGATGGTATTGGTGCAATTATAATTAGATAATTGGCTATTATAAGATTATAATTTATTATCCTCTGGTCCCCATATACTCCTGGATTGCTTTTTCTCCAGGATCAAATTAAATGGACCTCTCTCAAGTCCTTTTTCTATTTTATCTTTTATCATAGGGCTCTGAAAGTGCCCTTACTTGCCATCTAATTGACTCCTCCCACTATCACACACATATCACACACAGACACACCCCTACACACACACTCATCAGTCACACACCACACATGCAGGAACATCCCCACCGACTTTTCTATATTCTCTTCAAACAGCCCCTTTCTCACACTCCTCTACCACTGGCTAGCAGTATTCTTGGGATTTCTTGCCAAGAAATGTTATTCTGAAGGACATAAAATTCTCCATTAGGGTCAGAAGATCACTCTCACTCCCTAACCTGCAGGAGATAAAAATTTTGCTGCTTGCTCCTTTAATTAAAAATATGAATAAATAATAAAGATTAAGTGTAACTCAGAAGAAATAAGAATAAATTAAAAAGACATTTTTGCATACATAGTCTTAACTAAACATTTTATTTCTTAGGTATGTTAAGCTCTTCCTTCCTCATTTTTTTTTTAAGATTGGCACCTGAGCTAACAACTGTTGCCAACCTTTTTTTCTTCTTCTTTTTCTTCTCCTCAAAGCCCCTCAGTACATAGTTGTATATTTCAGTTGTGGGTCCTTCTGGTTGTGCTATGTGGGATGCCACCTCAGCATGGCCTGATGAGCGTTGCCATGTCTGTGTCCAGGATCCAAGCCAGCGAAACCCTGGGCCGCCAAAGGGGAGCACGCGAACTTAACCACTCAGCCATGGGCCTGGACCCCTTTCTCACCTTTTTGAAATTTGTGTTGACTTCACTGGAATACTCTCTCCAGGAAGCTCATGCCTTCAGGTCTCTGCTCAAATATTACCTCCTCAGAGGGACAGTTACTGTCAAGTTAAAGAGCGCCAGTTAACATTGCCTGTCCCATTAATTCTTTATTGCACTGCCCCACTAGAATGTAAATTCCATGAGGGCAATGTTCTTGCTTATTTTCCCTTTTATCCCTAGCACTTAGAACAATTCCTGACACATGGGAAATCAAAAATATTTTTAATCAAATGTAAATATAAATGAACAAATAAATCTAGGTCTTTCAGAAAAAATGTTAAGAAGAAAATAGGGATTAAGTCCTGATTATACAATGGAATAATGTAAATTCAAAAAGATTTGTGACAGACCAACATCACACCACTGTTGAAGACTGGAAGAGAACAACCAGTGATAATACACCGCTTTTCCTTTTATGCAGCACACTTTGCAAACACTAGCTCAATGAACATCAGTGGAACTCTACAGAAAGTGTGTAGGGGAAATTGGATTAGTATATGGGTCTCTGAGTCACAGAAAACCTGGGTTCCAATTCTGACCCCTCCATCCCATTCCTCTGCCTCTACCAGGAGCATGATTATGCACTTCTTACCTAAGTTCTCTCTGGGTTGCCCCTTGAATGAAAGCAATAAGACTATTTGCAAGGCCTCAGTAAACTGGTGGATATAAATGCTTAAGCCAGAAAGTGGTCAATAGAAAGACTTCAAAAATATTAACTATTATTATTATCCTAGGATATGGATGAGAGAACTGGGGTTCTACTTTCTCAATGGAGTTCAACAATGGATCTGATAGGCCTCAGAAAAAAATGTGCAAACTCCTGTGTCTGCATCCTTGGCAAGAAAACACCCATGCAAAGTGAGACAGGATAGGAAAAGTTGCTTCCCACCTGGTTTTGACCAGAAAAATAAAATGAGAAAGCACCTATCATGTATCTTAAAGACAAGAATCATTTCTGATCAAGTATAAGCCAGAAATGGCTCCTATTTGGGATGGTTTACAGCTCGATTATAGTGGGACTTAGGTGCAAATTGGAAAAAGTCACTTTTTCTAGGAGAGCAATTAGAAAATGCAGCCGTTATAGTGTGGGGGACTCCCCATGGGTGTCCACCTCGTGGAGCCGGGAGCAAAGGCTCATAGCTTGGCAGGGACAGTGAACACAGTCTAAATTTCAGTCCTGCTCTGTGCCCAGGGAGACTTATTCAATGCCCTAATTCTGGAGCAGGTGCTCAGAGCTGAGGCCACCCACTGGGACCAGCCTATAGGCCACAGCACTGCATTTCAGGAAAGCTTTGCATCCAGCGTTTCTGAGCGATTTGCGCATGGCAGGAAAGCATGAAAATAGAAATTGTGAGGTTATTCCACAGCAGATTGCAACTTCACCAGTTAGTTTCTTCTTAGACACAGGCTCTGAGAATTTGTCTGAGAGAGGTCAGTGGTGGTTTGTTTCAGCAGACTGTTCTGTTCCAAACATTTGCAGGAAATAAAGCCATTCTTCCCTCTCAGATTGCATGGACCCTTATTTATCTAGTTTTATTATTGCTTTTTTCCACAAAAAATGGAGGCTCTTGTTGGGGTATGGTATTTGCTTTCTGGATGCTTTTCCATTTTCCTGTAAACATTCCTGCCTCTCTAATTTTGCACCTGAAGGTCAAAGAGATGATTTGGAAGCACAGAAAACAGTTCCACTCTACCTGTTCTGCCAGGAAGTCATGAACAAATTGGGACAAAAAGAGCTTATGGCTTCTAAATATATACTTTTTGATATCTTTGGGGAATTTGGCAAAGATCTTGTCTAATTTTCTGCACTTTAATTCAAGTTGACTTGATGTGTAATGTCTCTGCCCTGCTCAAGAAACTTTGTGGCTCTTGTTGCCAATTCTATCCAGTTTAAATTCCTCGGCCTGGATGTCTAGGTTCCTCCCTTTTTTGGTTGGTTGGTTTGTTTATTCTAGCCAATCTACCATTATTTTTTTTCTCTTGTTCAGAAAGCTTTCTCTTCTCTAGGCAGCCTGGTCTCTTCATTGCTAGATCTCTTTGTCAAAATTATTTAATTGCTCCTTTATTTTAAAAACTAAATTTAGTTATAACAAATAATACATGAATATTTGCTGTGGAAAAATATGAAAACCTTAGCGAGCCTATATGGCAGGGACTGGCTGCTCCTCACCAAACCTATTTCGTATTCCTGGACCACACTGCATTGCATCTAATTCACCTTACATAAGGTGTCTTCTAGGCAGTGGCAGTGAGCAGCAGGTATGCTTTATCCATCATCTCTTTGTTCCCCCAACTGCCAGTTGGATGATGACAGCATAATTTTCAAATCGTGTGTTGAGCATGGTGGAACCATAACATGCATAGCTATGATTTCTGAGCCACTCAAGAGAATTACACGTCAGGAACATCAGAACTTTACATGTAGGATGGAAGAGAAATAAGCCTTTATTGTCATAGGACGGTGAGTTTGGGGACCGTTTGCTACAGAGATAGCCTTTTTTGCAAAATGCAAGCTATTTCAAGGTTGAGAGAGTGAATTGACACTGTGTCTCAGACTCTTACTCTTAATTAACTGAGACTAATTTAAGCCCACTCCCTAAAAAGTAATTAATTATTAATAGCAGTCAAACAAGGGGAGAGGCAGAGAATAATACAGTGGTTCTCAAGCTTGTCTGCTTATTAGAATTTCCTAGGTAATTAGAAAAGTAAGGATGCCTGGATCCCACTCCAGACCCATTACAGCAGATTTTCTGAGAGATAGGACCTACATATTTGCATTAAAAAAAATTAATTCCTGAGGCTGACCCTGTGGCGTAGTGGTTAAGTTCCCACCCTCTGCTTCGGTGGCCCAGATTTCACAGGTTTCGATCCCGAGAGTGGACCTACACACTGTTCATCAAGCCATGCTGTGATGGTGTCCCACATACAAAATAGAGGAAGATTGGCACAGATGTTAGCTCAGCAACAGTCCTCCTCAAGTAAACAGAGGAAGATTGGCAGCAGATAGTAGCTCAGGGCCAATCTTTCTCACACACACACACACAAATCCCAAATGAGTCTAATATGGATCTAGGATTTAGAACTGAAATCGATAGTCTTCACAAACAAGTGGTACATGAAAGAAACAGGTTCTGGAGTGAAGCAGAGGGCTACAATGAGACTTTGATTCTTACTTGGATCCCCACCACCTCAGACAGTCATGTTTCATAAAATTCTGAGAATTCTTACTGTTACACTCAATAGGGAAAGAACCATAATTAATATTTATAAGTTTCACCTTATTTTGACTTAAGAGAATTGCAAGTTGGTGAAAAGCGGAACAAACTGTCTGCCCCTGACAAATGTCGAGACTTCAGGGTGCACACTGAAATACAGGACTGATAGAATTTCCAAGGGTTCTCTCTGTCTAGGTCACCTAACTGACAAGAAAGAAAAAGAAAGAAAAAAGGAAAGGAAGAAATCATGAAAAATAAAACCAATCAGATCTAAATGAAAAATATGTTTCAAGCAACATAGAGAAATTATTCACAGTTTCTTCATTTTATGTTACTGCATTAAAATAATTTGAATTCAATAAAACGAGAAATGAGAGACAAGAGGAAAGGAACACAGAAGGAGATGGGACAGAGGACTGCAGATCTGGGAAGCAAATTCAGAGAAATAGTAGCAAAAGTAATAAATGAACGGAAACAAAATGGTACAAAGCAGAAAACTATCAACAGAAAGGGCAGATTTAAACTAATCACAACAGAAATACATTAACAAAAATAGCTTGATAAACACATTCCAATGTAAGAATAACTGGAGTATTTGAGTTAATATAAAGTAGGAAATTCATTCAACCATATAATAAAACATATCCTGAACTAGAAAAAAAAATAAGAACTGTATCCAAATATTGAAGATTATGAATACTCCATGAAAATTTGTTACAACACTTTCAAGCTACTAGGTAAGCTAATGAACATCAAAAATAAAAGATATCTTCAGGCATCAAAATAAAAAGGCACTTACAAGTTTGAAAAAGAAATCAGTTGGGCTTCAGATTTCTTTACAGCAACAATGTTCTGAAGACAAGAAAGTGGGATCCAAGAATATTCAAATGCAAAGGTGAGGGGCAAGAAGTCTCAAATATGAAATATTCAGGGAACGAAACACCCATGAATTCTTCTTGAATTAAAACATTCTAATGATCAAATCCTGTGAATTAAGATATTTAAAAAAAAATCCTCAAGAATGGATAAACTGTGCAAAAGGACTGATGGTGGTGGGCAGTTAATGTTTATATATAAAATGATATTAAATTATTCTTGCAGAACAGTCTGTTAAAAGAAAGTTGACAGTGTAAAATAATAACACAACTTAAAACACCAGGAGGCAAGAGGCACGGGGGAGCAGTCTGTTATTCTCATCTTTCATAGTAGGAGTGAATTGATATTACATTAAGTGAAATGCAAGGTTAAAAAACACATTATGTTTGTATCCTCACTTTTTTCTTAATCTTTTATTCCTTAACCTTTAAGCTATAATTTAGGAAATAATATCTCTGTGGAAATGCATCACATATTTTAAATTCAAGAACTACTTTAGTTTACTCTCCTCTGTTAATTCAAATAAAATTGAAATTAATACTTTCTATATAAAAAAGCATCTATCTGCAGTATGAAGACATACTTAGAAAATAATCCTATGTATGTATATCAAACAATCTCTCTGTGTATACTCTTAAGAAAGTTTTTGGAATGACATCCACCAAATGTAAAATGTAGTTATTTTCTGGGTGTGCGATATGGGGCATTATTTTTACTTTTGTGTGGTTTTCCACACTGTTTGAAATCTTCATAATAAATATGCATTATTTATTTATTTATTTTTGTGAGGAAGACTGGCCCTGAGCTAACATCTGTTGCCAATCTTCTTCTTTTTGCGGAGGGAGATTAGCCCTGAGCTAACATCAGTGTCCATCAACCTCTATTTTGTATAGAGGATGCCACCACAGCACGGCTTGATGAGCAGTGCTAGGTCCACGCCCAGGATCAGAGCCTGCAAATGCTGGGCCTCCAAAGTGGAGCACACGAACTTTAACCACTACGCCACCAGACCAACCCAAACATTCACTATTTTTACAAACAACAAAGTGGAAACAAAATGCAATAGTTAACAGTGGTTTCTTATCAATGATAGCAATATGGATGCTTACTATTTTCTCCCATATTTTCTGTATTTTTAATTCTCCCTCTTGAAAAAAAGATAAAGCACTAAAGTCTCCTTTGATGATACTCCAAATCTTCTTCCCATGCCAGAGACACTCACTGTCACCAGTTTGGCATGTGTCCTTCCAGACTCTTTTTTATGCATTTCCTAACATTCTTACCCATATAGTTTCATCTTTATTTGTAATATTTGTAATATGTTGGTGCTGCATGTTTTGTTCTACTATTTGCTTTTTAAAATTGCTAAGTTATGAAGATCTTTACAAAAAAGGGAAAGATCTACCTTCTTCTTTGAACTCTGTATAATATTTCATAATGTAGACACAGAGCAATTTATTTAACTATTCCTCCGTTCCTTGTCATTTAGTTTGTTTCCAAATCTTTGCAATTTGAATAAACACTAGAATGAGCATCACTGTGCATGTGTTTTGAGTCTCAAGTATGTTTCTCTAAAGGTAGATGTTGAGAAGTGAAAATGATGGATCATTAGGACCATGGATTTGTTTCTTCCTTAAACTGCTATCCAAAGTGTCGCTACAAATTTACATTCTCATCAGCAGGATTGTACCTTTCAAAATGAGCTGTTTCCATTCTCCGATGCTTAGTTGGTGTAAGCTCCCTACTTCAGTTCACATTTTGCAAATCTTATATTTGGAATGAATGTTTATTACTCTCTCTCTCTCTGTGTCTTTCTGTCTCTGTCTGTCTTTCTCCCTCTCTGTGTCATGGTCCTGTGGAGGATAGAGAAATATTAATATATTGTTAAGCCATTATATAGTGAATGTTCTGTGGACATGTGCAGAGGAAAAGTGGAGATGAAAATAATCAACTTGAGTTTGTCAATGTCGAGTATGAATGGTCCTGAAAGATAAGAATGTGTTCCCTGAGTATAGCTGGAGGATGGCCCTTCTTCGCAAATATAGATATTAAAAATAAGACATTTGAAGGACAGGGTTGCAATCTCAAAAACTTTTAGAGGCCAGGCAGGTAAAATAAATAGGTGAAGTTGGTCAAGGGTAGGACAAATAGCATAAGAGAGAAGAAAGTCTTGGCCCCACTGTTGGGAGACCATAGGGAGAGTTGAGAATAGTGACAAACTGGAGGGCTCACACCCCATCTACAAAGGGAGGTGTCATACCCTACAAAGGTTCCTATTCAAAGACCCACTGCTATGAGACCTTAAAGATCTGATGTTGCCAGGTATGATTTTGCAAGAGAAATTCAAATTCAAAGTAACTATGTAGAATCTCTCAATTTTTATATGTGGGACATTGATTCAAAAATATATTTTTAAAAATACTGTGTAGTTCAAAGAAAAATTTTAGAGTGACCAACTCATCCTGGTTTGCCTGGTAGTGTCCTAACTTTAAAACTGGAAGTCCTGCACTCCAGGCTAAACGAGACTGTTGGTCAGCCTAATTACAAAACCCGTATAAGGCCCATATCCAGCCCAAGAGCTGCCATTTTGTAACCTCGAAAGACTAAACTTTCTCATTTTAAGGAAGTGTAAGAGGCTCCATTTACATTGTGAAGATTTAGGAGAAAGTATTTCGGGTTGGGGTCAGAGAGATTGGTAGAGGAAACATCATGTGTGCCTATCATTTGACACATAAGAGACAAGAATTATGCTTCTGAAAAACTAACCTGAAATTTCCTTGCAGCTTTTGAATGTCTTTATCTTTCAGTAGCCAAAATTCACCACCTAATTACTTGGTTCACTGCTGAAATTAAGTAAAGAGGTGAGTTCTTTCAGAGTCACAGGTATTTGCTGATCCTTTGTACAATCTTATTTTCCAATTATTGAGGGTTCTGCTGTCTTGTACGTTTTTTTTTCTGTGCCTCTACTACCCCTAGTGCAGAGGATTTCAGCATGTGTTCAGATTCTCAAGTACCACCAGCCACCAGCTCTCAAGTTTCTCCACTCCCCACAAGATGCAGCAGGAACAATACACATTATTTTTGATGAGAACAAAATCCAGCACTCTTATCTAAGGATTTAAGTTGCACTGATCACCATAGTAACTAGACAAAAATACAATTTGCATAATATATTTGAAAGTGATGTGGTACAGAGGCCATGCCTGAGAGGAACAGGGGAAAGAGGGCGCAAGCAGAAAAACATAAGATTTTAGTCTTTTGTAGAACAATGCAAAGGATTCAATTATGGAATATCAGTTTTGCATCCTAAAGAGTTCATTTTATAGTGGAAGAAAATGAAGTCTAGAGAGGTTATGTGACTCTGCCAAGGTAACTCGCTAACTAAAGCTGGGGCTTTAGATGCTACCTCTTAAAGTCAATGATTTGCTTTTTTTTTTTTTAATAAACAGTTGCTCTAAAAGGCAAGAGAAATTAATTGGATGACACATAGTCTTCTCTTGGTTTCAAAACGTATTGGACAATATTGTGTATAGTACTCTGCTTGCTGTCATTCCAGAAGCCAACATTAACATAGGAATTTTATTTGGGAGGTGATTCTAGTACACGCTGGTATATAACTGGGAAGAAGATACAGGTAAGAGGAAGCAGTCAATAGAGGATGCATTGTCAAACAAGGTACCATTTGGTGCATAAGGCTTAATCCTTCTGGAGAATTCTTGAAGCCAGTATAATACATGTGTCAGAGTTATTTCACCCAAAGAATGAGAGAGCATATCTATATTACTACCCATTAGCCATTTGTTGAAGTTTGCTCCAGGTGGGACTGACTGCCTGGAATGTTCAGCATTCTGCACATGTAAGCAGAACTGGGAGAGATAACCAGAGAAGACCTTCCATCAAAGAGATGTGTATCATAGTAGTTAGTGGATAGTGTGATTCAGGGAGCATATATGCTGGCCAGCACAGCTTCTTCCATAGGCCAAATTCTGCACCATGCATTCAGTCAGCAGTGTATTAAATTTGCTCCATCTTGTCACTAAGACTTCAATGTATGGCCTATCACTTTTGAGAGAGAGAGAGAATTTCTGCTGGGGCTGTTGTGGTTAAGCCAACCACTGCTATTCAACATCTCTCTCCCCCACCGAACATCTAAAATGGCTTTCAAATTTCCTAGCACTTTGACTACTCTAGATTGATTAGCCCCTGGCATAAATAGGCCTGTATTCTTACAGGGTCTCATCTATTTATTATGCCCTTGTTAAGCTCTAGTTGTAATTGCCCATTCATGGTTATTATTGGGGATAGAAATACCAAAATATATCCCAGTGAATACCCTAAATTACAGTCATCTCTCCCTTCCCATTGTGTAGCAGTAACAAGATCTCATGGTAATTGGGAAGATTACCACTACCAGAATAGCAACTCCTTTCTTTGCCTGCTTATATAATGAGAATAAGAGACTAAATGACCAACAGCAACAGGTTTAAAAGAACTTTTGCTTTATCCCTTTATAGAAGCATTCTCATCTTGGAAAGCTGAACCTCTAATATAGCAGAGAACGGAGTCCTCAAATGTATCACTGAAAGTGATGGTGGGTGGCTCTGTTCCTAAGCCCGCCTACCGGTTTCCCCACCCACGTTTTTTACCTATTAGAGAAATTACCCCATATGATGGCTGTTGTTTCAAAGGATAAAACAAATTTTAAAGGACAGCACTTGAATCCCTCAGAGGATCATCCTCATCTGGTGCCTTATATAAGCTTTTATGAGGTCACTTCAGTATTCTATTAGCTGGTAAAATTTGAGAGATGTAGTATATGGTAGGATAAGTGGATTCCATGGTCATTTGCATTTTGTTGATTCTCCGTCACAGTAAAATGGGCATCCTGATACTCAGCACATTATGGACTGCTCCAACAATGTTTTCACTTGACAGGCTGTGTTCAGGTGCTTAATATTTACAAGATGAGGTAGCATAGCACAAGCTGTTTTATCTATTCATTCATTCATTCATTCACTCATTCAATTAATCATTCACTCATTAATACATTCCTACTTCCTATTCATCCAGTCAATTAAGTGACATTACAGTGCATTTTTAATATGTAGTCACCCAAGTAAACATGAAAACATCAAGGTATAGACTATTTTCAGTTCCCTGATGTCCATTTCAAGTCAATACCTCCACCGAGGTAATTTTCTGAGGCTAAAACTTTTAACATATAGATTATTTTAACCTGTTCTTAAGCATCATATAAGCAGAATCATATGGCATGCACTGTTTTGTTTCTGGCTTCTTCAGCTGAACATAAAGTTTGTGAGTTTCATCCACGTTGTTATGTATATGAATAATTCGTTATTTTTATGAATATACAACAACCAACAATTAAGCCATTCCACTGTTAATGGACATTTATAATATTTCTAGTTTTGAGCCATGATGAATAAAGTTATGTTCATATTTTGGTAGATTTATGTACTTATTTTTCTCATGTATATTCCAAGGAGTAGAAATCTGGGACGATAGTATAGGCATGTGTTTAGCTTTAACAAATTCTACAAAATAGTTTTTGCAAGAGGTTGAACTAACTTATACTCCTATCCATATTTGAAGGTTCCAGTTGCTCCCGTTACTGCCAGCATTGGTAATTTAAGTCTTTTTTTAATTCATCTTGTGGGTTTGTAGTGGCATAACATTATGCAATATTTGCATTTACATGAAAGGCAATTTTTTTTTTTTTTTTGGTGAGGAAGATTGCCCCCAAGCTAACATCTTGTTGCCAATCTTCCTTTTTTTGCTTGAGGAAGATTGTCCCTAAGCTAACATCTGTGCCAATCATCCTCTATTTTGTGCATGAGATGCCACCACAACATGGCTTGACAAGCAGTGGGTAGATCTGTGCCCAGGATCCGAACCCACAAACTGCTGCTGCTGAAATGGAGAATGCAAAATTAACCACCAGGCCAGCCCCAAATAAACAATCTTTGATATACTTATTAGTCATTTGGTTATCCTTTTTTGTAAGGACACTGTTAAAAATTTTCCCCATGTTTTTATTGGGTTGTTCATTTTTTTATGAATGATATTTGACAATTATTTACGTAATCTGGATATAAGTTTTCTTCATATCTCCTCAGGCAAGGGAAACAAAAGAAAAAATAAACAAATGAGACTACATCAAACTAAAAAGTGTCTGCAAGGCAAAGAAATCCATGAACAAAACAAGAAGATAATCTACCAATTGGGAGAGGATATTTACAAATCATATGTCCCCTAAGGAGTTAGTACCTAAAATATATAAAGAACTCATATGACTCAACAACAGAAAAACATCCAATCAAAAGATGATCAGATGACATGAGCAAACATTTTTCCAAAGAAAATATACAGATGGCCAACAGGCACATGAAAAGGTGTTCAACATCGCTAATTATTATTGAAATGCAAATCAAAGCTCACACCCTTCAGGATAGCTATTATTAAAAAGAAAAGAAATAGCAAGTGCTGGAGAGGATATGGAGAAAAAGGAACCTTTGTGCACTGCTGGTAGGAATGTAAATTGGTGCAGCCACTATGGAAAACAGTATGGAAATTCCTCAAAAAATGAAAAGTAGAAATAACATATGATCCAGCTATTCCACTTCTGGATATTTATCCAAAGAACATGAAAACATAATTTGAAAAGATATATGCACCCCTATGTTCATTGCAGCATTATTCAGAACAGCCAAGACTTGGAAGCAATTTAAGTGCCCATCAACAGATGAATGTATAAAGAAGAGGGGGTATATATATATATATATATATATATATATATATATATATATACACACACACACACACATATATGTTTATATGATGGAATACTACTTGGGCATGAAAAAGGTGAAATCTTGCCATTTGCAACAACATGGATGGACCTCGAGGGTATTATCCGAAGTGAAATGTCAGACAGAGAAAAAGAATTGCTGCATGGCTTCACTCATATGTGGAAGATAAACAAACAATAAACACATAGATATGGGGAACAGATTGGTGGTTACTATAGGGGAAGGGATAGGGGGAGGGCAAAAGAGGTAAAGGGGCACGTCTATATGTTGATGGATGGCAATTAGACTTTTAGTGATGAGCACGACACAGTCTATACAGAAGCTGGAATATAGTGACGTACGCCTAAAACTTATATAATGTTATAAACCAAGGTGACTTTAATTAAAAAAAAAACATTTCTCTTTGTTTTATTTGGGTTGTTTGATTTTTTTATTACTGATGTTTCAAAATTATTTATATATTCTAGACATAGTTTTTTTCAGATATATTCTGTTACCAAATATATTCTCTAAGTCTATGGCTTGACTTTTCACTTTTTTAATGCTGTCCTATGATAAACAAGTGTTCTTGATTTTAATAATACCTATCTATTTATCTATTTACATGTTTCTAACGTTTTTGTGTCTACCTATTTCTCTGCCTATTTCCTATCTATTCCTATTTATCCCTCTCTCTCTCTCTCTCTATCAATCATCCATTTTGGTTAGTGCATTCGCAGCTTGCTTAAAAATTCCTAAGATTATGAAGATATCATCCTACATTTTCTTCTAGAAAATTTACAACCATAACTTTCATATTTAGGTATATGATTCATCTCTAATTAAATACATGTGTTTCAGGAATTAAGGATATGGTCTTTATGAATATATAATTGCTTCTGCACTATTTAATGCAAAGCCCATCCTTTCCACCATTGAACTATGGGCACATATTTTGTCATAAGTTAAGTGCCCGTTATATGTTGACCTATTTTGGGACTCTGTTATAGTCTGTCAGTTGACTTGTCTATGTTTCTGCCAATGTAACACTAAAATAATTATTTTCTTTTATAATAAGCCTTGAAATTTGGTAGCACAGTTACCCTAACTTTCTTTGTCTTCAAGATTGTCTTGGGTCTTATAGGTCTTATGTATTTCAATAAAAATTTCAAATCCAGCAGGCCAATTTTTACACATTTACTAATTACTATGATAATTTTGAGAGAAATGTTTTGAATCTATACACAAATTTGAGAAGAACTGGCATCCCAACATTGTTTAAATTTTTGATTCATGGGCATCAATTATCTTTCAAATTATTCAGTTCTTCTTTAATTTCTCACAGCAATATATTGTAATTTTTAGCATAGAGGTATTTTCTTAGATTTACTCATAGATATTTATTTTTATGGTGTAATAAATTTAATTTTTAAAACTTGTTTTCTGTTATTTTTGATTGCTGGTATATAGAAATACATTTGATTTTGTGGTTGAGTATGTATTCAGAAACTTTGCTAAATTTGTTTATAATTTTCGTATTTTGTTGGTAGATAATTTTCAAAAAATTTCTCAACACAAAACCTTAATATTAAAGGATTAAGAGAGTTTTCTTTTTATTTTCTAATATTTACAGATTTTATATCTGTCTGTCTGCCTATCTAATCTATCGTCTATCTAAATCTACCTATCAGCTAACTGCACTGGCTAGGACATCCGACACATTGTTGAGGAGAAGCTTATTTTTATTCTGCCCTGCTGACAGGTTTTTACCATGAATGGATGTTGAAAGCTGTCAAATGCTTTTTTAAATCTATTATAATAAGCTTTTTCTTTATCCTTTCAATGTGCGATATATTCAACCATTTTCAAATGTTCAATCAGCATCACGTTGCTGAGATAAGTCCCATTTGGTTGTGGTGTGTATTGATATTTATTGTTAGTTCTCCTTGTCTCTATGTTCATCTCTTCTTGATCAGGATTTCTAGGCTTTGTTGTTGCTTTAATCCCCTCAAAGAACTAAGTTTTGACCTTGCTGATTTATCTATTGAATCTCTATTAAAAAATACATTTCATTATACCTGTTGTATCTATTTTATTGATTTCCATTTCATTTTTTCTACTTTCTTTGGTTTTAATATGCTTTCCTTTAGCTCTTTTCTGCTACTGGAAGGTATGATCTTTGATAGTCAAACTTTTTTTCTTTTCTAAAATTTGAATTTTGACTATAAATAGACAGATAGTATTATTGTGTGCATGGAGATGTATGATTACAATATCTTATTTGAATAATCTTTTTCCTCACAAATCTCCCTCTTTCTGGCTTTTAATATATCTTTCTAAAAACATATTGTTTGTCTCATATTAATATAATCACACCATATTTCCCTACTTGTTGATACTTGATTTATGATTTTTCCATACTTTTAATTTCAATCTGTCTTTTTAAATTTTGTGTGTTTCATTTACACAAAATACAGATTTTGTTTTCCAGTTTGACAATCTTCCTCTTTAATTGGAGTTCTTACTTCATTTATATTTAAGGTTAATATTGACATATTTGGTATTAGGTACATCACCTCACGATTTTAAAAATATTTTATTTTGTTATTCCTTTCTCACTTTATTTGCATTAATCATATGTTTCATTATTGCTATTTTGTTTTATCTCATTTAATAGGTTTTTATTTATTTATTATTCTTTTATTGGGTTCCTAGGGAAAAAATTCATTTTTAATTTATATAGCCTATCTTTTATTAGAACTTTTACCACATCTCAAACAATTTGAAAACCTTAAAATATTATAAATATATTTAACTCTTTCATTTTTCTATTGTTATTGAATAGTCTACTCAAGCTTATGTTATAATCCCTTCAAGATTTTGCCATTTTTGTTGCTTTAGATGTTCAATAAAATTTTACATTTATGTTCATCTTGTCTAATATGTGCATTCTTTACTGCTTTTTCATTCTTCTAACCTGAAAAAAGCAAACATCACTACAAATCCTACAAACATGAAAAAGAGAATAAAACATTTTTATTATGATTTATGCCATATTTTTAATGTATTGATTTAAACAAACAAAATACTCAAAAAATTAAACTGACCAAATCTGATAGTAAAATAAATAGCATGCTGAAGATTCTTTCATCTATTAAAGAAGTTGAAAGTGTTATTAAAAAAATAAATTTCCACCAAATCCCTACAAATCCATATGAATCATTTGGTGATTAAAAAACTATATTTAAGAAAAGGATATCATTAATCTTGAACAGATATTTCCAAGAAATTAAAAACAGGATAAGGACAAATTTCTAACTGTCTTTTTCTGAGGTCAGCATAACTTTGATTCCAAAATCTGACAAGGACATGGCAGGACAAGAAATTGCAGACTGTGCTGGAAGCCTAACCAACGTAATGAGAGAAACAAATAAAGGAGAAAGCCTACGGATTGAAATAGAGGGGAAAAAACCTGTCATTATTCTCAAATGATTTGATTTTGTACCAAGAAAATCCAAATACAAATCTAAAAAAAGATTAAATTTAATAAGTGAATTAAATGAAGTCAATGGATTCGAGATAATTATGGAAACATAGACCATATTTTATTCAACAACCTGTAGACAAAGAAAAATGAGAAAAGTAGAAAATAAAAAAGACCTTGATTTCATTTTCAAAATAAACTTTTTATTTTACAACAGTTTTAGATATACCAAAACAAATACTGTGAAGATAGCACAGAGTTCTCCTCAGCCCAACATCTAGTTTCCCTTTTTATTTTCAACATCTTACATTAGTATGGTACCTTTGTTGCAATTAATGAGCCAATATTGAGATGATATTATCTAAAGTTCAAAACCTATTTAGATTTCCTTAGTTGTTGTTTTTTCTAACTGAATGTATGTTATTTTTTTTTGTTTTAGAAACCCATCCATAATACCACATTACATTACATTTAATTGTCATTTCTCTTTGGGCTTCTCTGGGTTGTGACATCTTCTTGGACTTTCCTCATTGTGGATGATCTTAATTTTAAGGAGTGCTGGTCAGGTATTTTGAAGAATGTCTATCAGTTGGGAATTGCATGGTATTTTTCTCATGGTTAGACTGGAGTTATGGGTTTGGAGGAGGAAGAAGAACATAGAAACAAGGGGTCATTTTCATCACAGTATATTAAAGGTAGATACTATTAACATTACTATCAATATTGGTGTTGACCTTGACCACTTGGCTGTGGTTTTGTCAGATTTCGCCACTGTAAAGTTGATTTCTCCCTCTCCTCCATCCTTTCTATACTGTAGCCTTTGCAAGAAGTTCATTATGTGCAGCCCACACTCAAAGAGTGAGGAAGCATACTCATGTCTTTGAGGACAGAAAATATATACAAGTTCTTTGGAATTCTGCATAAAAGATTGGTCCTTTCTCCATTTATTTATTTATTCAACCATCTACTTATGTTAGTATGGTTTCATGGGTATTTATTTTATACTTTGCGTTATAATCCAGTACTACTTAATTTTGTTGCCCAAGTTAATCAAGCTTTGACCATTGAACCATTTTTCAGTTGGATTCTGTGTGCTTTTGACATACTACCATCATTGTGTTTCTTTGAGTCCTTTCGTACTTTCCGATACTCTAAGCCGCTCCAGGTTTATCTCTACATTCCCTACCCAGTCCTAGAATAAGTCTTTTGTTTTAGGAATCCTGGTTCTTTTTATTGGAGAATGGCATTAGAAACCAAGTACTGGATGCTTCGTGTGCTTCTTGCTACTGGTGTGTTGTTGTTTCTAGCTTCTTTCAGCTGACAGAGCAATGAAATATATATATATATATATATATATATATATATATATATATACACATACACACACATACATACACCCATGAATCCATGAATATACCCATATCTACAGATATTTCTATATGTAATTACCTGTATTGGTATTAATCCAAACACAAGTTCATACTGATGTTTCCAACTCTAATCCATTACTGCATAGATTATTCTAGCTTCTTCCTCTTGCTTATCTTTAATCTTCCATTCCAGTAGTGAGAAATCTGTTCCTGCCATCCACAATCCATTTCGTTAATTGTTTAATTCTAGCAAACATATATAGTGGATCAAAACTGTTAAAACATACCTCCATGGGAAACAGCTTTTTCAACTAGATTGTGATGCTTATATACAGTTTCTTTTGCCTTTAATGTTAGTGATACCACTAATTTCAAAAATTATTGAGATCACCATCTTTCACCGATCAAACTTTAGTGAAGTTGTTTCATACGTTTATAATCTGGTTGGATTATTTTGTCACATGCTTAATTCCATTTTAGGATCCCCAACCTCTTAAATAACTTTCTAATGTGGGAATATATTAAGGTTTACTCTTTGTACTATAAAATTCTATGGGTGTTGACAAATAAATAGTGTCATGTATCCACCATTACAGAATTATGAAGAATATTTTCATCACCTTAAAAAGGCCATGGTGACTCATCTATTTAATCCTTCCTCCTGTTTCTCTCCCTGTGGACCCCCGACACTTAGTGATCCTTTTACCATCACGGTGGTTTTGCCTGTCTCAGAATGTTGTGTAATTGTTATCTTCTAGTACGTAGACTTTTCTGATTAGCTTTTATGTATGAATATACCACAGTTTATCTATTCTTCTATTGAAGGACATTTTTGGCTGCTTCCAGTCTCAACTTCATGTTAGTATTAAAAACTCAATCATCTAGGAACAACTCTACTAATACTTGCAAAAGATATCGCCCTAAAACTATAAAACGTGAGAGAAATTAAAGAAGACCCAAGTAGAATGAGGGAGAAGTCTTGTTCAGATATTGGCAGACTAGGTAGTGAAAACATGTCAATTCTTCCAAAATTATTCTATAAATATAATTACAGTAGAAATTCAAGTGATTTTCTCAGAAATTGATCAGCTCTTTTAAAAATTTATATGGAAACATAAAGTGCCAAGTATTGCTGAGAAAATGAAGAACAAATTTGATTAACTTATGTTACAGATATTAAGACTTTTAAAATCTACAGTAAATGACACAGAATGGCTTTGGTACAAGGAGAGATAAACAATGGAACAGAGGGAAGTTTCTGGTAACTCACAGTTACTTGGTAACTTACAACAAAAAGTGGAAAAGGATGGTTTTTTGAATAAAGATGACATGATAATTAGATACTCATATCAGAGAAAAATAAATCTGGATTCCTACCTTATGCCATATAAAAATAATTGCCAGACTGGTTGCAAACCTAAATTAAGAAAGAAAGATAAAATCTTTAAAGGAAAGCATAGGAGAAAAACTTTATTATTTGGGGGTTGACTAGATTTTCTTAAACAGGACAGGCAAAACATTAACCAAAAAAGAAGAAAGTAATAAATTTTTCTATGTTAAAATTAAGAGCTTTGGTCAATGAAAAGACATTAAAAGAGCAACAATGCAGACTGCATGGAGTAATAAGATGTTTGGGGCATATTGGACAGAGTAATCATGTTTATCATTAACTCGTAAAATTTAATAAGAAAAATACAGAGATAGTTTAGTAGAAAAAATGCACAGAAGAGGTGATTAGACACATCACAAAATAGGATATTTGAATGGCCAACGAAACTACGAAAAGCGCTCAACTTCATTTATCATCAGAAGAATGCAAATTAAAATAATCATAAAATAGTACTACAGAACCATCAGAAATGCTAAAATGTTAAAGATGCAAAAATAAGCTTTTATTAGAAGATTTAATCAAAATTCTCATAGACTTATAGTAGGAGGGTGTTTTGGTATAACTATTTTGAAAACCAGCAGTATCTACTCAAACTGGACATATTTATACTCTCTGCACCAACAATATCACTCTTCGTTAAAACCTAAGAGAAATGGGTACAAAGGTTCACAAAAGGCCATGAACTAGAAGGGTTATAGTGGAACTATTTTTAATAGGCAAAATTGGACACTATATAAAAATGATAAAAAATTGTGTTCTAGGGGCTGGCCCCGTGGCCGAGTGGTTAAGTTCGTGCGCTCTGCTGCAGGTGGCCCAGTGTTTCGTTGGTTCGACTCCTGGGTGCAGACATGGCACTGCTCATCAAAACTCGCTGAGGCAGCGTCCCACATGCCACAACTAGAAGGACCCACAACGAAGAATATACAACTATGTACCAGGGGGCTTTGGGGAGAAAAAGGAAAAAATAAAAAAATCTTTAAAAAAAATTGTGTTCTATTCACACAATGAAATACAGTACAGTAATGAGAATAAACGATCTGTGAATAATGATGCTATAATAGGGCTGAATTGTATCTCACAAGCATGTTGTTGAGTCAAAGAACCCAGACACAAAACAAAACATGATTCCTTATATATAAAGTAAGAAGCAAGTAATACTAATCTATAATGTTACAAGTCAGGGCAGTGGTTACCCTGGGGTATAGTGAGCGGACTGCAGCTTGAGCAAGCTTCTGGGTACTAGTAATACTCTATATTTGATCTGGATGGATTTAGTTTGTAAAAATTTACTGAGCTATACACATGATATGTACACTGTCCTTCAACTTTATTATATTAAAAATTTATAAATAAAAAATTTTAAATAATACTCCCATTGTGGTTGAGCTGACCTGAAAGTTGTATCTTCCCTCTCCACAGGTACCCTCGATTCCTCTTGCATTAAATCCACCAGCTGTCCTCTAGTCCACCACATTATCGGTCCTCTCAGGGACCGGGCCTCCTTTCCCACAGCGCTGGCCGCCTGAGTTTTCTTTCTTATTTCTCATGTGTCTCATCTTTCTTAGTTCTTCAAATCTTCAAATAAAATGCATTCTCTTTAGTCCTTGTTATTTATTTATTTACTTTTTACCCATGTATCACTCTACTTTGCTGGTTTCTGTGCTGTTCCCCTCTACATGCGGAAAGAAGATTTTGCACATAGCAAATATCCAGACATAACCCTAAACAAAGCCATGATGTTGATAAATTGGAAGCCCAGAGCCATAGGAATCATCCTAGGGACAGAGAACTAGTTTATCCACCACAAGATCTTTGTGACCATGACTCCCTCAAAGGAACAGAAGGGAAATTGGGGTTGGCTTTACCCAATCCCCCAGTCTTGGAGAGACATCCTCTGTCTTCAGTCAAAATATACTTGAATTTGGGGGAGGTGGTGTTTCCTGACCCCTGTCTCCGCAGATCCCCTGACACTTTCCCAATACCTCTCTTTCATAACCTACCCAGGGTTCACGTTATCTTAGATGAAGGATGGCCCACATCCTCCTCCAGAAAGCCATTATTCACACTATAAAATATACATGTAACTCACATTGCCGCTACTAACACAATTCATCTTACCCAAACTATTTATTAATAATACTGCGTGTAATCCCCAAATGCCTTGGATGACACTATTCTGAGAGAATGCTATTTAAAAGCATGCTTTAGAAAAAAATTCCATAAATTATGCCTCCTAGGTTATTTTAATTTTCTTTTATTGCATCTTGGCAATGCACACTAAGCATACATTGAAATAATGAGACATTTTACAGCATGGATTAATTACCACAATATTAACAGATCCTGTAGCTGTGCCTTTAGAGCTAACAATAGCCAACTGGGGAAAAATTGAAAAAAATTAGAAATTACTTTTCCTCCAAAACAGAACAAGTATAAATATTTTGCAAAGATTGGTTTTCTCTTTTTTTCTTTTCTTTTCTTTTCCGTGCATTTCTTTCAGTTCTCCTAAAGAGAGCAACGCTTGTCCTAGATAAGAGAAAGACAGGAACTGATGACCTAGAACACAGAAACTGTTCAAACGGCTATTATACCAAGTGTCACTTACACATGTGATTTATTTCTTGGCTGATAGTCTTTTACTTTTTGGCAGGTAAAGAGAAGCACTGAATGGCTTTTTCAGTTCACCCTTGACCCTTTTTTAGATCTGCTAAGTCCTCCAAACATCATCTCTGCTTGTCATACATTCTCTCCTGAAGTTTGTGAGCTTCCATCTACCCAGATGTAGTAACGGATTGAGATGCACCAGCATAGCGGTTAGTTACTTGCACTCTGGAATCAAACTTCATTATTTTAAATCTTAATTCTGTTATTTACTAGCTGTGTGACCTCAGGCAAGTGATTTTGTCCATCTGAACTTCAATTTCTTAATATGTAAGATTGGTAGATTCATAGTAACTATTCCAAATGGATATTGTAGGTATTAAATATATATATATATAATATACACAACACAGACCCAAAAACCATTAGCCACTATCATATTATTGCCAATTATGCTACTACAAATTTGGCCTTCCTCAATTAGAAAGAGTTCTCCCTTACTCTACATATTTTTACATACACCTCCCTAATTGCAGCATACTTGCTGGATGATGAGATGATACCATCCTCAAGTCCATTTTTAAGTTAGTGTGTCAAAGTACTTATGTATGATGCTGTTTATTTCCTATTTATTGTTGTAATTCAGGTGTTCACTGAGGGCCTCACTGTCACTAAGTATCCAGGTAAAAATAATTTAAACCCCCACCAGTTGGATATATGTCCCTTCTTCAAGATTTCAACAAAGGACCATAAGACTTCTGATCCTGCATGACTTCGGATTCCACATTATGAATCACTGTACTTCTGCTTCTGTGTGTGCACCCGGTCTCTCCCTAAGAACTATTAATTTTCAGTGAAACCCAGTACCTTTTTGCGACGTTGGTAAAACTTCCAGAGGAATTTTTGAGTTTCAGAGAAGACCTGAAAGGGATAGGGTTGACCTTATGTCTTGTACATCTCTCTATGATCTTTTCGGCGCCTCTCTCCTCTGCCTATCAATTTTATCTTTCCCACTTTGTTCTGGGTTACTCCCAAGAATTCAGAGTTCCCTGTATATAATGCAATTTCTTTTATATCAGATATCTTGACACTTTGGCAAACACAATTCCTTATATCCAACACAATTATCAAGACATTTTTTCCAAATAAAAGACAACTTTTGCTCCAAGAGAATCTCAAGTATCGGCTATTACGATAATACTATTTTTCTTGTTGAAAATCTCTATCAGGAAAACTATTCATATGTCCCTTACAGACAAAAGTGTAAATTTTAAAAATGCAAATACCCGGCTTTGTTTTGCTTAGCACTCTCAAAATCATCAAAAGTTTAGTTTTCCCTAATCAACTTACAAATTTTGTGTGATTCCAAAGGGAATATCAACCAAGTTTTTATGGAACTAGAAAGTTGATTGTAAAATTCATATGGAAAAATAAACATGTAAGAATAGTTAAGAAAATACTGAAAAGGAACACATAAGAAAGAGAATTAGCTCTATAAGACATTAAAACTAGTAAAAGCCTCTCCATGGAAACACTGTGATACTGGCAAATGAGTAGGCAGGAGAATGGAATAGAATAAAAATTCAAAGAATAGACTCAATTGCCTGAGGAAATCTAGTATGTGATAAAGATGGTATCTAAAATAAATGAATCAAAGATAGTCTTTAAAATAAATAATGTGGGGCAATACATAACTATTTCAAAATACACAAAATTAGTTATAGTTCTCACATCATACCCAAGTAAAAGTATGAAACTATACAGTAATAGAAGAAAGTCCAATTTTTTAATAATTTGAATGTAGGGAAAAGCTCTCTAACTATGAGTGAAATCTATGTTAAATAAAAGTAAACATGGATTAATTTGATTATATAATATTAAAATAAAAATTTTTTCATGACCAAATCTTTATGATCAAAGATAAAAGAGAAATAAAAAGTTAAAATATTTGTAATGTCAAAGACAAAGGTTAATATTTCCAATATAAAAAACTTTTAAAATTGAGAAAAATAATATTTTTATGGGAAAATGGGAAGTAGACTCAAAAAGTGGGTAATAGATGTGAACAATTGACCAGCAAGATAATAAAATTGGCTTTAAATTTATGAGATGCTCAAATGTATATTAAAACTAAATTGAGATACCATTTCCCAGTCATCACATGGGCAAGAATCTGAAAGTTAGTGCAGCTTAGGGGAGAAAATTTGTAAATATCTAGCAAAACTATATCTACATTTACATTTTTCCTCAGAAATGACTCTTTCAGGAATTCACTCTGAAGAAACATTCCCAACAATACAAAACTCATATGCAAATATTTCAGCATTATTTGTAATTGCCAAATATTGGATACCTAAATATCTAGACAGAATATCTAAATTCTGTTGAATATCTAAATATTCAACAAGACCAGTTGAATAAACTATGGTATATTTACGAAATAAAGTACTTTGAGGTTGTGATTGTGAATAAAGAAAATTATGAACTAAAATGGTGTGATTTCTGGTACAAAGAAAGCCAAATAGAAAAGATTATAGATAGTATGTAAGAGATTAGTGGAGATATATATATATATATATATATATATATATACACGTATATATATATGAATTTACGGAAAAAAGGAAAGAGGGTGGATAAAGCAGAAAATGATGAAACTAATACCTACAAGGTGTTCAGAGGACAGGTGAAAGAAATAAGGAAATGAGTGACTTTACAATATAAAAGGGATTCGCTCATACAAAGGGAGCCATAAGTATGTTTTTGATCTATAGAAACGTGTTGATATTCTAAAAGAAACAATAAACAAACAAAGAAAAACTCCACTAAATTCATAAAAGGGACAGAACTAAAACAAATCATACCAACTCAAATGAACCCAACTCAATTTCAAAGGGATAATGTAGCCACATTCAAGGAAAAATGAAAAAAATAAAACAAAAAAACTTAATCCAAACAATTTTTTATACACAGAATCAGACTAATTTGACTATACCTGCTCATTTGGGATGAGAGGAAGTAAACTGAACTCTTTGTTTTGAGTTTGTTTCTTTAAGTGGTATGGATGAAGCAACTCTGAAATTATTTTAGTGTACTATAAGATTGCACCAATGAGCAAAAGTGCTGATAACATTATGACCCTGGGTTCCCCCTGTGGACAAAAATAGGTATAAATATGGAAGGGAGAAAAGAAAGGAAGAATTCTGCAGGAAGATACTGAACTAGAAGCTTTAACTTTTCCAGCTGGCAAAAGGTTCTTAAAATAAGAAATGGTCCTAGGATGAAGATGAAGTCTTGATTATTGCATGTAAGACTCAGTCTTAGGATGCAGGTACATAGAATACATGGTTGTAGCAACCCTTATTAAAAACTCAGAAAGATTTATAGTGCTGCCATGCGGATATTCTCAGGTAGAAAATTAAAGGGTTTCCAGTAATATTAAGGGTGGGGTTCTACAGCACCCACATTGGCAATCCAAATTAGAGAAAACCCAGCCTCCAGGATATTTGTGAATGTAACTTTTGTGTAAGGAGACAGATTATAATTTGATACATGTAAATCCCACACTATTTTAGTGGAACTGTATCCTTTTAGACTTAAAGGTTCAGAGACAGTTCAAAAGGAAAAGAGTCTTTTCCTTTTGAAAGAAAATTGTCTTTTCTGAGGACAATTTAAGTTTCGACATCTCATTTCTAATTCTGTGTTCCTATAATATGACTCATAGCATATCTGTGAGACAATTACAAAATTAAAGATTCTTGCGTCTCTGATCAATTCGACTTCTTTCCCAGGAACACTCAATTGTTACTCTCAATACCAAAGATCACCGCTCCGGAAGAGTTGAACACATTACTAGCCCATAAGATATCATGTTCTACCCAGATGTAGTGCTTAAAAAATCTAGGGGACTTTACACTGTAAATAACAACAATATGACCACGCTAATAAAAATAATAATGGCCTAAACTACAATGGCATTTATAGTTAAATTTCAGATTTCAAAATTAGACTTGCAGGCATGATATGACGTCACAACAACATTATAAAGGGCCTAGGTTCTTTCTATTCTTCCATCCTCAGTATGTTGATGATGTCACTTCTTATATTTGCAACACGATTCCCTCCTCCAAGCATCAGTTTTTCACACAATAAGGAATACAAAATAGGAATATATGGGTTTTGTTTTATAACTCTCATTGTATCATGGAGCAAAGTATTTTCTTTCATATCAAATTGATCTTTATATTTTATTGATCAGAATTGGGTCACATAACCTCCTTTAGCTTCAGGAAAGGCTGAGAATGTATTTGTTTTTTTCATCCTATATACATATCCAGCACACAAGAAGGTAAAATTTACAAAGTATGATATCCAACAAAAAATTATGAGTCATGAAAAAAGGTAGTATAAAAGATCCATAAACAGAAGAAAAAATTAATCAGTAGTAACACATCCCAAAATGACAGACTTGGTAGACAATGGCATTGCAACAGTTATTATAAATACTATTACTATTATTATAAGAATATTACATTGCTATCATTATAAGAATATGCATATATTCAAGATGCTAGAGTAAAGGCTCTACATGTTATGTAGAGAAGTAGAAGATACAAAAAATATTGAAATCAAATCTCTAAAGATGAAAACTACAATGTCTGAGATAAAAATTATAATGAAGAGGATTTATAGTAAATTATGTGTTTCAAATACCAGCAGGGTCATCCAGAGTTGACAGATTTCAGTGGGGCTTCCAGACTAAGACAGACTAGCGAGGAGGACCTGGGCACTCACTTCTGAAAACATCGGCAATGAAAACCCTGTGAATAGCAGCAGAGCATTGCCTGATCTAGCACTAAAAGGTGAGAGGATGGCACAAAAAGACCGGGCACAGTTCCTCTCTGCTGTAGACAGGCTTGCTAGGAGTCAGAATCCACTCAACAGCACTAACAACAAAAAATCAAACACAGAGGGGAAAAAAAAACAACTGACAAAGTTGAGAAGTCTAATATACATGTCATCAAAATCCCTGAGAATAAACCATCATAAAGGGAACAAGAAGACGGGGGACAAGCAGAAAATATTTGAAGAAATAATAGATGAAAAATTTTCCTAATTTGATGAAAGTTATAATACCATAAAGCTCAATAGAAACAAAGCACAGGAAATATGAGGGAAACTACACCAAGGCATCTCATAATGAAATTTTTAAGACCAATAATAAAGAGAACATATTAAAATCAGCCAGCAGAAAAACTTGCATTATAACGAAACTTCTCGAAACCAATAATAAAGAGAAAATATTAAAATCGGCCAGAGGAACAACTTGCATTATATCCAAAGGAACTAAGATAAAAATCAAAGCTGACTTCTCATTGGAAACAATACATGCCCAAAAATAGTGGAACAACATTTTTAAAGTTCAGAAAGAGAAATCTGTCAAAACACAATTCTATACTTAGTGAAAATATATTTCAGTAATGATAGGTTAAAAAGAAAAGTTTTCATATATCCAAAGCTAAAAGAATTCATGACCCGTCAAGTCATTGCACCAGAAATATTACAGAAAATCCATCAGGCAGAATAAAAATGCTCCTAGATGGGAATCTGGATCAATATAAAGGACTCAAAAGAGCAAAATTCATTCAATGAAATAGTCATTATTTTAATAGCCTTATATCCATTAAATAAATTTAAAACGTAGTTAAAAAAAATCCAGGCACATATGCCTTCATTGGTGAATACTAGTAAACACTTAAGGAAGAAATAACGGAAGTTCTACAAAAAAAAAAAAAAAAAATCATTCAGAAACAAAGAGGAGAAAGTACTCCTAGAATCGTTCTATGAGGCCAGCATTACTCTGATATTCAAACTAGACAAAATTACAGGAACATAAAATGTCCAATGTCTCTCATGAACACGGATGAAAAATTTTTAGTGTAATGTTGTCAAACAGTCTAATACTATAAAAAAAGATAATGTTTAGTGACCAATTGTGGTATATTTTGGGAATCCAAGGTTAGCTAACATAAAAAAAATCAAATAATGTAATATGCCATCTTTTCTTTTTTTTTAAGGAAGATTAGCCCTGAGCTAACTGCTGCCAATCCTCCTCTTTTTGCTGAGGAAGACTGCCCTGAGCTAATATCCATGCCCATCTTCCTCTACTTTATATGTGGGATGCCTGCCACAGCATGGCATGCCAAGCAGTGCCATGTCTGCACCCGGGATCTGAACCGGCAAACCCCAGGCCGCCAAAGTGGACTGTGCCCACTTAACCGCTGTGCCACCAGGCCAGCTCCATAATATGCCATCTTAATAGTTAAAAAAAAAGATCAGCTCAGTAGAGGCAGAAATATGTGACAATATCACATATTTAATCTTGAAAAAAATCTCTGAGCCAAGTATGAATACAAAGAAAGTTCCTCAACCTGATAATGAGCATCTTTGAACAACTTATAGTTCTCATCAGACTAAATAGTGAAATCCTTAATGCTCTGTTTACTTTTATTACTGGAGGTTCTAGCTAGTGCAAATAAAACAATAAAAAGAAAGGAGAAAATGAGGAGACCAGATTGGAAATTATGAATTAACACTGACTTTCTTAACATGTCACCTGATCGCCTATGTAGAAAATGTATTAAACCTACAAAAAGGGTACTAGAACTAAAATATGATTTTACTAAGATTGCTGAATGCAAGATCAATGTACAAAAAATTTAATTGTGTCTTCTACATTAGAATGAAAAATGAAAGTTTGAAATTAAAGCAGTACTATTTATAATAAATCAAAATATAAAATACTTAGCAAACCTGAGAAAAGATGTTCAAAATCAGTACACTGTATACTAGAAAATACTGCTGAGTGAAATTATAGTAGACCCAAATATATGTAGAGGTATTCCATGTTCATGGATTGGAAGATTCAATATTGTTAAGATGTCAATTCTCCCCCAATTATCTATATGTTCAACACAAACTCAATTCCAGAAAACATTAGTTGGTAGAGATTGACAAACCTGTTCTAAAATTCATAAGGAAATGCAAAGAATCTAGAATTGCCTATACGTCTTTGAAAAAGAACAAGAAAGTCTGGTGACCTTATGCCACCTGATATCAACTTTTAAAATAAATCTAAATAACGGAGATTGTGTAATATTAGACTAAACTTAGGCAAATAGATCAATAAAACAGAGTAGAAACAAAGTAAAGCGTTCAGAAATTGATTCATACTCATAGAGTCAATTGATTTCTGACAAACGTGCAAAGGCAAGTCAGAGGAGAAAGAACAGTTTGTTCAATAAACGGTCTTCCAACAATTGTATATGTATGTGCAAAAAAAAGTCAAACTGATAGAAACAGAGAATAGAATGGTGGTTGCCAGGGACTGGGGGTGGAGTGTATGGGAAGAGGACGGTAAAAGGTACAAACTTTCAGTTATAAGATGAACAAGGTCTGAGGATCTAATGTATAACATGGTGATATCATTTATAATACTGTATTCTTTAATTGAAATTTGCTGAGAGAGTAGAACTTGTGTTCTCACCAAAAAATAGAAAAAAAGTAAATATGTGAGGTGAGGTGATGGAGGTGTTAGTTAACTTGACTAGGGGATTCCTTTCACAATGTATATCAAATCATCATGTTGTACACTTTGAATATATTACAATTTTATCTGTCAATTATACCTCAATAAAGCTGAAAACAGTTATATATATGCCTACCAAATAATCCAAACTTTCTATCTAGCTATTGTCTTGAGCAAGATGAAAACATATATCCATGCAAAGACTCATGTAAAAATGTTCACAATAGTTTTATTTGTAATAGGTAAATTTGAAAGCAACATACTATCTATCAGCATGAGAATGGATAAAAATTGTTATATATCCATATAAGGACTTGCCATCCATTAATAAAAAAAGAAGAAATGACTGCTTTATTCAGCAACATCATGAATAAAATCCAAAAAGAATATACTAAGTGAAAGAAGCCAGAAATAAAATACAAATATATGACTCTATTAATAAAAAAATTTAGAAAAGGCAAAACTATAACGAAGGACATAATATTGGTGGTAGTCAGAGACAGGAGTCAGGGGAAGGGAATTCACTGAAAGGTGCACAGGAAATATTTTGGGGTGATGGAAATATATGTAATGATTAAGGTGGTAGTTACAAAACTGTGTATATTTATCAAAACCCATTGAATTGCATACTTTAAATTATTGAATTTTATTGTACATAAATTGTACCTCAACTGAAGTGGGGGGAAAAAAGAAGGAACAATTATTAAATCAATAGATCTATCAGCCAAATGGACATGAACTCAAAATCCAACCAATTCCAAAAAATTACCCAAATAGAATTATATAGAGAATAATAGAATATAGGAGATAAAAAAAAGATCAGAATGTAAGGGATATTTGAGCCATATCTAAAGGTATAACATAAAAATAAGTGGGATCACAGATGGAGAAGAAAGAGAGAATGGGACACAATATTTGAAGATAAAATGTTTGAAAAAATACTAAAACTGATGAAAGACAAACCTACAAATTCAAGGAGCTCAGCAAACATTAAACACTAAACAGGACACACACGCACACACACACACATAAACACAATACACACTTTGGCATATCATGAAAACAATGCTGACAACCAAAGAGAAAGAAAATATTAAAAGCAACATAAGATGAATAAAAGACATTATTTTCAAAGGGACCATCATAAAACTGAGTGAATTTCTCAATATGTATGATCAAGTTGAGAAGATAGCCAACTATAGTAGTGAAAGAAAATAATTTCTAACTTAGAAGCAGATAGCCAGTGAAAAATAATTTAAAAATGAGGAGGAGGTACATACAGTTTAAAAATTTTAAAGTTCTGAGGCTGGCCCAGTGGTGTAGTGGTTAAATTAGCATGCTCCACTTCTGGTAGTTTGGGGTTAGCAGGTTCAGATCCAGGGCCCAGACTTACACACTGTTAATCAAGCCGTGCTGTGGTGGGCAACTCACAGACAAAGATGGACACAGATGTTAGCTCAGGGACAATTTTTCTCAGGAAAAAGAGGAGGATTAACAATGGATGTTAGGTCAGGGCTACTTTTCCTCACCACTCCCCCCGCCCCGCCCAAAGTTTAAACTTCTAATAGGAAGAGCAAATGGTAAAACTAATGATTTTCATTAGGTTATCAGCCAAGGATGCAGTCTGCCATTTCTAATATATGCAATAAAATTTAACTAACACACTGATAAAATAAAATAGATTAATTAAAATTATTAATTCAAAGGAAAAAAAGAAAGAGTTAAAAAAAGAAAGGATTAGAAAACAGAAGGCAAATAGAAAATAAAGATGGGAGATACAAACCCACTATATCATTAATTGCATTAACTGTAATTGGGTTAATTATGCCAGGTGAAAATTTAAAATCTTCAGACTACTTATAAGCAAAAATCAACTTTATACTGCTTACTACAGAGAAACTTTGCATATTGCATGGTATAGCAATAATCCAGGGAAGGAAAAACACCCACTCTCCCTCATGTAGACCCACAAACAGGTCTCACAAGCAAAGCAAAGCAAAGAAACAGAATGAAAACCAAAGATGCTTTTGCTGATCTGAAGCAAAAGCTTACATAATAAACTTCAACTATGTTTTCTTTCAATGTTCATTCATTTACTTCTTTGGTGTGTTTATTTATTTAGATATTTACTTACTTGCTTCTTTTAAAAATTTAAAATTCCCTCATCAGGAAACCCAGATGAGATGCTGTGTACGCATAATGTTCGCATCACTTATTTCCCCAGTGTTTTCATGTTTCCTTCATGAAAATGACTTTCTATTTTTGTCTTATTAGCAAAAACAATTTCATATGTGATAGAGGAATAATTTGAATTCCATTTGGAATTTGGAATGGTAGCTGAAATTCCATATGGAACTTTTAAACTCAATTGATATTTCCAGATGACCAACCATAGAGCAGTTTTCTGGAAAGGAACTTGGCAACTTTTTCTCTCTCACTATAACCAGATCAGGCAAAGTCTCTCTAATAGAGGACTTCAGAGGGTTTAAAGCTTTGACACACATAGCAGAGGGCTAGCTCTTCTCAAGTTTATCCATGCAGGTGATTACAAATGAAAAAAAATTCTCTCTTATATCTCAATTTCAGCAACATGGGAAGAATTAGATGTGTTTTCAAATATATTTTTCCCACTAATACTCTAACATGTTTTCAAATTATTCTGACAAAAACACAATTGCAGCGACTTTTAAAATAATGATACAATCCCATGGATAATTTCCTCTAAATAGCTCAGAGATGTGAATGAATGAATCATATATCATTGCAGGAAGCAATTTCCCTCAATGAGTTCTACCTGCTGGAATCTCAATTCATTACAGATTGAGTAAAAGCTTTTATTTGAAATGACTCTCAGACTGGCTCTGGAGCAAAACCTAAACCCTGAGGGGAGCCAGCTGTGAATATATTTAGAAGTTTCCACTCGGCAGGAGAGCTTGTGTTCCAAACATTTCTCTTCCATGCACAGTAGCTTGGTGAAGTATTCCGGTGACATAAGCGATTTCCAACAATTCTGCACAGATTTTAAGCTCCTTAATGTAGTGTGGCTTTTTCCTGATGAGTTGCCATCGTCCAAGTGATGTAACACTATCCCCCTCTCGTTGTCTCCTTTCTTCTCTTGAATATGGCAAAGGTGTATGAATGTCAGTTAAGCAAGAAACTTTAACAAACCAAATGCCTGGAAGTCCTTGTAAATTTGCGAAGGGAGGCTAAACGTAGACCAATTCGAGAGAGCATTTCGTATCTTTGGACTGCTTTTGAAATATTTTAAAAGAAATAATATAAGGAAACTTGCTGTTATACCAGCATCAAAAAGGAATAATACAAATTTCTCCCCTCAAATTAAAACAGAAATCAGGCAGGGAGTACCGTCCCCTTGTCATTGCCTGCCTGCTCCTCTGCTTGACCTGGTGCTAGGTCTGAGGAACGAGAGGGCTGTTATGAGGAACTTAAGATTCAGGGAGGACAAATAACTTATACAAATTAACACCTAGACTTCATGGATTCAAGATTCTGAAGTAAGTCTTTTAATGTTCCTTCTTTACACTTACAATCAGTCTTATGCTGAGTCTTGTCGGGAGTGTCATTCTCGTGTCTCCACATAGAACATGTGTCAGTTTCCTAGGGCTGCCATGACAAAATGCCATAAACTGGGAGGCTTAGAACAGACATTGATCTTCTCAAAGTTCTGGAGGCTCAGAGTCTGAAATCAAAGTGTTAGCAGGGCCAGGATCCCTCTGAAACCTGTAGAGGAGCGTCCTTCCTTGCTTCTTTCTAGCTTCTCCTGGAGGATGTCGATCCTGTTGGTCCTTGGTTTGCACTGCAGGATCCAATCTCCGCCTCTATCATCACATGGAATTCTCCCTGTGTGTCTGTGTCTTTACATGGCTGTCTTCTTGTACGGACACCAGTCATATTGGATTAAGACCCACCCTAATGACCTCATCTTAACTTGATTAAATCTGCAAAGACTCTATTTCCAAATAAGGTCACACTGACAGGTAGTAAGGATTAGGTCTTCAACATATCTTTTTCAGGGGCAGAGTTAAACCCGGAACAGACCATAGGTCCTTCATAGACAAATAAGTTGCTCTCGTCCTCTTCTGAGTCACCTGTGTCTTCTGGCATAGTATTGATCACACTAATATTCGTTGTTTGGTACACTACAGATTATCAATTCTGTAGAAAATTGATTTATGGAAGGTAAAAGGATTCATAGATGAGAATGCTTCTTTGGACAGGTGAATATGAAGTTTGGGGGATGCTCAAGCGTATAATAAGTTGCATCCATTAATGGGAGAACCAGCGCTTGGTCAAGGAGTCAGATGATCTGAGCTTTGTCTCTATCTGTGGCACTTTAATTTACTGGTCTTGCAACTATGTTTCTTCATCAATCATAAGAGAGAATATCTCTTCTGCTTATTCTACGTGGATATTGTGAATATCAAAGACATAATGGATGTAAAAAATGTTTAATGCCATGCAAATTCCCAGGCATCAGTATTAACCTCATCCGAGGTGCCACAGTGCTCTCTAGGTGACAGAATCACTATGGAAGGATAGCAGATGTTGCTGGTGCTCTTCCCAGATTCATTTTAATCCCCTTTACCACTCCTCTGCAACCATAGTCCAGCTTCTATGAGCTGTCCTGTTAAGGTCTTCCACCCACAACTTTCTTCAGAGTATGCCCTTGGGCTTCTAGACACACTTTGTTTTTATGGAGATCTTGAAATTTCTGGGAGTTACACCACTCACCCTGTTCCACAGCAGCTCACGACCAGTAAACACTTGGTAAAGGAATACAAAAGCGAAACTTTCTTTTATCAACATAGGACAGATTCTGAGTTGTTTAGATTCTAGAGCTTCTCATGGGATCAGACTGAAGATGGGGCTTCAACTGAAATTGAGTCCTAACTTTGCTTCTTCTCTTTCATTAATGTGCATTCCCCACTCACTCACTGGTTTCCCCTGGGAACTTTTACTTAATAAACCTCTTGAACTTGAATTTTAACTTTGGAGAATCCTTTCAGAAAATCTGACATAAAACAGCTGGCACTTCTAAGAAAAAGATTCTGAAGTTGGAGCACTCATTGGCCAACTGGCAACAGGGAACATATTCCTGGTGGAAAGCAGAATGTCGATAGTCATTGGCATATGATAGCATTACAATTGCTACAGCTTTTATCTCTGCTGAACTGAGGAAGGATACTCATGAAAGGGGTTGTTCCGTATCTCTGGGGTTTGAGAGGCATGGGGAAAAGAGTTCCACTGCTTATTGGAGTAGTAGAACTGAGTGATGGCTGCTGAGCACCACTGAAGCACTGAAGAGAGAAAATGACAAATGTGACTCATTAAGAATTTAAGGTAATTTAGGAAATCCTGGTGGTTTACATAGCAGCATTTAAAGTGTCCCTCACGGGCAGACAGAGAGCAAAATGTACTTACCAATAAGGACAGGACTTAACCGTAGAAGTAGCAGAGCCTGAGAGAAGAGTGCATTTGCAGGCTTCATTAGGTTTCTAAAGCCAAAATCAGGGCCCTGACAGGGAGCAAGTGGGATACTTAGACTTGGGATGGGGATGTTTGGTTAGATTTACCTGTGAATGTTGAATCTCTAGATTCCTCTGAAGCCTCTGGGCCTGGAGTAGAATATTTCTTCCCTTGTTAGAGACTCACAGTCTATCCTTTGGCTGAAAACTCTGCAGAGACCTCAAGTGAGGCAGATGTCTGCAGAGCCTGAAATACTCTGTGTTTTCTCTCCTTTGTAGGCCAGATATGACCATGGGAAATTCCTCCAAATAGATGGGCTTTCTTATTTTACTGGTAGTGATTGGGTCCTTGAGTAGCAGAGGCATGACAGTGTAATTTAAACACTCCAGAGAAGAATTACTAAAGGGAGTAAGAAAGTATTGATAATGAGGGTCATTTTGGACTTCAGAGATCTGTTGCTTGGCTATTTGACCACAATTTCCCCAGGAATTAAGTAGATGGGGAGCTTGCTAGAATATTTTTTAAATCTATATAATAGAAATACCCCAGGTCTAGTGGCCAATATCCTGACCTGAGTTACTACAATTGAGAGTTATTAGCTTTCTCCTAGTTTCCAGACTTAAGCTAGTTAACTTGATCTGGAAGCCAATGGCAGCATTGCTACGAGTATGTAGTTTGAATCTGCCTCCAAACCCTCCCGAAAGGGACCTATGGCACTTCACTGCAGTGACTGGGCACAAAAGGAAATACCTAGACATTTTTTGGTATTAACAGACACTGGCTCTGAATTAATGTTAATTCCTTGAGATTCAGAGTCCTACTATCATTAACCAAAAGTAGATGATTACAGTGGTCTTAGTTCATATTCCATTTACAGTGGGCCCAGTGGGTCCACAGACTTACCCTCTGGCTATTTTCCTAACTCCTGAATGTATGATTGGAGTAAACATAATTGACAACTGGGGAAATTTCCACGTAGGCTCTCTGACCCATGCAATGAGAGCCATTACAGTAGGAAAGGCTAAGCAGAAGCCTCTGAAATTTCCCTTTCGCTACAATACAGTACACAAGAAACAGTGCTGTATGCCTTTGGGAATTAGAGATCAATGCCACCACTAAAGACTTGAGAGATGCAGGGGTGGTGACACTTATCAGGTCTCCTTTAACTTGCTGCTTTGCCTGTGAATAAATCAGATGGATCTTGGGTAATGACTGTGGACTATATTGATCCTAATCTGGTGGTAACTTCAGATTTAGATTTACTAGAGTAAATCACCACGGATCTCGACTCTTAAAGGTCAGCCATTGATCCAGTTAATGCTTTTTCCTTCACATCAATTTGCAACAACCACCAGGAAGCAGTTTAACTTTTCTTGGTAAATGGTTTGAAATAACACACTCAGTTGTGTTATGTTGCCTTCAAAACCTAAAAATGCCCATCAGGCATTTTGCTTTTTTTATTGTGATAGGTGTTGTGAGGTGCAAGACCTGGTTATTCACCTCTGGGAACTTCAGGTACCTCTGCGTTTATCCATCATCACGTCTGATCATTGGCATTTTCTGTGGATTCATAGTCAAGCGCAATCCAGGTGATAGGCTTGGAGATGTTGTTGGCCAGCAGGGCAATCAGTCTAAAAGATGAGGAGAGACAAGAGGAGAGGGAACTAGAGTGAACCGAAACCTGCAGGGACATTTTCACATTTGTCCAGTGCCGTACCTAACTGTGGAAAATCCTAAGAGAAATGTTTGTTGCTTCGCTTCTGCCTTCCAGATATCATACAGGTTTCACTATTGGTCATCTGTAACCCAGAATGATGCAGAGAAAGGGGTTCTGGGAAATGTAGTTGCCAGTCTTGGATAAGTTGTCATAGCATAATTCAGCACACTGATTTTTTTTCCTGTTTTGTTCCATCAACTGTTGGGAAAGATTTATTAAAAGTTGCCGCTATGATTAAGGTTTTCCCATTCTTCCTTTTAGTTCTGTCAACATTTGCTTAATATATTCTAAAACTATGTTATTGGATAAAGTTGAATTTGATATCTTTGTGTTTTATTAGCCATTTATCATTATGAAATTGTCCTCTTTACCTTTGGTAATTGTTTTTGTATTAAAGTATACTTTATCTGATGCTCTCCTTTGCTGACTTTTCTAATAAAAACTTGTCTCAGGCCTCCACCAGATGCTTGACAGTGGACCCACAAAGGTGTTAGATGCTTCTCGTCGATGTACAATTTCCCGTAGACCTCTTTATGAACTCCCTCTTTGTGGTCCCATGTCGGTGGGTGGAACTGCTTGGCTTTTAAATTTTTCCCCGTAAGTTTCAACTTGTCCAGACACAGCAAAAACTTTTGGCAAAATGTAACACACATTAATGATAAAACTCTTTAGCAAATTAGGGATATAAGAGAACTTCTTTATCTGATGAGATATATTTATAAGAATATCTACAACAAACATCATACATAGTCATAAAATAATTAAAATTTTGCTCTGTGATTGAGAACAAGAAAAATATAGAAATCTGATCTCAATGTTTTTATTCAACATTTTGCTGAAGGTCCAATCAGGGCAATGAAGCAGGAAAAATAAAATAACGGAAGAATGAGGAAACAAGTAACAAAGCAGTTATGTTTATAGGATACATGACTGTGTACTTACCAGATCCAAAAGAATCTATACCCAAATTTAAGACTAAGTGATCTTAGCAACATGTCAGAATATCAGATCAATAGACAAAAATAATTTTTTTTAATGAGGAAGATTGTCCCTGAGCTAACATTTGTGCCAATCTTCCTCTATTTTGTCTGTGGGACACTGCCCCTGCATGGCTTGATGAGCAGTGTATAGGTTCACGTCTGGGATCTGAACCTGTGAACCCTGGGCTGCTGAAGTGGAATGTGCGAACTTAACCAGTACACCACTGGACTGGCCCCCAAAAATCAATTTGATTTTCATGATTTTAAAATAAACAAATAGGAAATGAAAAAATATATATTCATAATACCAAAAAACATAATAATGGAATGAATCTACAAAAGAAAAAAAATATGCAAGATCCCTAATCTGAAAATTACAAATCTTACTGGAAGAAATTAAAGAAGACTTAAATCAATAGGGAGATACATCCTATTGAGGAATTAACAGATTCAATATTGTAGAAGTATTAATTCTCTCATATTCGATCCTGATCAGAATGATACACACTTTATTTTTTCACATCATGCTGATTATAAAACTCACACAGAAATACAAATGGCAGAGAAGAGCCGGGGGATACTGACAGAGAAGAAGAAAGCCAGAGGACTTAGGTTACGAGGTGGAAAGTCCCATTGTACCACAGGGCGTATGAGATAGTGTTCTCCTGATACATGGATAGACAACTGAGCAGGGAAAAGAACAATCCAGAAACAGTTCCACGTAGATGAAGTTAAGTGCTTTATGACAGAATTTGAGGCTACAGTGAAGAAAAGATTTTGTTTCTTAAAATAACACATGTACTGGTTCAATGGATATACACATGGAAAAATGTATCTCACCTGTCCCTCACATCATTCACAAATATGAGACTTTTAGAGGAAAGCGTAGGAGAAGGTATTCATGATATCAGGGTAGGAAAATTTGTATTAAACAGGACACATAAGGTTGCTATTCAAAGAAGAAAAATATGACAAATTGAGCTATATGAGATTTAAGAAGTTCTCTTTAGCAAGAGGCACTACTAGTTGAGTGAAAGTGCAATGCAAAAAGAGAAAGAATATATTTACAGTGCATACATATGACAAAGGACTTGTATTTATTATATATATGTAGACATACATGTGTACACACATACATATGTACATGCAATATACATATGCACACACACATAAATTGATTTTATAAATCAATAAAGGGAAAACAGTTGAAGATTGAGCAAAAACATTAACAAGCATGTCAAAAGGGGACATTTTAATAACCAACAAACCTATGAAAAGATGCTCAACTTTAGTAATTAACAGGAAATACAAATTAAAAACAGTGAACTAGACTTATTTTGGTGATCATTTTGCAATATATGCAATATTCAATTATGATGTCGTACATTTGAAACTAATATAATGGTATGTCAATTATACCCCAATGAAAAAAACCCACAGTGAAATACTACTATACATCCAACAAAATAGACAAAATGATAAAGCCAAAAATATCAAATGTTGTAAAAGATGCAGAGCTACCAGAACCCTCATATAGTGCTGGTGGGCGTATAAATTGGTAAAACCACTTCAGAAAACTTTTTGGTAGTATCTACTAAAATTCTATATATATATATATATGTTCCAGATGACCCCATAATTCTACTCTGATATATGTTACTCAAAATAAAAGCACGTATGTATAAATCATGAGACACCTACTAGAATGTTCATAGCAACATTATTTGTAATAGCCAAAAGCTGGAAACTACAGAAATTAGTTTAATTAGCCAAATGCTAATCAACAATTGAATGTATAGATAATGAACCACTTTAAAGCATTAAGAATGAATGATCTACAGTTACACACAACAATTTTGATGAAATGTATCAACAAACTGTTGAACAAAAGAAATCAGACGCAAAAGTGTACACACTGTGACACTGCACTGATGTAAAGTTCAAAAGCAATCAAAATGAATCCATGTTGTCAGAAATGAGGGTAGTCTTTATCCAACAGGGCCCAGAGATTGGAAAAGGACACACAGGAAAGAATGTTGGTGCTAGTGACAGTCTGTTTCTTGACCTGGGTGCTGATTGCACGCACACGTTTAGTTTGTGAAAGATCCGTGAACTCCACCCTTACATGCGCACGCACATGTCTGTATCTTTATTACCTGTCTAATGTATGTCATGGAGTATATATGCATAAAAACAAGTTGACTAACTTCCTAAGCCCTAAGAGACAGAATTCATCTTTTGCAAAATAAATCCAATACATGCTGCAGTGTATTATCTGGTTTTCCCTAAATGTAAATCCGCACAATGATAAGTAGCTGCAGTCAGTTATTGAGAAGCTAATGGAGTTAATGTGGTTCTTCCTCTTAGAGTATGAGCCTTCCTGATGACACCAAGCCTACCCAATAAGACGTGTTTGAGTGGTTGAGGAGCAACGCTCTTAGATCTTCCTTTCCCCTACGGTCAAAAATCAAAATAACGGAATGCACCTCACTATTTCCCTCCACTGTATATCATAAAGAGAAGCTAAATCTGCCGTCTGCCATTCTTTTGTTCTGAGCTATATTATTTTCATATTTCTTCTGATTACTGCTCTTATTTATGTTTTGTAGCACAGGTGACATTTATGGATGAGAAAGAAGGGCTATTATTCCCCTAGAACGGGGATAAGCAAGATATATATGGACATATTTCTTAAACAGAGACTCGCTGCTGATGACTCCTGCACGTGGTAAGCAGCTACACTCCACCTCTCACCGTAGCCAGGGAAAAGCCACAGTCCTCATTTTCTGGCTTGACTGAATAGGGACCTGGATGCAAGGGAAAGACCAGTCATCTTATTTTAGAATCATTCTTTTTCATGAAAGTCTGCTGGAAGTTTAAATCAGAATTAATTGTGGCACCCTATGAACCATCTCCAGTAATTTGGCATTGTTACACACACTTATACAAAATTGGAAACACTTTTCTGTGGAAATAGGGAGACCCAGGGTCTCAACCCAGTGCTGCCACAAATTAGTTCTTTGGCTTTGCTGTTTACCCAAACTGGGTCTCAGTCTCCATTTCTGAAAGATGACTAAAGTTTAGAGTAGGAGATCCCTAAGGTCCCATTATCCTTTGACAACCTAGGAACATGGGAAGCATAATTTAACAGCAACATGCATATTATTAAATAATGTACATGTGAGAGGATAATCACGTTAGCAATGTTAAGCTACTCCTATTTGTTCCAGATCTCTAATAGGTATTTAACAAAAGAATAGCATTATTATTGCCATAATCTGTTTTGGAGTTTTCTGTCTGCTGTTTAATGATGATGGACATCTTTAAAAATATGAAAAAACATCATATGTATTGTACATTACTCTCTATTTGGTTTCATGGATGGGTGCATTTTCTCATTAGAATTAGCATTATACAGGCTGTAAGAAATAGCTGCAAGTTTTCCAGATATATCTGGGTAATGCTATTCAGTAAGCACTCTCTTGTTTCTTTCCCTCCTCTCACGTATCACTCACTAATTGGCTGAGTGATCTTGGATAAATGGCTCCATTTCTCTATCCTTTAATTTTTCATTTTACATATTAATAGAGTTGGCTTAGATCAGTGTTTTCCAACATGTGTTTGGCAAGATACAGCAATACCCAAAAGAGTTCTGTGATCACAGAAATCTGGAAAAAAATATATTCAATATTGCCTGTATCGATGCTTAGAGAGTAAATACTAACATTCTAAAGGCTCTGAAAATTCCTGCAGCAAAGAAATGTACTTCACCTTATTTCACTGAGCTTATTCCACACTCATTTGCTCAGGGCATCCTTTATCATTGGCTGACAACCATTAATATCCGTCCTCAGTGGAAGTGATCCAACAGACTTGCCAACAGGCATGAGGTGATTTTGATCTGCTCTTCCCAGATGATTAATGGTACCGAGCACCTTTTCACGTACCTGATTGCTATGTGTATGTTTTTTTTCTGAAAAAATGTTCAGGTCCTTTGCCCATTTTTAAATTGAGTTATTTACTTTTGCTATAACATGGTATGAGTTTTTTATATATTTTGGATATTAACCCCTTATGGGATAAATGGTTTGCAAATATTTTTTCCCATTCTGTAGGCTGCCTTTTCATTTTGTTTGTTTCCCTTACTGTGAAGAAACTTTTTAGTTTGATGTCGACCCACTTGTTTTTTTTTTGCTTTTGTTGTCTGTGCTTTCATGTCATATCTAACAAATCATTGCCAAGACCAACGTCATGAAGTTATTCCCTATATTTTCCTTTAGGAGTATTAAGGTTTTAGGACTTTGCTTAAGTCTTTAATATATTTTGAGTAGATTCTTGTGTATGGTATAAGATAACGATACAATTTCATTTTTTTTTTCATGTGGATATCCAGTTTTCCCACCACCGTTTATGGAAAAGAACATCCTTTCCCCATTGTGTGTTTGTGAACCTGTGTTGAGGATTAGTTAACCATTTACAGTGGGTTTATTTCTAGGCTCTCTGTTCTGTTGCATTGTTCTATGTGTCTGTTTTTATGCCAGTGCTATACTGTTTTGATTACTATAGCTTTGTAATATAATTTGAAATCAGGAAGTGTGATACCTCCAGCTTTGTTTTTGCTTAAGATTGTTTTAGCTATTCCGATCTTTTGTGATTCCATATGAATTTTAATTTTTTTTGGAATTTTTGTGAAAAATACTTTTGGAATTTTGATAAGGTTTGCATTGAATCTATTTATTGCTTTGAGTAGTGTGGACATTTTGAGAATATTAATTCTTCCAATCCATGAACATAGGATATTTTTCCATTTATTTGTCTTTAATTTCTTTCATTAATGTTTTATAGTTTTCAGTGTGCAGATCTCTCACCTCCTTACTTAAATTTATTTTGAAGTATTTTCTTCTCTTTGATGCTATTGTAAATGGGATTGTTTTCTCAGTTTGTTTTTCAGATAGTTACTAGTGTATAGAATTACAACCATTTTTTGTGCATTGATTATATATGTATCCTACAGTTTCAGTGAATTTGTGTATTAGTTCAATAGCATTTGGAGTCTTTAGGGTTTTCTATATATAAGATCATGCCATCTGTAAAAAGAGACAATTTTCCTTTGGTGTCACATGTCCCTGAGTTTTCATGTTCCTTGAAATCTTGCATTGCTGTCTTCCCATTTGAAGAAGCAGTCACTGCCTGTAGTCTTTACTGATTGATTGGAGGAGTACCTTCACCAGCAGAAAGATAGGGATCTGAGCTCTCTCATATGTTTTCTATTGATGTGCCCACTCCACACTTCTTGGGGGAGATTTCTTGAGATTGAATGTCTTCTCTCAATCCTGCAAAACAAGGCTATGTGCTGAGAGCCTCCCATTTGTTTTTTCTAGGGTGGTACTGTGAAATGTTCAAGTTTGTGTACCTTCTCCCAACCCCACAGAGTCGAGCTGACTGTCTGAGACACTTGCACTCACTGTCTGTGGGGGCATACTTGGGGAGCTGGCTTTGGGGAGGAAGAGGCATGTGGAGAGTTTGGCATGGCCATGCACCATTTGGGAGGGGTCTGCAGTCAAGGTGTCCCAGGCAGCTCCTGGGCAGCCTTCCTAGCAGAGTCCACTGAGCAGATGGTAGGGTATGCAGCTTCGTTCCTGATCTCAGCCTCTGCTGATCACTTCAGTAATCTACTGGGTGAGGTGAGAAAGAGGTGGCATATTGGACAGTGTCCTGCATGGCCGGTACAGCTGGGTACTCAATCATTACATTCTTACTTTTTCTCCTGGGAGAAATCACAAGCTGAGGGGGTCTCTCTTTGTGCTAATCTGTGTTGTCTTGGGGGAGGGCTGACACAAATAAAGTGAAACTGTTCTTATGCTTTTTGATGCATCTATTCTAGAGTATTTTTGCTCCAATAGTCTGCTGGAACTTCTCTGCTGGACTACCAAACTCCCACAGAAGCAGTGTTGTCAAAATTGATGCTTCTGTTGGGGGGGATGACAGTAGAAATCTCCTCTTCCACCATCTTGCTGACATCGCTTCTTGGTTCACATTTCAATGTAATACTGAGTGATAGTTCTCTAGCTAAATTAAAAACCTGATAAAGAGTCTTGATGCCCGGTTTTCTGTTTCTAAATTCAGTTTTACAATGGTCACCATGTGACCTGAGGCAAAATCATAATCTCTCTTGGCCTCAGTTTCCTCATCTGAACATCTCTACTTTATGAGGATGTTATAAAAAATAAAAATGTAAAAATGTATGTGAGACATAACTCAAAATTAAATAGTTTCTCATGGAGTAAAAATGAAAGCAGACTGAGTAGCCAGGTTTGAAGTTATCACAAGTATGGGAAGCTTAATGAGATAATCTGAGATGTCTGAACATTTTTCAGAGAATTATTAGAATGTTGAAATATTAGAATATTGATGTCTCCTTTGAAACTCACACTAGATTGTTTGGCCCAGAGGAATAAAATAAGCACCGCCCCCCTCCCCCCCATCACCTTCACATAAGTGGAAGTCGCTTTTGGAGATCGTTACTTCCATTTTGGAGATTGTTATGTAGGATATCCAATGCATTTCCTCCGTAAACAATAATAACTACAGTGGAGCATGGGGCTTAGGGAGACTTATGGAGGACAAAGGCACAATAATTCTCAAAGGCAGCCAGTGATATTATAGCACAGACCTCATTTCTGAGAGCTGAAACTAAAGGATATCAGTACTGATAAGTCCTCCCTGGTCTTTTAGCCATTCTTTTAAGTGGTAAGTAAATCCTGTCTACACAGTCCTTACAAAATGGTTGTCAAGGGCACAGAACCCTCTTACGATAGATCACTTGTTCTCCTATGAAAAGGAGGAGATGCTCTGGTATGAACCCATATGGTCTTATAGAAAAAGTTCTTAGGGTAGAAAAATAGCTACAAATATTACCTAACACAAAATATCATAATGACTGATTAATACACCTCTTATCACTGATATACCTCCAAGAGGAGAGTTTGATAGTTACACAAAACACACGCCATGACTATAAATCAGTCTTGGTGCAAGATTTCAGGCCATTGTAAGAAATAAAATAACGGAGGCTCAAATGGGAGTGCTTGTCAAGTTAATGGATTCCTCTGCCTCCTGGAAAGGAAAGTGAAGGACTCAATGAGGGTTTCATTTTTCCTGTTCTTGCTTCACACCTATGATTTCTCTTATCTTTAGCCAGGTCCTTGAGAGACAGTTTATATTATGCACTACTGCCTAAAGCTACATCTTCACTTTACACAAGTTTCCTCTATATATCTTATATCTTAATTTCCCTGCGTGTCTGGTTTTCCCAACTACACTAAAGACCTTTGAGAGCAATGGCCAACCTTTGTACTTTTCGTCTTTCTCTCTTAGCATTTAGAAAGAGGCTCATCTCAAAGTTTGGGCTCAGTAAAAAAAAAATGTATATATATATAGTTATATATATACTGAATGAATGAATAGATGGATAAATGAATATATGAGAAATCCTAATTTTTTTCAGATTAAACTTTTAAGATTTTCCAATGAAGTGTCAAATGTATAAACATTTGCAAAGAATAATATGAATTGCTAAATGTGCCATCTAGACACCTAGAGAGTGAACACCTACATATACCTCCCTGTGTACTCAGAAGTTATTTCTTGTATACAGATGTCTAACAACATACATCACTGTTTTTGCATATTTTTAAATGTTATACAGTCATGCATCGCTTAATGACAAGGATATGTTCTGAGAAATGCGTCATTAAGTGATTTGGTCATTGTGCGAACATCGTAGAGTGCATTACAAAAACCTAGATGGTATAGCCTACTACACACCTAGACTATATGATATTAATCTTATGGGACCACCATCACATACTTGGTCAATCATTGACTGAAACATTGTTATGTGGCACATGACTGTACAGTTATTATATCACATTTTTCTGTATTCTTATGAAACTTGCTGTTTACATCAATGTTATGTTAGAAAATGAAATCATGTTGATGTATTCCTATTCTGGATGCTCTAGTATGCTGCTCAGATTTTCTTTCAGAACTCTCAGGACTGAGCCACTCATTCCCTCAGCAGTCAGATGTGTTGGCTGCTGATTGTCTCAGCTGAGACCCCTCCAGGGATTGCCCTCATCCAAAGGGATCTGCCTTGCCCCAGGTTACACTTCTCCAGGAGCAACTATCCAATGACTTGCCGATTAAGCTACAAAGATCTGGCCCCCTTGCTTGAATTTTGGGTGACTTGGAAAAGCTGTCACCATTTTAGAGCTCCACATGGGATTAACTGAGGCCTTTGTTGTGGCTGCATCACAGCAGAACATCTCCTACTGCCCAGTCCTGTTTCATTTATTCTTTCACAGATGTTGTTCCAAAGAGCAATCTCTAATAAATTTCCTGTATGCAATGTGTGACCTGGAGGCTGTTTTCTGGAGAACCCACTCTCAGATAAGGTTCTTCTTCTTAAGTTGTTTCCACTGCTGAACAGAGTTCCATTGTACAGCCATACTACAATTTATGTCTTCATTCTACTATGGATGGGAATCTAGATTGCTTCAATTTTTTAAAATATTGAACACTCTTATAGATGTCTTTGTGTGCATAAGTGAGCAGTTTTCTCTAGGGATACTCCCCAAAATGTAATTGCCAGGTAATAGGTTTTCTTATCCTCAACTTTTCAGTGAACTACGAGGCAACCTTGCACAATTTGCTTTCCTATGAACCCTCACATTATGAACTTTAGTTTTCTAAAACTCTGTCTTGGTACTTTGGGCACTGACTTCTATCGGTGGATATTCTTTGCTGCCAAGCTTGCCCAAGTGCTGTGCCTCCACGCTCTTAAAAAATCTTTGGTGTCTGTTCAAGTATAGAGATTCTGTTCTACCTTGATTGGAAATAGGGCGTGACTACAGCTGCATGAGCTGAAACTATCAAGATTGCTCAGTGACTGGGGTATGATCATTTGTTTCTCTTAGTAATCAGCTATTCAGAGCTTTTTCATTTTATACACAGCTTCTAACATAATGGAGTTTTGCCTTTAAGACCAACAAAAAAATGGTTGTGTTTATCTAAATACTATCTGTGTTAACAGGAGTTTGTGGAATCCAGTTCATATGCTCCTGGACTTCCTGTTGTCTGACACTCTTAATATCCTGTTTTATTTTGTTGTGGGATCATGGCACTCCAAGCAATAACATTGCTGTTAAGATTCTGTGGTCACTGTTACTAACAGGGTTTCACCTTAGCGCTTTTTATCATCAATTTATTAATATTCTAGTGTTCAGAACAGAGTTTATTAAAACAACTGAGCTCTGTTGTAGTCAGGCTATGTTTCAAGGAGAAACCTGTGTTAACTAATCATTTAAGAATTTACTGCCTGGAATAGGCCATTCTGTTTCAGAGCTGAGGTTATCACTGATATTTCTTTATTTACTAATAGTTAATTTTGTCCCCAGAGTTTCTATACTAACTGATAATACCTGCAAATAAAGTGGGAATTCATAGAGGGTTTGAATAACTTTTGTTTTACATCAATTTTCTTATGGATTTATACATAGCCTTTTTTTAAAAAAGGACTTGTTTGCTAGTAATGTTGTCTGAAATTTAAGTAGATATAAATGTGAATTAAGCAAACTATTCTTCTACATGTGACTCCACTGAGACCCAAAGGAAAGAAGCTTCCCTTCCTAGGTCCCTCAGGGAGATAGTGGAAGATTGAGGGCTAGATCACTCGCCTCCTGATGCACTATTTCCAATTTGTTGTGTCTGCTAGCTACTCCTCTGACCTTCTCTTCCACAGAAATGTAACAAGGAATGCTATGACCTTGGAATGACATCATTTTACTTCTATACTAGAGGCCAAGCCTCTCCAGTTCCCACTCATGTTGAGTTCCTTGCCTGGCATCTCCCTGAGAAGGAAACTCTTGGATGGATACAGCTTTTAGTACTTTATGGCTACATATGGAATATGAAAATATGAAAAAAGAAATATTGCTTACAACTGTCATTAACTTATAGGATAGAAATAGTTATATAGTGTTTTGCTATATATGTCTTTTCTGAGGAAAAATAATCAGATATATCAATCATAGAAAAACAAAACCAAGAACCTTCAGCAACTCTTGATCTGGAAATGGGATATATAGAATACACCATGTTCAGGACTCTAAGCAGAGCCCTGTCTTTGACGCCAACCTCCAAATATTTTGTCAATTGAGATTTCAGTGCACAGTGGTACAGCAGTGTTAAAATTTCAGAGATAGATAAATCAGAGTCTTAATCCCAATTTTACCAGATGCGAGCTGTGTGTTCTTAGACAAGTCACCTCAGCTCTCTAATTCTTAGATTCTTTTACTGAAAAACAGGAAAACATGACATTTACTTAAAAGTGCATGGTTAGGATTAATGATAATATATAAAAATAGCTTAGCCCAGTGCCTGGCTCATAAAAATGTGCTGGTAAATGAGAAATATATCTAAAACTAATCATGTGAATAAAATTATTTCCATAGCTTCTACGAATATCCTAATTCTTTCCTTGAAACTCCAGTAGGATCTAATATTCTCCATTCTTAGCACCTATCTCATATAAGACAGTATAAGAGGAAAGGACCATTTCTCACCTCCAGCAGAGAGATTCAGCTGAGAGAAAGAGCAATATATTCCACATATATAAGAGACGCTGAGTGTGCAGTGCCTCTGTGAACACTGAAGGAAAGAACCCTCATGGAATTATCAACGGAAGCCATGCTTGACTAGAGAGCCGAGATGGTGTCCAACATCCTTCCCTGAATCAAGATGGCAGCCTGACCCGCTGAGACCCCCAACACTCTCTTGTAATCATATTGATGTGGGGGCCTCCACAGAGTCCCACAGAAGTGTCTGACTTCCAGAGATGGCTCCTTGTTGTGTCCACATAAATGCCTGGATCAGGTCAGTGAATAGTTATAGACTTTGTGTATGGTCTCTTTCCCTTTCTTCCTTCTTTTTCACTTTGTTCACGTTGCTTCACCAATCTCTGACATCACAGTTGCACTCTGGGCCACACATTGGTTGGAGGCCCAGCAGAAAATCAAGTCACCGCAAAGTAGACATAAACTCAGCCAAGAAAGTCAGGGGAGACTGACGAGAGTGACAAGGCAGCATTGGCTCACATTCATTTCCCACCTTACCTGCCCCTGCTGTGATTTCTCTGGGACACAATTCACAGGTCAGAGAAGAGAGATGCTGTGAGAGTTTAGAAAAAGACTCACAGACTGCTATTTGCTATGGATACCTCCCATCACTCAATTAACTCAAAGTAGACTGAGAACCCAGAGTATTTCTGAGTATTTGCTGTGTGGAGGCTTCACCTACTGAGAGTTTCACCCCCACCTTCCACTATTTCCTCCCAACCTTCAGAAAAGAGATGGCCAGCATAGAACCAATAACTTTCTTTTCTGAAAATTGTGCCTCCTTACACACTACTACCTAATTATTATTTCTTTAAAGGGCACTGGCCTTGAAGTTAGGGGATCTGGGATGGATCTCAGCTCCGTCATTCACTTGCCCTATGACCTTGGGAAAGTTACTCAGCCTTTCTGAGCCTCAGTTCTCTTCTCTTTGAAACACAGACAAGCTCCCACCCATAGGGTAGTTGGGAGGTATAAATAATGTATGTGAAAATATCTTCTTAACAATTAGCCAAGTCAATTGTCACTTGTCTGTGCAAGAGTCTATTACTTACAGGTGTGGGCCCACATTTCTTTACATTCTGTCTTCTGCTACAGGGATCTACAACCCCAGCTTGATCTGAGCTGAGATCTGATTGTGGATCTCACATTTCCCCAACACACATGTTACTCTCCACTGGCACATCACCATTGTCTGTGTGCATGCACACTGTCCTCCCTTCCCCCTCATTACCTTGAATGATCTCCCTACAGTGCTGACCATCCCATGAGTTCATTGACTAAGAATATGACAAGTCCAAAGACCTGAGTCATTTCCATAGGTGGATGATGTTTCTCTAATTTAATCTTTAGCTTTGCATTTTATTCATCTACCTGTTCAATAAATTCTTCCTAGAACTATGTCCACAGACACTGTTGGGGATACAGGAGTAAGTAAGGCAGACAGCCCCAGTTCACAGGTAGCATATAATCTAAGGAAGGAATAAGAAAATGGAATGAGGCAGAGAAAATTGCTTACCTTGACAGCAAAGACCAGCTTCTTCCTTGGTGGGAGAATGATTTGTTGGATCACTTTGTTAAGGCTAAGTTTAGAGGGTGACATTCTGAGCGTCTGACGACAAGTGAGAGTAATGCTCAGCTTATAAAGCAAAAGGATTTGGAGCTCCCAGGACCACACTAGAGGGAGATGCTGATGAGTAGACACAGCAGTATGGACCTTCCAGAGACGGGAAACTACACTCAGTTCCCTGCCTCTGATTTCCCTGAAACGTCCTGTAAAGCGTGTTTTACTTATAAATGAATGTGTTAAATGCTGTCCTCCGGTGATGTTTGTGCTGCTTGTCTGGAGACCGTACTGGGAGAACTACTGTCTTCAGGAGGATCACAGATCTGTTTCTAAAAGAGTGATCCATGGTAAGCTTGGGAATACTGGTCTCAGCAATTCTGTGAAATTAGTAAGTTTATTTTTGGTTACCTGTTCTTACAACTATTATGCACTAACCAACAAGTGGCCAGTACCCTATATTTGTAGACTTTAGTTCCCAGAAGTACCATGGGCCCCAAATTTATGATTTTGACATGTCATTCCTTAAAGCTTCCATGGCTCCTGATGGTTATTTTCCACCATCGGCAAGCACAGAAGATCTGGTAATTATGTTCCTATTGAGCATTTAAGAACTGATCCAACTTTCCTGGGACACTTATCTAAGGAGTATTTCTATTTAACACAAAGACATTTCAGATACCAAGAAAAAGACTGGAGAGGGATATTTTGGGGCATGGGATCAGGGTGGGAAAAGATTCATACCGTATAGACAATGCCTGTCACAACTCCTAGCCACTGAAGTTCGTGTGTAATTACTCAATATTAGGCTATCTGTTGGTGAAACACACTTTTCTTTTATTCAAGCCACATTCCATATGCTCGCACATACACACACACACACATACCACATGCACAAAAACAAATTAAAACATGCATACATGTTCACACACATTCACATTCCACAGGAAACAAAGAACATAATCAATCCTGCCTCATTTCTTTTTTTTTTTTTTGTCTCATTTCTTGATGACAGATCAATTCTCTCTGACTTGTGCCAGAGGCGATCACATCAAAAAATAAACACCAGAGCTTCTTAGCCCCAATAAAATTTCTCCCTCATGCATTATATAATTTGAAAGGAAATTATTATATTTATCAAACAAAACATTATTTGTCAGACAGAACTTAGAATTTTGAGCATTTTAAAAGTATTAAAGTAATTAAAAAATTTAAAGCCATGTAAAAATTTTAAAATATTTAGATAATTGTGGATTAGGAAAATATTCTTTCCAGTAAATAACTATTTTACCTAAAATATGTGAAAGGTGACTTTTTATATGGAGAAATGAAAAGTTATTAAGAATTTTACCAAATCAAATGGATATTTCAAGTTTTTTTGTTTTTTTCCCAGAAGAAGATTAACCCTGAGCTAAAATGCAAGTCAATCTTCCTCCACTTTATATATGGGTCGCCACCTCATCACGACTGACAAGTGATGTAGGTCCATGCCTGGGATCCAAACCCAGGAATCCAGGCTGCCAAAGTGGACTGCGCCGAACTTAAACACTATGGCCCAGGGCCAGCCCCTGGATGTTTCAAGTTTTACTAGAGAAGAATAAAGAGACCCTAAATATTTATATTTTTTTATTTTATATGCCAAAAGTTCATTTTAAATAGCAGCAGATAATGAATTTGAGGAAAAGTCTGATTTGGCTGGACTCTTACTATCATTTCTGTACAGCATTAACTTGGACTTCAATGAATGCAAAGCTGGTGTCTGTCCTCTTTGACTCCCTCCTTCTCCACTGTCTTCCTCAGCTTCTGATTAGGATGGATATATTTTTATTTCTCCCTTTATTGCTATGACCCCAGGCAGAGCCACCATCCCCTCTTATCTAGATTAGTCCAACAGCCTCCTAACTGGGTCCTGTAACCACTCTTGCACCCTCCGATTCATTCTCCTCCTTGGGACTGGAGTTATCTTTTCCAAACATGAAAATAATTATGAGAGGAAGAGTTATTCTCTTTTAAACCCCTCAATGACTTCCCATAGTTCTTAGAATAAAAGTCCCTATCCTTAATAAACTCTCCAAACTCAATATTGTTTTATCCCTTTCTCTGTTTGCATCTTAAAACTGCACAAAATGCTCTGGCATCCAACAACTGCTCTTTTTCAGTAACTTAGAGAGCTCTTGAAGCAGTTTCCTCATGATCTTTCCAAGCGTTTTTCCTCCTTCCTGAGGAATACATTTCATTTAGCATCCCCATCTCCTCCTTTATAGAGTTATTTTCTCTTTATCTTTCAGATCTTTGTTCAATCACTCCTTTCCCAGAAGCCTTCTCTGAATCCTTTGCCTAGGTCATATACCGATGACACACTCTCATGATACTTATAAGATACTTACACGTTTATATATTTTAAAATTAACATGCTTCTCCTCTCATAGACAATAATTTCCATCAATGCAGACACATATCTGTTTGTCCTCACCGCTTAATCCCATTGACCTAACACAATGGCAGACACAGACGAGGTATTTGATAGAGAATGTTGGAAAGAGTGAAACTCAAGTTAGCCCTTTCATTTGCTTCCTATCAGGATGGGCGCGTTGTGAGCCTATTCTTCATCCTTGAGAGAGACCTGAGGGAAATCCACATTAACAGTTAAGTATAACGTCTCTTAGTAACTACTCGCAATTCTGTTATTCACTAATTCAGCATATGCTTCCCAAAGATATGTATAACAAGCATCTGTACTCCCTTTCTATGTATGAGGAACTTCCAACCTCATAAGTATTAACAGAAGGCAAATTTCACTTCCCACCATAGGGATGAAAATGCTAGATGCTCACTCTCCCAACTTCTCATACAGCTAGGATGCGGGGATGTGACCTAAATTCTGCAAATCAATTGCACCCACACTCAACTTTGATTCTAAAGCTAGTGAGGCAGAAAATCAAGAACACAAGGATATTTTAGAGTCAGTTTTGGTGAGGGCAGGAGCAGAAAGAGCCACATGCAGAGTCCAGAAGCAGTGGAGGCAGCAGTGATAACAGTGCAGATCACTGTTAAATATCTGAGCACAATGGTATCATCATGGGACACGTGGCATGACTTTGGCCATTTTTTTCGGGAAATAGGGTATGATGTGGGGTCAGTGAGCCGAGGAGTCGAAAGAAAGATTTCTTAGACTCTTAAGATCTGGCAGTAGTGCTCTTTTATTTAGAGAATAGAATAGCATGGGGACAGGACCCATGGGCAGTCAGAGCTTCCGCTGCCCCTGCTGGGATGGGGACAGGGCCCATGGGCAGGCAGAGCTGGTGCCTGGGGACAGGACCCACGGGCAGTCAGAGCTCCTGCTGCTGGCCCGAGTTGAGGGTTAGGGCTAATTTTATAAGCCATGGGTATGTGAGTCATCTCTTTAGAAGACAAAGGAAAGAACATGAAAAAAAGTTAAAATGGTATCAGTGCAGGTGGGGTCTGGTCATTGGGTGATCCCATGACTTTTAGACAAGAATCAAATCGGATTAAGTAAAGGTCAGAAGCCACCACCCTAAATCAGTTACATGAGATTGCCAAACAGTGACCAACTTAAGTTCTTGCCTTCCCCATTAAGAGTTTCTAGGGACAAGGTCATCTCTCTTCTTCTTCCTGGGACAGAGAGGGAGGCACCTTTTACAGATAGAGATTTACCTTACAAATGTAAATGTGTCCCAACAAGGGCAAGTTCCATTCCCTAGAGCCTCTTTCCCTGTCCCAGTTTATCAAAAGCAATCAGCCCCAAACAATCCCAATGCCAAAGAGACATATCCTGGGGTGGCCAATTTCCGGTCCCTACAAGGTCATCCCCCCTTCCTTCACAAATGCAAATGTCTCTCAAAAGGGCAAGTAAAATTCCTGTCCTCAGAGCCTGCTTCTCATCTGCAGTTTTAAAAATAACCAGCCTAAAATCCTCATCAGGGTACTCATTTCTCCCCTCTACCCCAGCTGTGAATTACAGAGGGTAAATTCCTGGTGAGTGTGGCTAAGAGTGTGTCCTTTCTTCCTCCCACAAATAGAGCAGAGACTCTACATTAGGCATAGCAAGCTAAGAATAATAGGGTCCCATTGCCCTCATGCAGCTCACTCATAGGGCAGAGGTTCCATACTGGGGGATGTGAGCCGGGAAGACCAGAAGCTACTGCCACCATACAGCTCCTTTTCATAAAACAGGGGTGTCTCTATAAGAAAAGCAGATCACTATTCCTGTGCCTCCAGATCAGCAGTTCTGAGAATTTCCCCAGGAGTGGAGGTAGTCCATAACAGCAGAGAGCCCTGAAGCTGTCCTTGAATAAATTCACTTTATTTGAAACAGAGTATGGACAAGTTCAAGCCTAAAGGCACTCCTCTCCCCAAAACTGGATTTTTTTTTTTGAGGAAGATTAGCCCTGAGCTAACTACTGCCAGTCCTCCTCTTTTTGCTGAGGAAGCCCGGCCCTGAGCTAACATCCGTGCCCATCTTCCTCTGCTTTATATGTGGGACGCCTACCACAGTATGGCGTGCCAATCGGTGCCATGTCTGCATCCGGGATCCGAACCGGCGAACCCTGGGCCGCCGAGAAGCGGCACGTGCGAACTTAACCGCTATGCCACCGGGCTGGTGCCCAAAAATGGATCTTTTGATGGTAAGCAAATAAGAAGAGGCATGTAGCTTCACGAAAATAAGAAGCAAAACCATAGGTCAGCTAGTTTACCAAAGAGAACCATAGAAAGAGACAACTAAGAGCCAACCCCCTTCCCAGAACAAATCTCAAAGATTAGTCTCAAAAACTACCCCGTGGAAGGATTCAAATTTAATTGGCTCAGACTATGTAGCAATTTACACCCCAGGTCATTGTCAATAACAATAGAGCAATCAGCCAGCAAATCATGGATACTAACAGATGGGTGTGATACTAAAAGAGACAGAGGATTTAACAAAGAGACCAGAGAAAGAGAAACAGAAACCTGCTAAACCACTTGTCATCCTAAGGTGACTTTGTACACATCCCTTGCCTCTGATGATCAGATTCAGAAGCTGATTTGCTTTAAAAGCAACTAAGTTTAGGGTGGTTTGTTTTGCAGCAAAATATGAAGCATAGAGTGTTTGTGAGATTAAATGAATACATAAAGCCCTTAGCATAGGGCCTAGCAGAGTGTGTAGTCAATAATGTTAGCTGCTCCCCTGAATCACTGAAATAAAACAGTTTATAGATTCAATGCTAGATATTAAACCTTTTATCTATGCATATACGCCAAACACTATGTTGGATCCCAGAGGAAGAAAGAAGAAAAATATTGGTTCCTATGACCTAGGAGTTCACTTTCAAGCCAGGGTAAAATTAAGTGAAGTTTAACACAAAAAGTTAGCCTCTGAAGCAGAAGCAAGTATAGAATGCAATGGAAACAGAGAAGGAAAAAAATGGCCTGGGAATAAGTGAATGGTAGGACGAGTTAGTGAGGATGGTGATTTGGAACTTCAATTGTGCAGAGGTTGCAGGCAGACAGAGGTGGCCCACGCTTCATTTCATTTTTGATCCTACAGGCAGAGTATCCAGATGATTATTGAGATAGACTAGAGCAGGCAGAAATCACTAAGAGGAAGGATTTCATAACAAAATTGGAGGCTGCACCCTTATGCCCATACTGCATTTTGGCTGGTACTCATTTATCTCCCTACCCATTCTCCGAAGATCAGAGTGTTTAATGTGGGCCTCACTGGAGCAGAAAAATCTACCTTTGATGCACTTCTTTGCAGGAATCAGACTCAGTAAGGTCAAACACTCTTTAAACCCGCACGAAATTAATTCCAGTTTCTATTACTCTTATTTTTCATCACTGCTCATCTTCTTATGATTGGAAGAGAAATGCAAAGGGTAAAAATGAGACTGTCAAACACAACCCTTATATTTGCTTATAGACATGGAGAAAATGCTCCTTGTTCTGCTATCAGTCTCGCTTAGGTCTGAGATTCTCAACCTCTGATTGTGTAACGCTCTCTACATGGCTATCACTCTTCCTCTAGAGGAAGAGATGGGGGTTGGGAGTGATAAAGGATTATGAGTCATTCTTCACACTATATGATGAGTATAACAATAAAAACATAACACCAGAAATGAAGATATTTGCAAGAACTGCTAGGTCCATCACATTTTCTCCTCCAGATTCAAACTTTAAGTAAGTATTGTCGATGAAAATAATCCATAACCAATCTATAAATGAAAATTTGGGTGAGTTTATTCTGAGTTTGAATTTTAGGATTATAACCCGGGAGAGTCTTTCCACAAAGGAACAGAGCACTCCAAAGAAGTGGGGGTACACAGGGTGGTTATATACCCTCAAAGAGGGTGTTTCACATATGACTGAAAGGTCCCTCCCACAATAGTCACAAGATTGCCCTGCCGGCACAGCAATTGATGGACACATCAGGTAGTGGGTCTGCTATCTTGGTGGGTGTAGCAGGAGGCAAGTCTGTTGTCTCAAGCTGGGCGGTCACAGGTGTGCGCAGCAATCAGTTTCTAGCCTAAGGAGAGATACTTAATCCTTAAGGAGACGCCAACGTTGGGATGGGGACGGAAGTTGCACCTTTATCTCAAGGGCCTTTGCTCTTGCCATAGGGAATCTCTAAAGCAGATATACAATGCATGCTCAATGGCCTCGGTCAGGCCCTTTTGGAAAGACAAGGTCAAGCTGAATTAGGTTTATACCAAATGGATTCCTCATATTCTCCAATATATCCTAGTTCTTGCCATTTTTCTTGGTCAGTATTATAGTTGAATGATTAGGAATGATTAGGTACTTGTATTAACCTGGCTACCCTAGAAGTAGACCCTGAGACAAGGACTCTAGGCAAGGAGTTAATTTTGGAGGTGATCTCAGGGGACTGGAAAATAAGACAGAGAAAGGAAGGCAGCTATATGGGGAAATTTGCTAAGGAGGTTACCTTATCTCTGTTTACTATATCTTATTATATATAAGCATTTAATCACATATAATCACCCATTACATATTATCATCTATATTTATATCTCTGTACATACTGTATCTATACTGTATACTCATATCACATATAATCACATATAACATTCAAAACTGTTTATTTTTAAGATATGTATTATTATTATTCTTAGAAAAACTGCAAGGAGAGGTGAAGGAAATTGTACACGGTCAAGTTTATAATTAGTAACAGAATGAAAATAATCTGATCCAGGAAAATTGTGTGATTTTCAATTAATAAATTTTCTAGTTATAAAAGTTTAAGCTACACCTTGCAACCATTAGGATGGCTACTATAAAAAAAAAAAAGTGTTGGCGAGGATGTGGAGAATTTGGACCCCATGCGCACTGTTGGAAAAGTAAAATGGTGCAGCCACTGTGGAAAACAGTATGGAAGTTCCTCAAAAAATTAAAAATAGAATTACCATATAATCCAGAAATCTCACTTATATCTAAAAGAATTGAAAGCAGGATTTCAAAGAGCTATCCGCACACCCATAATCATTGCAGCATTATTCACAATAGCCAAGAGGTGGAAGAAACCCAAATGCCCATCAGTGGTTGAATGGGTAAACAAAATGCGGTGTACACATACAATAGAATATCATTCAGTCTCAACAAGGAAGGAAATCCTGTCATCTGCTACAAGATGGATGAACCTTGAGTACACTACACTGAGTGAAATAAGCCAGTTACAGAAAGACAAATACGTAGGATTCCACTTATATGATGCATTTAAAATAGTCAAATTTGTAGAAAGAGAAAGTAGAATGGTGATTTAGGAGCTGGTGATTATAGGAATGGGGAGTTGCTTAATGGGTATCAAGTTTCCGTTTTGTAAAATAAAAATTTCTAGACATCTGTTGCACAACAGTGTGAATATACTTAACACTACTGAACTATACACTTAGAAATGGTTAACATGGCAAAATAAGCTTATTACATTTTATATTTTAAATATGTGTAGTTTATTACATGTCAATTATACCTCAATATAGCTACTTAAAAAAGCTTAAACTAATTTTCTGGTTAGTTTCTTAGAACTGGATGAAGCCTTGCTTTGCAACTAGTCAAATCACCCACTGGATGCAGGAATCTTTTCTTCTTAATTCACTGCCTTCAGGACAAGCTAGCCCATTCTGGACAGCTCCAATTATCTGAAAAAAAAAAAATTTTCCCTTACATTGAGCTGAAATTTGTACATAGCTGACAATCACCACTACTATGAAGACCTAAGAGCAGTACTGTAATGCCTGCTCCATATATCAAGGCTGGTCCTGTCCTAGCCTCATCTCAGAGTGCATCTTTTGTTCCGTGGCATGGCTCCTATAATAACCCAAACATATGTGGGATTCAAAATCATAAGTGTCTAGATGTCTAACTAGGAATCTTTTGAGAGTTGACCAGAATGTTTGAGGTTGTTCAGAAAAGGGATACACCCTCCATACTTCACACATTCCTCCCTATTCTACAATTGCATCCTACAACTGAATCTAAAAAGGAGGGTAGGAAAGAGTATTCAGGATATGTTTCCTGTATGGAAACTTACCAAGAAATTAAAAAGCCAAAGGACTGCTGGGATGTGCAAGGGTTCATTTTTGCTGAAATTCCAGATCACAGGGTTTTCTGGGTGTTGTTTCCTATTCTTTCATTTAACATATCTGTCTCCATCATAAAACGTTACTATTACCAGTAGGTCACGACTTCAACCCTAAGACCTCCAATTTGTTTTCTATATTCTACAGCTCAATAAAATAGATAAAACTATCTGTGTCCTTAGAACAGTGAGGGTTAATTAAAATACAGAAAGTACTTCAAGGCCTTTCTCTTAAAGATGTGAGCTGAGTACAGTATTATTACTATAAATACAATTGAAAAATAAAATCACATCCTCCCTTTATCACCTCTACTGGAGATTATTGCTTCCAATTCTACAGTGCTCATGATAAGGTGATAACATAAGCAATCTAGCATCAAATTTTATTTTTATCTTTATTCTGGAATAAAGATTTAACCTCTTTAGGAACAACGTGAAGTTAAAATGAATGTAAAATTTTTTTCCATATGTCAACTCCATGTAGTTCAATTCAGGATAGTAGATTTTTCCATCCCTTCAATTCCCCACAGGCAGAGATAAATCAAGATAGAGACTAGTTCTTTTTTTTACCAAATATATTTTATTATCTAATCTTAAAGTCTGGAAGATGATTTGTAGCAATGCCCAACAAGTTATTCCAACTGCAAAAGGCTCTGTGCATGCTGAAATGAATTGGAAATGCAATGTCATAGGAAGAAACAACAAAAGATTGAAACCCATAAACTGATCAAAACTAAATATCCTTAAAGGTACGAAGACCCAGTTTTCACTATTTGGTTGAAAATTAGTTAGTATTATTAGGGTGATTTGGGGCAAGTTCCATAATCTTCCTAAGCCTCCTTTTCCTTAACCTACCATTACTTGTGTGAAAACGAATTCAGGAAATACTTACTATGGCCTAAGGGCAAATGCTCAATAATTGGTAGCTATTACTAGGAAGCAATTTATGATAATGGTTACAATGATAGGTTCTGAAGTTAGATTACCCAGATTCAAGTAAAGGCTATGACATTTATAAAAGGTGTGATACTGGCGAGGTTATTTAATATATCCTTGCCTTCTCTTTCTCTTCTATAAAGTGGAATTGGAATAAAGTGATATTGTCTATTTCATACAATGAAGAAATTAAATGAGGTAGTATGTAGGCAGAGCTAGAACAATGCCTGAAACACAATAAGCATTCACACAATGCCAGATGTTGGTATTATCATTGCGATGATAGCACTACAAATGCATTTTTTTCAAGATAAACAAGCTGTAGTATTCTATACAATGGAACAGTATTCCTCAATAAAAAATAATGAAATATTGATACACACAGTGTGAGTTAATCTCAAATGCATTATTATAAGTGAAAGAATCCAGCCTCAAAAGATTGCATACTGTATAATTGCATTTATAGAACAGTGAAAAGCAAAACTACAGGAACAGAAAATGGATCAGTGGTTGCCAGGAGCTTGGGATGGAGAAAGGTTGATTATAAAGGGACAAAGTAATGGAATTGTGGTGGGGGGGGGGGGCAGATGACAGAATTGCTCTGTATTTGGATTGTGGTGGTGGATAGAAGACCGAATATATTGGTAAAAACTCACGTTAGTCTACAGCAAAAAGAATAAATTTTACTATTTTTTTTTAAAGATTGGCATCTGAGCTAACAACTGTTGCCAATCTTTTTTTTTTTTCTCCTTCGTACCCGCAAAGACCCCCAGTACATAGTTGTATATTCTAGTTGTGAGTGCCTCTGGCTGTACTATGTGGGACGCCACCTCAACATGGCCTGATGAGCAGTGCCATGCCTGTGCCCAGGATCTGAACCAGTAAAACACTGGGCCGCTGAAGCAGAGTGTGCGAATTTAACCACTCGGCCATGGGGCCGGCCCTAAATTTTACTTTTTGTAAATAAATTTTGAAAGCCAGCTAAAAAAAAGTAAAACTTTTCCATTGCCAGTGTGCTTTAGCTCAAAGAGAAAAGACAAGGCTTTAGATTGCAGTTTAAAAAATAAGCATATAATAACATATGTCTATTATTAGAGAGAAAAATTTCTCTCTTCTAAAACTTGTTGCATTACTTTCCTAAATTCTTTGCAGTTGAGTTGTTGGCCATCTGGACTCCAAATACCAGACAGTAGATCATTAATGCATCCTCCTTGTTCTCTCCAATGTCCTATTGGGACTGAACTATTCAAACAAAACTTTCAGCATGGGCGGGCTCAGGTTATGGCATCTCATGCATTTACTGAATTAGCCATTTTTAATATAGAAGTTCCTAAATTATTAACATTTCCAAAAGTGATATTTGATGGCAAAAGTAATATCTTTGTGAAGTATTAAGTGATTTCTATGAAAAAGTAGAATAAGCTGACAGAGGGTAATAATTACACTGTCAAAGAATACGAGATTCCATTTTCTCAAAGCCATCTATATTGCCTAGATTCAGTTGCACAGGCTGTCATCAAGATGGTGAGATTTATTTCTCCTTTAATTGCACCATGGCAGCCAGTTTTATGCAAAAGATATCTGTGATGCCTACGTTTTCAGAAAGGTGCAAAATCCATGGTGTGTCTTAAGCAGGTGATTTTGTACATAATTAAGACAATGACTTGCACGCCAATGGAACTAGAGGATAAAGCCTTTACAGAGCTCTAGGGTGCTGTTCAGATGTTTTAAAATATAAAACAATTGGTGATTTATTTATTAGCTGGAAGATGAAAGGTATTCTCCTTCTGCAATACTTTGTTCCAGACTCTAAGCTCAAAGGAACTGCCCACCAGAGATGTGAGTTTGACTTCCTTTGTGCAATTGCTTTCTCATGTATTAAGTATGGAGGATGCATTTATTAACCCAATATGATTGTATTAAGGTCTGCGTATTATTATAACCTTGGAAATATCACACATAAATCATTAGAGAAGAATAATATGAACCACAGAGCGTAGTCTGCTACTTGTGTCGTTGGAGGACAATCTAAGTGGTCTGCCTTTTCTCTAACATCCTCAATGCTCTTTTCTTTTTCAATATCATTTATTGAATGGAATTACAGGACACCTATGAGTACCTTGTTCTGGGCTAAAAACTTGGAGGAACACGTGGAGCCGTATGGTGTGTCTCAGTTCTAAGAGTACTTTTAGAATATCCTTATGGAGAATTGATATTTGTGTTTATGAGAAACTGGAGGACAAAAAACCCTCTAAACTATGAAGTGCTGAATTGAAAATAATTAGACACATCAGTGGGTGGCACAGTAGAGCTTAGTTACTCAGAGTGCAGTGTTCAGCATCAGCTTTCCTAGGTCTGAACCTGACTTTTACCGCTAACTAGTTGTGTGACTGTGAGTCAGTTAGTTAAGCAACTGTCTCTTCATCTGTAAAATTTGGATTACATTATGTGCCTTATCAGCTGTTGTATGAAGCAAATGCAATTTTCCATGTAAAGCAGTTGGCACAGTGTCTGGCATTGCTCTAATTAAGGCTATGGATGGCTTCCTAATTGCACATCCTACCACTTATGGAAGCTTCATCATTTGACCCCTCATTCACACCTGGTAGTGTGCAATTATCCCTCCTTCCTGAATCAGACTTCAATGGGCTCTCGGAAATGATTCTAACCTATTACCTCTCCCACCACTCTGACCATGACTTCCAAAAGTGCTTCTTTCTCATACTGCTCTTTTTCTGTATTAAATGCTGGTGTTCTCCAGAGTCCACCCTGGGTTATCTTTTTTCTTTCTTACATAGTCTTCTTGAATGGTGTCTTTTACAATAATTATATAAAGAAAGGGCTAGAGATATGGCCTTTCAAATCAATAATTACTCTTATGCTAGTTAACATAGATCCGTATCTTCAGCCCAGAGCTCTCTCCCTAGAAACCAGTGTACTCAACCGCCCACTGGGTACCTTCACCTAAGGAGTCCTAGAGTTATCCCTCACTCAGTGTGTTCCAACAGCCCATCCTATACCCACAGTAGACTGAACTGCCTGCTATCTTACCTTCCTCAGTGTGTGCTATTTCTGCCCATCTAGTGATTCAAGCCATTAAACTGAGAACCATATTCCATTTCTTTGGTAGTCACCCTCCATATCAAATAAGTCATACAGGACAGTTGATACTATCTCCAAATCGATCTTAATCCATCTTCTTCCTCTTGAATCTCCTATCACAGCTGCCACCCTGTCACATCCTCCTAATCTCGGCTATCCCTCTAGCCACTCCTTTGTAGTCTCCATACAACTAATTTAGTGCAAGCACTCATGGCTTCTACCTGGATTATTGCAACAAACTTCTAACTGAGCTTCTGTTTCTAACATTGCTTCCTTCTCTATTTCCTCCTGCAGAAAGATAGGTGATGAGAATCTCTTGCTGAGGTTCCTACTTAAAATACTTCTAAGGCTTCTTGTAGTTTTTATGATGAAGAGAAACAAAAGCCTTCACAGCATAGGCCCTGCAATCCCATAAACTCCCTAGGTGAGCAACTGTCTTCCTTATCTTCGTAGTTACAGTGCATGGCACAGACTGAGTCCAAAATAAACATTTTGTTGATTGTATTAGAGAGTGAATGCCATCCCCTAAGTTCATTCCCTGCCTCCTTAATTCCCTAATAGGCATCCCTCATTCCAGCTACAGAAATCTACTTGCAAGTTTCTTACATTCCTTGCTGTTGTTTCTGTCCATATCTTTGCATATGATACATCTCATCATTCAGTGAAGTTTTGGAGCATCATACCATATCCTGGGGACTAACAAGTGAACAAGATAAACACAACTTTGTCCTTAGGAAGATTACAGTATATGGGAGAATATTAAACAGGCACTTAAAATTTAATTAGAAATAGTCTTGTGAGTTTTCTACAGATTTGGTTAAAAGGAAGGAAAAATTTTAATACCTTAAATATTCCTAAAGAAATAATTAACTTAGTTTACATTTATTCCAGAAACTACCGTGAACCCAATAAAAATGTAGATCTTTAGGAATTGACATAGAAAGATGTTTGTGAAATATTATTAGGGAAAAAGGCTAGGTTACTAAACATGTTTCTCTCTATCCCTGCCCCACCTTATTAACTGCTAGTCATTCTTCTAAACTTTCAGTTTAACTACCACCTTTTCATGAAAATACTTCTAGACTATCCCAGTCATCCTCCGCACTCTCATGCCATTCTAACATGGGAAATTTATCAGACATTTTAATATAGACTTCTTATTTTTGTATAATTTTAGATTTATAGAAGAGTTATAAAAATACTGCAGAGTATTCTGTATACTCCTTCACCAGTTATCAGCTTAAATGACCACAGCACATTCGTCAAAATAATGCTACACAGTGAATGATGAACATTGTTGTTATAAAAAAAAATTGAAGTTCTTTGAATTATTTATGTAGCACAGATCCTCCCCACCCAACTTAGTGCAAAGCCTGCTTCACCATTTGGATCAAGTTACTTTAGAGCATTTTTTTCTTGACCTCAGTTAAATATATTTCTATAACAAATGGTTGTTGTAAGTGCAGTTACTGGTTTCCAGGTCTCTGCCTCTTTTTACCACATCCTATGAAGGGGAAGACCAGTGTCTGCTCAGTAAGTGGACCTTATCTTAAGACATAATCACAAAGAGGGTCTCAGTCATTCTTACCCTAGTCAAGGGCCTGAGCATTTACTTCTTTTGTCCAACTCTCTAAGCACAGTATTGATTATCAGCCCTTTCAGACTGTCTTTAAAAATAACAAAAGCAAGTAAATTAAAGTCATTTGAGGGTATTTGAAGGGTCAGTGGATACTCAAAACCTTGTGATTTTAAGCAGAGCTTTATGCAGTTTGTACAGTATCTATATTTAATTAGTCCTATATCTATATATAAATGTTTGAATGAAGTTATTAATTCCTATTTTTGACATTAGTATGGATGTTATACTTGCCTTAGACCTAAATGATCCTCCAAACCAATGTTTTCCCATGGCCCCTGGAAATCAGCTACATAAGCATTTAATGATATCGAGCAAGCACCTGCTGTGTGAGCAGCCATGCACTAGGTGTTGGGAGAAGTATAATCTTAAGCATAAAAGTTCTCTGCCCCTGAGCACAGAGCTAAACGCTAGCAACCACTAGATTTTTGTGAGATTTGGTATCTTAATATATTCATTGAGAATTTAAAAATCTACTCTACCTACTTCACAGTATTTTGTTGCAAAAATTAAGTGAACTAACAAATAATATTGATGAAAACATTAACACTAATAACAGCTAAGATTTTTATAGGGTTTGCTATTTGCCAGGCTTTCTTTCAAGTGTGGTGTGTATATTAATTGATTTAATGAGAAAAACAGCTGTGAACTACCAAATATTATAATAAAATTTAAAATGTAGCTATTATCCCTGAGTATGAGAATACATCAAGCAGATGAATGTGCTTCTGCTTTGTGGTGCAGATTTTATATGCTGGAGGAGGTTAGAGAAAATGGGAGCCAAAGAGGCCCAGAGAGACCAGCCAGGCCTCAATGCTACATTTGGAATACAGAGTTGGAAGGTCCTGAGTCTGTATCCTGACCAAAGACCCCAGTAACATCATCATTATCCCCTTGTCACTGTCATCATTAGCACCATCATTATCATTGCTACCACCATCGTGGCTCTTTCATGATCACCTACTTCGTGTCAGGCACTTTGCATGTACTATTTCATTTAATCTTCACAAAAATTCTGGGAAGTAAGTACTATTATCTAATTTTATGCATGATGCAGAGAGAATATGTTACTTACACAGAATTATGACATTAGTAAGTGATAGAACGAGAATTTGCATCTGTACCTGGTTGACTTTGAATCAAGGTTCTTTCCAGTATCTTACATGGCCTTTTGTGCATGGGAATGGTGATAATCCTCACCTCCTAATTGTAGCTCCAATAACAAGATCTACATCCATTCTAACTTTCCTCAAGAAAGCTATAGGATGCCAAAAAACAAGGCCTAATGGATATAAGATAGTATGTTTTTCTAAAAAAGAATGAAGTTTGTCTTAATAAGGGGTAATTAACTCTCCCTGAGAGACTTCACAGCATCTACATTTACACTACCATCATCACAGCCTTGCAGTTTTAAAATGCCTCCTCTTCCTTTCTCTTATTTGCTTTTCCAAACAATCAAGGATACAGAATAAGATCTAGCCTTTAAATTTTCTGCCAGTTACTTCATATTTTCTGTTGCACTCGTATGAGCTTCCTGAGGGCAGGGATAATGCCTTCTTTTGTATTCTTCTTATTCTTACAGTATCTGGCACGGGGTTGAATGTATAGCAGATACTCTCATCAATCTATTTAAGTCAATACCATTGGATGTAGCATGTGTTTCTGAAAGACATATGGGCTTTTGAGTTAGAGGTCATGAGGTTAATTCTGGTTTTGTCGTTTATTGTATATCCTTATACAAGAAGATAATTTAACAATCTCTTTCTTCTCATTTGAAAAAATGAGGTAATGTTCCACAGACAATGATTGTAAGTGTAAAACAATAGACATAATTGTTCTAACATAGTGCCTTACATATAGCAGATGCTCAGATAAATATGATTCAAGTATGCCTTAATGCAAGAAATGTAAAAATGTGTTTATTGCCCTCTTGTTTGGAGCAAACAATAATAATCAATCATTTTTTTTTTCCTTAATGAGTCTGGTTAATCTTCAGAAAGCAGGTCACAGAGCTTCATACCACATCTACTAACTAATTGAATTTGGTATATAGGTATGATCTTTATATTGTCCCTTATCTGACTGGAGAAACAAGCAAGCAAATACATAATTTCAACACTGAATAAAAGGAAGCAAGGATAGAAGAAGGAAGCAAATACATAATTTCAACACTGAATAAAAGGATGGAAGGATAGAAGATAATTAATACACAGTAAAAGAAATGGGAAGAGGTCAGAAATGGCTTTCCAAGTATTTGACATATGAAATTCAAGATCAAGCCAAGTTCAGTGAAATGAAAATGATCCTAAATAAACACAGGAGTAAAGGGTGCAAAGGGAAATATAGAAAGAAAGCCGTGGTGTCAATCTCAGGCTAGATGACAAAATATTTAAAAACCAAGTCAAAGCATGTTTTGTAAGTGGGGGAGTGGATCGTAATTGTGCTTTGGTAAAATTTCTCCGGCCACAGTGTGGAAAACGGATTGGTTTATGGCAGGATTTAAGCCTGTAAGAGTTGTTCACAGCTTGCACCAGGAATATAGGTAAGACAGAAATTACATCCTCACCCGAGATGATAGCAGTTGTGGGAATGGGGAGAAGTTAGAGAGATGTGAGAAATACTAAGAGGCAAGAAAAGAGTAGGTTTGGTGACTGATTCTCTTTGAGAGATGAGTGAGAGAGAAAGGTCAAAAAGAATGCCTATATTTAACAGCTTTATCTCCAGACAGATGATAGAAATCAATGGACAAAGGAGAAGTTTGTTGGAAAAAGACAATAGGGTCTGTTGTGAAGATTTTGAGGTGAAGATGCCTATTTGACAGTCAGTTGGAGATGCCCAGCAGTCAGGTGGAGTGATGTGTCTGGAATCAAGGAAAGAGGTGGACACCAAATATATAACTTCAGGATCTCTCAGAGCTTAGACTATAATTAAAGCAAAGAGTGTAGATAAAATTGCTCATGATGAGGGTATAAAGGGTATAAAAGAAAAGAGGCTGAAGATTGGACTTTGAAATACATTATTTAAGGAGAGGCAATGGAAAAGTCTCACTTGAAGAATTCTTAGAAGGAAGATAAAATATGAAAGCCAACTATACAAAAAGCTTACCAAAGGAAGAGAAGAAAAACAAGAAATTATTTTTTAGAGAAATTGATGAAGGATATTGAAAAGGTTATATATTATATGGAGAGGTAAAAGATGCGAAATAACGAACACAATATTGAAGGAAAAGAAGAAAGTTGGAGGACTGACACTATCCAATGTCAAGAATTATTATAAAGCTACAGTAATCAAGACAATGTGGTATTGGTGAAAGAATACACAAATAAATCGAGAGAACAGAGTAGAGATCCCGGAAATAGACCCACATAAATATAGTCAATTGATCTTTGACAAATCAGTAAAACCAAAACAGATCAAATAGAGTCTTTACAGCAAATGGTGCTGGAAAAACAAGATATCCACATGCAAAAAAAAAAAAAAAAGGAATCTAGACACAGACCTTACACTTTTCACAAAAAGTAACTAAAAGTGAATCACAGATATAAAAGTAGAAGACAACATAGAAGAAAACCTAGATGACCTTGGGTATAGTGATGACTTTCTCAATACAACACCAAAGGCATGATCCATGAAAGAAATAATTGATAAGCTGGACTTCTGTTCTATGAAAGACAAATCAAGAGGATGAGAAGACAAGCCACAGACTGGAAGGAAACATTTGCAAAAGGCACATCTGATAAACACCATTATCCAAAAACACAAAGAATTCTTAAAACTCAACAATAAGAATATAAACAACCCAATTAAAAAAATGGACCAAAGATCTTAACAGACACTTCACCAAAGAAGACATGAAGATGGCAAGTAAGCAAATAAAAAGATGCTCCATATCATATGTCATCAGGGAAATGCAAATTAAAACAATAATGCTGGTCGGGCTGGTGGCATAGTGGGTAAGTTTGTGCACTCTGCTTACATGAGTTAGCAGGTTCAGATCCCAGGGAGGACCTACACACCACTTATCAAGCCACGCCATGGCAGCATCCCACATACAAAATAGAGGAAGATGGGCACAAATGTTAGCTCAGTGACAGTCTTCCTCAAGCAAAAATAAAGAGGAAGATTGGCTACAGATGTGAGCTCAGGGCTAATCTCCCTCACCAAAAAAAGCCCCCAATAAACCAATGAGATACCACTAAATATCTATTAGAATGACCAAAATCCGGAACACTGACAACACCAAATGCTGACAAGGATGTGGAGCACCGGGAACTCTCATTCATTTTTGGTGGAGATGCAAAATGTTTCAGCCATTTTGGAAGACAGTTTGGCTATTTCTTACAAAGCTAAACATACTCTTACAATATGATCCAATGATTGTACTCCTTAGTATTTACCCAAAGGAGTTGAAGACTTATATCCCCTTAAAAATCTGCAAATGGATATTTATAGGAGCTTTATTTATATTTGCTCAAGCCTGGAAGCAACCAAGATGTCCATCAGTAGATGAATGTGGTACATCCAGACAACGGAATATTCTTCAACTCTGAAAAGAAATGATCCATTAAGCCATGAAAAGACATGAAGAAACCTTAAATGCACATTACTAAGTGAAAGAAGCCAATCTATAAAGGCTACATACTGTGTGATTCCAACTAAATGGCATTCTAGAAAAGGCAAAACTAAGGAGACAGTAAAAAGATCAGTGGTTGCTAGGGGCTGGGAGTGGGGGAGATGAATAGGCAGAGAGCAGAGGATTTTAAGGGCAGTGAATATACTCCGTATGATACAATATGTATGATACCTCATGATCATGTATGATACTACAATGATGGATACATGTCATTATACATTTGTACATACCCACAAAATGTAAAACTATGTATTACATAGTAATGCGAACGATGGACTTTGGGTGATCCTGATGCGTCAATGTAGATTCAGCAATTTCTGGGAAATCTCTACATCTTCCTCTCAATTTTGCTGTGAACCTCAAACTGCTCTAAAAAATAAAGTCTTAAAAAAAGCTTATCTACGTAGGTGGGCAATGAAATTTCAGTATCACTCTGACAGTGGAAATGAGATAAGATAGGGAGGGAATCTAGATAATTGAAACAGTTTGAGCAAAAGTGAAGAGGAAAGAGAAAAACATTCCTCAAAGTTTCTCAGTCAACTAGCAGCTAGTACTATTAAACGAATGATTTGTTGACAAATTAATTATTGTAAATTAAAATTGGAATCTTCCCTTTGTAAATACTATGTTCACAGCCCACCATCATACGGAAGAATATCCTTTACTCCAAATTTAGCTTAATTCCCTACCGTTAAAAAGTTCTAAAAGCATATGCCACTGAAAAGTGATAACCTGCCACCAACATTTTCCAAAACTTGTCACAGGTCCTCTGGTGAACAGCAGTTGCTCTGCATAAGTCACTGTTGTCCTATTCATGGGTCTGGAACTTGCTGTTGCTTTTCTCAGGTTTATATTTTGAAAGGAAATGCCAATTATATTCAAGAGATTTTAAAAGGTAATTTAGAGGGTTTTCTTTCCAAGCCAGCCTCTATTCCTCAAAACCTTTCAACAGTAATTTTTTCTAAATTGTTTCAGAAATAAGGAGCACTTACTTCTTAATAGGTTTTTCTGAAATGGGAGTTACGTGATCAATGACATCTATTAATAACTCGGCTTTTCCTCTTGGCTGCAGGGTGTTTGTTCTCCTCCTGTAACATGATTATCCGAGAGTGTGAGGATATACGTGACTACTTGGCTTATAGAAACACGATCGGATGCTGTGAAGCAACGTTGACACCTACTGGACCAGATCTGACCACAGATGTCTACTGTTTGGTCCACACAACGTTACCTAGCACAATATTTAATATTGTCTTCCAATAATTTATGAGCATTTAAATTCAAGACACAAAGCTCTGGATTTCTGGATTCTCCTGAAAAATTTGGGGATATAGTGGCAAAGAACTCACATGCCTCCCAGGTGACAATGATCAGGAGCTGAGTCAGTCCTTACCTTTCTCCAGTATGTCACTTTCCCCATCTTTCCCTATTTCCCCTCGATACTGAGTTCCAGTGAGACTTGTCCTTTTTCGTTGCTATTGTGCTCAAATTTTCCACTAATGTTAAGAGAAAAGTGAGATATTCATTGGCTACACATGTTTAGCAGACGTGGGTAAATTAAGCTAGCGCAAGAGGATTATCTGCTTCAGTAAAAAGAGAAAGAAAGAAGGGGAAAGAGAAATAGAAAGAGCACATAAATCTATGGAAATGAAGATCGTTACTTGTTCACTATGCAAATCAAGTGTAAATATGTAAGAATTACAATCATACCAAGTCTGCTTCACTAATTTATATTTCTGTGTTAGTCAGGAGCCAGTGAGGAGATGGAAATTATACAACTGCTGGAAGCAGTTGCCACCTCTGGGGTTGGGAGAAATACAGCCGAGAGGCTGCACTTGTGAAAATTTGAAGGTCCCCGCAAGGCTGAAATCAACCCCTGAGAAGGAGCCCCCGAAGCTGCAAGCTGGACTTTTGCGGAAAGGGGCGCCACCTGGTGTGGGTGTCTTTGAGGAGGCATGATAGGGCTTATTCTGCAAAGATTGGACAATCTGCAAACTGGAATCAACTGCTAATTCTGGAATGTACTGCTGCTACCGGGGTGGAGAAAAGTTGTTATGCTGACAGTGATAGAAACAGAAATCTAAAAGTAGGAACAGAATGAAAACAGGGACCAAAATAGAAGAGGAAAAGGAAGTGAATTGAAAGGAGCGAGTTCTTCCGTCCTCTAGCCTCCTGGTCTCCCCCTAGTGCCCTCTGTAGACAGAGTTTACAGTAGTTTGCTAAGTCAAGATGAACTTTTCAGTCCCTAACATCACAAAATAGCATAAAGGTGGGTTGGAAGTTGAGTCGACAGCTTAATAGCTGATACAAATGCCGAACTTGTTTGTTATAGACTAGAGTTTGTGACCTTTACCTTAAAGATAAAATTGAAATGATATTTGAAGAACCCTTCTATTTTATAAAGTAAATTATGGTCTATAATGTTCCTCACAATTTATTTTTGTCAATGTTGTGCATTTCAACTCCACTATTATGAAAGACAGGAATGGCAGACATGATCATCTCAATTTTCCATATGAGCAAATTAGGGTAGAGAGAATGCTATTAATATGGCAAAATCATTTGTCACAAAATCAGAATTGGAACCAAGAGGGTCTGTCTACCAGCTCCTTGTCTAATCACTGGGGCAGGTGACTTCTATAAATCCACAGGTTACTGGACTCTTAAAACTAATGAAGTCAACGAATCCCACTGCCTTTGGGAAAAGAACTCTGGTGTTTGGCATGGCCCATTGTCCCAGGTCACAGATGAAAGCTATTTGTTTGCTGACTGGTTTTACTAAGTTCTGAAGAAGAAGAAGAAGAAAAAAATGTGTCTCCAGTTGAAGGTATTGGGATATTTGAGGGCAATTGAATTTAATGTTTTCTGGAACACCAATTTTATGTCTTTTAAAAACCCTGAAGGAATACAACTCAGCTTATTACCTTTAAAGAACCACGTCTTGGTTTGCAGAATTTCTTCCAGTGCCAGTGAAGAGCGTGGAACTGGGATGGGTGGTGATATTTTCCTAGCATCTCTAAAGGGTGAATTTAGGTGAATTAGGAAAAAAAAAAAAAAGACATCCCTTCCTTAAGAAACTTTATTGCCATCTCCCGGGAAGTTGGAATAACAGCTACATAAATCTATGAGGATAACAAGGTGAAAGTCATCCTCTGAACTTGTACAGTGTATAACTCGAACAATGGTAAGTGGTAGCCTGTGTTTTCTCAGATACTAGTGCTACAGCCTACTAACAGGTGTTAATGGGGAAGTGGGTGATTGATAGTTATGTTTAATTAGTGTCTGCTTTGTTGCAGTTGTTGTAGTTGGCGTAATAGGCTAATGGGTTTTATAGATTTCCAAATAGAAGGATAACTGCATTCCCCAGATTTTTAGGCCCATAGGGTGGTGGAGGTGGAATAAAATCTTTTCTTCAGGGACCAACTACACGGAAAATGTTCTGTGAAACAGATCTGGATTAACATTTATCTAAAGAAATTACACTCCTCATCTCCACCTATATTCACTACCCTTTACTTTAGTTTTCCTGAGAAAGAGGAGCCCCACTCCTCCCCAAGTGATGATGTGGGAGCAACTTTTGGGGTGGGGATCGGACAGTTACTTCTCATGCTTCATGATTTCCTGAAGAGATTTTTATTTCAGCTTTTCCGATCCACACACATGTGCATATGCGCACATGCTCACAGACATAAACGCATACTCTGAATTTAGCATTTCTGAATAGATATTTTTATTCATTTGTTGATTCTTTCACTTTCTGCCCCTGCTGACAAAGGAATTTCCCAATCTGAGAAGAGATTTTGGGGAGAATGTGACATTAATTGTTTTATCTCAAACAGTAAGGAATGAGTACAGAACTGAAACCGTGGGAGTGGAGGCCCATCTAGCTGACTCTGTTCCTTTCTCTCTTGGTTGTTGAGCACTTGCCCTATATTACAGAGCCTTCCATGACCAGATCCCTTCTCTCTTTTGTCCTTCTCCCCACAATGGAGTAAATCTCCATTCTCAGTCTCCTCACTCGTGATCTGGCAGGTAAATTTAAATCAAGGTCTGAGGTAGGAAGCCATAAATGATTCTCCAATCCAGCTTTACCAATAATAAAATGAGTGCATTGTCAACTTAATCTCCATTAGGCTCTTGTTTTTGATTGTCTGTTACCAATTTACTGGCACTGAGCAAGGTGATTGTAAACTTGGCACACCTGAAAATTCAAGAGGCTCTGATGAATTTCAACCTCACAATGATTATGAAATACATTTTCTACGCTGGAAATGTCATGGGCTTTCTAGCAAAGTTGTTAGCTCCCTTATTACTGGAGAGATTACAAAAATAACCAGGTGAGTGCTTGTCCAGTATCCTGGAGAGAAGTATCACACTTCGGAAGTTGAACTGGATGACATTTAAAGTTGTGTACAATCCCAAAAACTTATTTTTGTAGATAAATTCCACTAAATTTTTAACTCTAAAATTCCAAATATATTTGTGAGAGCCAAGATGGCATAGTGCTTAAGATCTTCGAAACAGATAATCTTTGTTTGGGTCTCAGTTCTGCCACATGTTTTCTTTGATACCTTGAAAATATTACTTAATTTCTCTGAGTCTCAGTCTCCTAGCCTATGAAATGGGAATAATGACAACACTGCTACATAGAAATATCTTGAAAATTAAATGTGATAATTAAAGATATGTAGCACAGTGCCTGCCACACTGTAGGCATTCAACAAATATTAGCTATTATCATTATCATTATTATTGAATGTAATTAAAAGCAGAAGGAACAATAAACTATTTCTCCAGCAGAAAACTAACAAGCAAACAAAACAGAAGCAGGGTTTTCTTTTTCTTTTTTTGGTGAGGAAGATTGTCTCTGAGCGAACACCTGTGGCAATCTTCCTCTATTTTGCATGTGGAATGCTGCCACAGCATGACTTACAAGTGGTGCGTAGGTCCTCACCCAGGATCAGAACCCACAAACCCCAGGCTGCCAAAGTGGAGCATGCAAACTTAACCACTACGACACTGGGTCAGCCCTGAGAAGCAGGGATTTTTGAGAGGACAAAGGGATACAGATCCTTCCTTGGCTTGGACCATAGAGATTTGGGAGAAGATGGTCACCTTATCTCACCTTATCTCTGTTTGCAATATCTACCCATGTTTATAACTTGTACCCCTACCCCAGATTCCTCCTTCTGCGAATCTATAAAGACCCTGTTCTAGGCCATTCTCTGAGCATGAAATGGGAGTTATGGAACCTGAGCCTAAATACATATCAATCATTAGTCATTCATTCTTTCCACAAAGTATTTACTAATATCTATGTTACTGTCAGTGGGCCAGGCTCTAGAGACCAATTGGAAAACATAGTAGACTTGGTTCCTGTCATGATGTGATGCAACTCACAGTGGCAGTGGGTAAGTGGGAGACGATATACAGGCAAATCTCTTTCTTCTTCTCTCTCTGTACTTAGCAAAAGTGGGAAAACTTTTGTACTGTGAATTTTCAGCTCCTCTCAACAAGAAGTAGAGTGTCTTACTCCACTCTTAATCTAGGCTTGCCCATGTTCCTTGATTTGGCTAATGGAATATTAGAAAAATGCTTCTCACACAGAGGCATGCAAAGTTCTTTTCAACAGGCCTTGCCATCTTTTGCTGCAGTTGGGAGCCCTGTAATATATAAGGGGGAATGGTCCATGAGTTACTGAAAAAATTGGTTGAGTATAGTATCACAGAAGCTAGAAATAATAATGTTTGACAATAATGAATGTGGCCAAAACATTGAGTCAGATGAAAACTGTAAGTTTGTACTGGATCAAGCAACATTGAGCTTGATGGTATACTACTGAAGAGAGTACTTTTCGTGGAAATAGTAGGGGAGAAATTCCATTTTATACTGTCTAACTGAACAGGAGGTGAGAAATTTGAGATGGTATCACGTTAGAAATCTCTCTTGAAAAATTTGTCTATTAAGAATAGCAGAGAAATGGATTGGCGATGAAAATTAATCCAAGAAACATTGTTTTAAGATTGAGGATACTAATGTATGCTTGTATACTGATAAAATTTAAGAGATAGGAGGAATTTGAGATAACAGAAGAGAGGGAGGATAAATGAAGGAGAGGTGTTTTTCTTTAAAGTTGAGAATTTTAAGAGAATTTGCCTTTATATTATATTATTATCGAGGATCGACTCTGCTAATAGTTTAACACATGTCAAGTGTTATCATTTTTATTAGTCCTGATACACATTAGGGGCTAGGGGACCTCGACCCAGTCAACGCCTCTGTAACCCCTAACTGTCAAGGAAGAGGTTCGGCATCAACATCTCTTAAATCAATGAGAGAGTTACAGACTTGAGTTTCTTATTTCATCTTGGTTACTGCCAGTAACATGCAGTCACAGTTTTCTCATAAAGACCATAAAAGATTACAGACAGAAAATAGGCTAAAGAGCTCCCCCTGGAAATCTAAGATTTATCAGTAAAGTTGTTCTAGGGTAGATTGTCTTTAAAATTCCCCAGAAGGCCCTTGTGGCGCTTCATGTTTTAATCTTTCTCTTTCATTCCCACAAAACAAGTACATTTCCTTCTTCCCCTGTAAAATGGTCTTGTCACTTGTGACATTAATATAGAGAGGAAATCTGTGAAAGGCAGTCTTCGCTTCTCTTGATCTTACAGCATGCCTCAGTTCAAGGATTCCTCAAGTGCCAACAGAGACAGAGGGCAGAGAATGGGCTTTGCTTTCAGGATTTCAAGCAGGGTGGGGGAGGGAGTGGGAAGGACATTGACCAAGGTGTTTGTATTTTTTTCATTTCATGCTGCTTTCTCTAAACCAGATCAAAGAATATTAGAGCTGAAGGGACTTTGAAGATCATCTAATCCACCCCCCATTCTTTTACAGAAGGAGAAACAGAGTAGCGAGGTGATTTCCCTAGGAACTCGGTTAGTTACTGACAGAGGAAGTTGCCAACCTCCTCTCCCATGCCTTGCTGTGTATTCATTGGAAAAGTCACTTCAGGTGACTGGGGCTGCGATGAACTGCTAGTGATTTAAATGAATTGTGTCCAAATCTGGGTAATCATCTGACTTAGCTATAAATCTTTGGAAAAGCTACAGATTTCAAGTCCCATTCCATACCTTGTGATATCTGAATCTATGCCAGTGTCCTTGTTGCCAAATCTGTAATTAGGCATGAAAAGATTAATATAGCAAGCCTAATCTTTAGAAGGATCTGCTTGTTGGGTGGCCCTTGACTAGCCTCAGGGTACTTGGATTTTGTAAAGTTGTCTAAGTGATAAGAATATTTTGCCTGCCTGTGGCACCAATCGCGATCACCTGATTTCCTTCTAGAAGTCTGGAGTTTGATAGTTATGGCTGGTTATTGTGCCTATGCAACCAGTCTCTAATAAAATCCTGGTCTATGAGTTTCAAATGGGCTTTCCTGGGCAGAAGAACTGCATATGTGTTACTGCATTTTGGGGCCAGAGGGAGAGTGTGTGCTGTGTGGCCCCTTTAGGGAAAGCAAAAGCAGTCTACACATGGATTTAAACACTGGACACTGCTTGAGATATCTTTTTCCCTTACTGATCTGGATGTGTATTCTTACTATGTCCCTGAAATAAATCTCACCCATGAGTAAAACTGTATGCTGAGTCCCTTGAGTCCTTGTAGAGAAACACTGTACTTGTGGTGGTCATGGGCTGCTGGAAAATTGTGTCAGAAGTGGTTACAAGTAGTGACACAATTTTTTACAAAGAAACTTAAAAAAATGTCTTCTGTGTCTTATGAGGACCCAGGTTTAGAAATCTCTAGAGATTCATGAGGCCATACTGTTTGCCCCAAAGTTGTTTTCACATAAAAATATTTAATAGTAGGAGGAACCAAAGAGACATTCTCCACTTGATATCTCATAGGCATCTCAAGCTTAATTGTTTCAAAAGAAAATTCTGATTTTTCATCCCAAATCATATTTGCTGGTATTTTTCCTCTTTTAGTAAATGGCAGTTTCAGCTTCCCATTCTTAATTTTCTCAGACTCAAAACTTTGAAGTCACTCTTAATTCTCCTCTTTTCCTCACACCACATGTAATCATGATTAATGCAGAGACTAACCAACATTTATCGCAAAACGCGATCACTTCATAAAATCTCTGCCTCTACTGCTCTGGATTAAGTTATCTTCCCACTCCTGAAGTTCTTTGCTATTGTCACACTTATCTCCTTCCATCTATCCACCTGATAGAAAGCCTATTTGCCTCACAGTGTCCCGTTAAACCATAGGTGACATTACATCACATCTCTCTTCATAAGCGGGTCAGTGACTTCACTTATCAGACAGAATAAAACTCAAAGTCCTTATCATGGCCTACAGGCCTCTTTATAATCTGTCTCCAACTAATGCTCTGACTAATATAGTACTTCTCTTCCCTCCAGCCAGAGTCTCCTCCCTGCAGTTCTCAAGCCCATCAAATATGCTCTTGCTCCAGTGTCTTCGTAATTGCTATTCCTTCTGCCCAGAACACATTTCTGTCAAATGATTGGCCTTGCTCATGCTTTGCTTTCTTCAGGACTCAGCCGTAATGTTAACTATTAAGGAAACTTTTCCTGAGCAACCTAAGTAAAATAGTCCCCTCCCATCCTGCCCGGACCTGTGGCCTTACCTTGCTGTCTTTTCCTTCACAGCACTTCTGAACCCCTGAAATAGTATGTATGCATTGGCTTATTTGAACATTGACTTTTTTCTCCTAGAATATAATGCAAACTCCATGAGATGGCACTTAGTTCTGTTCTCTGCTTATCCACAGTGTCTGGGACAGTAACTGACGCAGAGGCAGCTGGTAAAATTTACGTTGACTGAATGAATGGATACAGCAGCGACTGAACTGAGATGTGGAGGGTGAGGAGAAATTTTCCAGGAAAAGGAAATAGTAAAGGGAAGGTTTACGAAACAAATTTCAGTGAGAATCGGGAACCAAGAGATGAATATGTGAGACTGATTGTGTCAGAGACCAGAGGACAAAGCAGTTAAAGCAGTGACATATTCTACATTGACTGCAGAGAAGTCCTCTTTGGTCCTTCCTTTTTTCTCTCTCTGTTATTCTCTAGAGCCATAAAGTTTTCCTCCCTTCTCAGTTTTAAGGCTGTGAGCTGACACAGTGAATGGACACCAAGGACATGGGAACAGCTCTTCCTAGCATGTTCTTCCTATTGGGCCTTTGATAAACCAGTTACTCTCTCCTTTCCAGGACTGCATCCTCTGATGAAGTTGGATTACAAGCCTGCTCTTCTGGGGTCCCACTACAATTAATTAATGGGAGGAAAAGGCTTGACCCAGAAAAAAACATGACAAGAAAGTACATTTCTCTTTCTTTTTAAAAATAGGGTTCTGAATTTCAAATAAGCCAAAACTACGGAAAAATGCAAGTGATTTAAAAAATATCTTGGGCACAGGACCCAAAAATTCTTCAGAGATTGAAACATTTGTTTGAAGCGGGGAGAGTGACATGCATTTAAAAAGCAGAATCACACTAAAGAGATCTCTTTCTCTCTCTTTCTCTTGCTGCTTATGGGGATAATAGGACAAGTGACATTTTCATTACAGATAAAAATATATGTTTTAACTGTGTTCTGGAGACATTTGCCAGCCAGCCTACTATGGCTAGAAAGGAACTGCCATGGAAAATAAAATTCCCCCCAGGTTATTTGGGCATCTACATGTTTTACAAGGAAGATATATACACAAATATGGAAAGGGGGTTTTGGACTAAACTGGTGGGAGCAGGTGTGAAAGTAGATCTGTTTGATGTCATCTTTTTTTTTCCACTGTAGATATGACAGAATCTAAACTGGATTACAAATCTTCTATTCAGATACAATTACATTCCAGGAATCTGAGGTGAGAATAGCTTTCCTCCACGGCATCTTGCCAGTCAACACTGTGACCAACAACAAAATTTATTTATGAGTACCTACTGGATTTAAAGGAATCCCAGGGTCAACCAAACACTGAAGGGCAATATAAAAGAGTAAAAATGTGAGCTGAAGTGGTATCACTTGAGATCAATGCTCAATTACACCATCTTGCCAGATGTGTACATTTGGACTACTTACTTAACTCTCTTCCTTTGCTTTGTCATTGGTTGAATTACTGCAAATATAAAATCAGAGAGTCCCTCAGAACATGTAGTACAGTACCTGTCAAATAATGAAGGCCTGATAAATGGGCACTATCATTATTAACTGTATGGGACGTAATTCTGTGCTAAATCAATCACAATGCCAAGAAACATTGTTCTCCTTTTAACTTTAAATATATTATTCAGCAAATATTTATCACATTCTTAATATGTGCTAGGCAACAGTCTATACAAAGTAGGTGATGAAAAATAAAAATGATCATTCCTTTAAGGAGCAGGCAACATGGATGTGATAGTAAAGCGTGAATATATGTCAATGACACCACAAGCCATTCTATTTATGATAAATTGTAAAACAAATTGCATAAACAATACGAGCTTAAAATTCAAAGGAGAGAAAGATTGGTGTGAACTATAGAGGGGCCATTTAATGGAGAAAACATAAGTTAGACTTTGCGGGAAGAATACTTCTGGCCATGATGAATGGGAAGTAAAGGACATTCCAAACATAGGAATGAATTGGTCAGGATGTGGCATTTGGAAAGGTGGGCTTGTTTATCTGTCAGTGAGTGGATACTCTTGGGTGGAGCAGATTTCTCTTGTTTAGATGAATAAAGGAGATAATAAGGTTATCCTTAAAGGTTAATGGTGGAATTTGGACTGGAAGGCAAGTTTGAGGACAGGCAAAGAATCTTCCAGGGAGGGAAAAGCTGCCTAAGATTGTAGGGAGATACTCAGCACCAAAATCATCACAGGGAAGTCTTGACTTGGATGGAAGATAGGTGGATGACTTCCAACATTTTTCTCAAGCTCAAATTCTGTAGGTTGGCTGAGGAGTCCTGCCAATGTGGGTATATTGGGCTAAAAAGGTGATTTCTTGGCCATCCCCCTATCACTCGTTCCATGAGTGTATCCCTTTCCCTGTCTAGTGGGGCATACATGGAGCATATGGCATGGGTGGAGTAGGGGAAGTTTTCCTCATCCACTGTCTCTCATTTGAATGGCTGTGAAGATTCAAGGAATTAATTTCTATGATAGTACCTTCTAAATTGTCATGAACACTGTCAATGTAAGATTGAAGGTAGTAGAATCATTTGATGTTTTAAACTCATGATTGGTACTGGCAACAAGGCAGTAGACAGAGCTAGACTTCAACCCCTGGTATACTTCCTTTCCATACCAACTCCATATACAACATCACCTCCATTTGTAAATAAACCCTCACTTTATATTCTCTCTTTTTAGTGGCAAATACTGTATAAGTAACTGACATATATATTTACTGCCCCCCCCCCCCCCCCCCCCCTCTCCATGAAGTAGGGATTATTGTTTCCCCATTCCCCTGATGAAGAAAGTAGTACTGATCTAAGGCAGGTAAAGAGCCAAAGGTCATAGACTTTAATGAGCAAAGTCAGGCCTTTAATCTAGTCCAGCTCTGTAAGATGCCAAAATCTGGCTACAAAGTTTCACTACAGGACCTCTATAGTTCTACATCAGAGGCCTTGCAGCCAGGGGCCTGCTGGCCACAGTCTGCTCCTTAAGACTTTGGCTTCAGAGTACCTGTGACTCCCCACTGTAGCTATCTTCCCCTGCTTTATCCCTGTGCCTCCTAAATGCCCTTTCCCCTCTCTTCTCAGTCAACCATGTGTTCCTTTGAAAACTTACACAATCGTGTCTTCTTGGCATTGACAGAAAAAACACAGTAATAAACTGAAATTTTCTGGAATGAATGGCCACATAGTGATGCACTGGGAAGAGCAATGATGGAACTTTCCCAAGAGCAGCTTTAGCTTCTGACTTAGCCACTGACTTGCTAATTTCCCTCAGACAAATATCTTAACACTTTGGGCCTCAGTTTCTTCCTCTATAAAAGAGGAAAACACTGCTTGCCTTCCCTACTCATTCCCTTTCTGGATTACTTCTGGAGTACTTCCCTACTCAACCCCTTTCTGGATTAAGTCTGATAATTTACATGGAGAAAATTTTAAATTGTAAAGCACTGAACAAATGGATGGCATTGTTACTTGGCAGGCAGCTTTGCTGTAGAGAAACAATCAGATGAACGTGAACTGAATTTACATCCTAGTGATGTCACTTAATGTCAGAGCGAGGTTGAGCATGTCAAGTAAAGTCCCTGAGCTTCAGTTTTCTAATCTGAATAACGGGGACATAGGACTTCTCATAGGGTTTCTGTGAAAATTAATTAGGGTATTTACTTAGAACTTAATAGTTCATAAATCATTCTAAAATTTACCATAATGGATTGTTGGTAGAAAATACTACACATTGAGGTATTTATAAAGTGCAAGTAAACGTACACAAGGATTAGAGATGAGTATGATTTGTTGAAAGTACTTCAGGCTACTGGAGCCTTTTGGAGGCTGTCAAACAAGCCTGTATAAACATGGAGTACCCTGGCCTAAATGGTTATGCTCCACAGTGTCAGTAGGCTACAAAAGGGTCAATTGCCTGAGATTAAAATTTCCTTTCAGTGACGGGGGTTTAAGAAGACATGTTGGATAGAAGACTGTTTAGTACTACTAATAAAGTTATCTTGGTAGGAGCACAAGCTAGGCAAGTCCCTGTTGTTTCTGTTATCAAGAGGAGGGAGCACTGATAGATCTGCCTTCATCAGCCTCAGCCCCTTCATCCCTGGGAATGCAGATGCAGCAGTGTCTTGCTGTGCAGGATGAGCTGGGCTGGCCAGGCACTTGGAACAAGGTCAAGGAGTTTCCTACCACCTGTGGCACCCACTTCTTTAAGTTTTGGCTGTATCCCAGACTTGCTCAGTGGCTGTGTCCTAGAAACCTGCTGGCCTGCAAAGGGGTTGGCTTATCTCTGAAATTCAGATTCCAGAGATAATGATGGTAAGAGTTCTGTCTTTCTAAAAGAAAGTTCAAAATTAGACAGCTAACACTTGTGCTTAACATGGCTTTGGAATCAGATATTCAAGGGTATGAAACTCAGCTTTGCTATTCACTGTCTGTATATTTCTGTGCAAATTATATATTCTCTTGGAGTCTCAGTCACATCATCTGTTTAAAGGAGATATAATGCCAGCCTTTTTTGTCTGTTGTGATTAAATGAGATAATGTATAAAACGAAATGAGTATTGTGATGGACACATACTAAATGTTCAAATATGAAAGCTATTTATTTGGTGTTTTCCTCTTTTGAGAACATAGATACAAACACAAAAAACATGTTAAACCTCTGCCTGCTTGTGTCAAAATGAAGGCCTTTATTGAGTGCTAATCTTGGACAAGGCAGTTTGCTAGAAGCTGTGGGGAATACAAAGATGTTTACCTACTAGGCCTTGTCTTTAAATAGCTTCCAAGTCAGTAAAACATAAGTAGGAAAAAAATGAGTTGCAAAAGGTTGTATACACATGTGGCCTAATGAACAGTCAAGATAGCAAATGCCATAGGAACTGAGATGAGAGAATGGAATGATCTGGGAAAAGATTTCACAAAAAATCATGTTTTGTTTTATTTCATCTATCAATCTACCAGTTAGTCTGTCAACTACTAATATTAGTGAATACCAATATTGTTCCAAGAACTATGCTAGAGATCACATTTAGTTGGGACTTGAAGGGTAAATAGGAAATACACAGAGAGGGAGGGGAAATTGGAATTAATTTCTCCATGTATCTAACTGAATAAAAAAGAAAAAAAAGAATCTCATTTGATTTTTCCTTAGCTGTGGCTTTAACCACTTACTGATAAGTCCTATCCTTGTGCCTTCACCCCCAACTCCTCTCACTGGTTCTAGGAAAGTAGCTGTCTCGAGTTGTCCTAACAATATCTCAAATTCAACACATTCTTACACATGTTGAGAGTATTATCTTTTCTTAAAAAATGGGCACTAAATATAGTTCCTATCTCTACCAAGGTCATCACAATCTACTAGGAGAGGCCATCAGTCAGGGCCCTGAGCATCCTTGCCCATTCTTGCTGGGTATGCCACCTCAAGGCCTAACTGTCTTCTAACCCCGAGGCCTTTCTGTTCCTAGTCATGTAGGCAATTACATAAGCCAAGACGGCTGCAGCATGACTACAGTACAACTACTCTCCTGGGACCTGGGAACTGATCTGTTTACTGCTTGCTATAAAATGTACTGGGCACTTGGCCCTGGGTTCTTCAGCTGCAATGCAGCCCACTGAATGTATAACTGTCCTCTGAGACCATCTCATCATTCTGTGGGCCTTGGGGACAGCACGTTGCTACTACCATGCTCACACTCCTGCTAATTGCTGTGCAGCAGCAATTGCTGTCTTATCCTGATCCATGGAGTCTCAATGTCTACTTGTTGCACCTATGGAATTATTGAAAACCAACCTGCTTGCTGGCTTAGCCGTGTCCTTCAGAGTCTTGTTATTCCTTGCTGTGTGAGGTAGGGGTTCTTCTCTGATACAATCCGTTCAATAGTCCAAGGCCTAAACTTAGGATTATTCCCAATTCTTTCCTCTCCCTGGATCTTACAACCACAATGCCATATGATCAGAATATCAAAACCTTGCCACTCCAAAGTTATATCCTATGTATAGGATTTCTCCACATTTTCTCCATATTTTTTCTAAGGTTATTGCCCTTATTCATCTCTGGGAGGTCTTATAATTTAGTGATTCTATGTGGGGTTTGAAGAAAAACAGTCAACATTTGAATCCAAGCAACATTGCTTGCAATCGTTACGACCTTGAATGGTTTCTTAACAGCTTAGTGCCTTATTTTCCTGTGATATAAAATGGGGTTAGTAAGAGTAACTAACTTATGGGGTTGTAAGACGATTATATGATTTATAACATGTAAAGTACCTGTAATAGTGCCCAGAAAATAGTAAGAGCTCAGTAAATATTTACCATCATTATTACTATTTTCATCATGAACTCCAACCTTATGGTATCCCAGTCATCATGTAGTCTTCAGAATCAGATCATTCACATACTCGAGAGCAGTCCTGCCAACTGGCTACAGATATGAAGGCAAAATTCCAAATCTTTGGCCTTTCAAGATCTTGACTCATTCTACTTCTTTCCTTTAAATACTCTCTCCCTTCATGTAATATTTAAGTCATAAATGAACATGTCCTTCTTCTTCAAACATAACACATCTTTTTCTTTACTTTCAATAAACACCTTCTTGGCTTTCTCAGTTTGTTTTGTTTTTTCTTTCTCCTTAAGTTCCTGTGACTAATCTATGTCTCAGCACAGTGAATGGAACATTAAAGATTCAATAAATATTGCCTTAATGAATGAATGAATGAATGAAAGGAAGAAAGAAAGAATTAGATCTGCAAGCTAAGAAGTTGCGCATTGAGCAAGAATTACTTTCTGGAAGAAGATCAAAATGACCGTAGTTTCTTATGGCCATTTTCCTGATAAAAATGTATTAGCTTATATCTATTCACAAATTATTTTTGTTGTCTTAGAAGGAATAAAGAAACTCACTGGATAGGACTTATTAATTTACTTACATACTCATACTTCCCTTTATTGTTGTTTATTTTCTAGAGAGAAGAATTCAGAATTGGGTATCATTCCTGGGATTTGAATAAATGGATTTATACATGAGATTATATCAAAAATCCTTATTTACATGTAGGGACAGTATATGCCCAGCTTTGCCCAGGAAATTTCCAGGTTATGCATGTTATTCTGGTGTAATTATTAATAGCTCCTTCTTTCACTCTCAAAAGTATCTCAGTTTTGATGATAAATCATATTGTCATACCAATCATAAGGAAGTTTTATGATTAAGATTGTATGAGAAATTAAGGAATTAGAGTCAAATATTATTTACATGGTATAGAATATTTAGTTGATCCATCATAAACATTTATTGAGTATTCTCAGTGTACTAAGCTCAGTATTACATGTTCCTTTGAATGATGACCAGACAGGGAGATATCCTGCTCCATGAAATTTCTCTTCCCATTTCTATCTTTATCTGTGGCTGCTTCGCTTAACCTGTAGATGCAGGGTAACAGGAGGTCAAGGAAAAGAGTTCAAAGCAATTATTTTAGTTCTGGATCTCAGAAAGCCCACTTGGACTTTCTTAAAGGAAAAGTGAATTTATTGCCTACATAAATAAAAAGTTCAAAGATACCTCACTTCAGGAATAGTTGGCTTTGGGTAGCTCTCGCTACCTCTCAGTTTTGCTTTCTACTGTATTGGCTTCATTCTCAAGAAGTCTTTTCCCTCACAGAGACCCCTAGAAGATCCAGATTGACATCCTCATAACTATATACCCACAAGAAAGAGAGACTTCTTTCCTGTTGACTCCAGCAAGTCTCAAGATTCATTTTGATTGGACCATTTTTTGGTTATGAATCCCTTTATAACTGGGAGGCTGAGAGATTGAATATGCTGATTATCCAGGCCTGAGTCATATACTACCTCTGAATAGGGAGGAAGTTGGGGTCAACCAATCCAAACCATATGGACTAAGATTAAGAATATTTTTCTAAGAATAATGAGGAATAATAAACTTAAGATTGTTCCCAATTTTTTTTCTACCAAAAAAAAAAAAAATAAAACGAGAATGACAAAACTGGAAGATCACAATCAACCCATGTTCGTCCCGATCAACTTTGCTGCCAACTGTTCTATGATCCCATATTTGAAATGTAGACTGATTTCTGTCCATTGCTAATTTCCTTCATACAGTGAATGCTTATTTTCTATTCAATCTACAGCCTGACCAAGGTTTTCTTAGTGCTTGTGACTTGGCATGTGTCTGTGCATGTGTTTGTGCATATCCTTTTTCCTTTTTTCTGAGAGACTCTTCTTTAGAAGTAACTTGGGGTTCCAGGATTCTTCCGTCTTGAGATTCACTGTCAAAGTTTTCTCCACCCAACCACAGATGGGAAGGTATGGAGGATAGGAGCATGCACAGGAGAGGTTTATGGAACAGGCCTCAAGGTTCACATATGACTTCTACCTGTATTTCGTTGGTCAGAACTTAGGAACATGGCTAAACCTAACTGGAAGGGAGACTGAAAGATCTGGTTCACCTCTGAGTATGGAAGGAACTTGGATGTTATTCACTGAATCTAATAAGTGACTTCCTCTTGGCTCCTGGAAGAGAATCTATACTTCAGCCCAAAAAATCAGCTTCTTGCCTTTTGTCTGAGTCTCAGCCTCTGTTATGGTTCCAGTATTTTGAGACAGAAAACTCTGATAGTTTTAGAAAATCCCTTAGCCTCTACTTGTCAGGGGACCAGCTCTCAAATTCTCATCTTGCAAACTGTTTGCCTGAACTCCCAAGCAATACTTCTCTTATCCTGGAGATCATGTCTCCAGGCCAGGTGGGAGTCTGTTCTGACAGGCCTAACCTTATCATAACTCTATCCCCAAACTGACCACAGTAATTCTGTTTGTGTGGGTTGCTGTTTACCAACTTGGTTTTACTGCAGAAGCCATTAAGTATTTACTCTTCCATGTTCCGCAATTCTTATGGCAATATTTCCACACTTGCTTTAGTTAACAGGCTGTCAACCCCTTGATAACAATCCCAATTTATCATGCAACTGTAAATATTGTCCCCAGGCAAAGCTTGGCCTACATGGTCTGAGCCCTGAAGCAATTTTATTTTTATTCCTTCTAAATAAAACTTGAATTACTCAGAGTATGTGGGTGAGTGAATAGGAGAAGAGGAGGATGAGAAAGAAGAGAAGGAGATGGTGGAAGAGGAGGAGAAGAGAGAAACAAAGACGGAGAGCCAGAGACAGAGAGAGAAAGGGAGAGATACCTGTACAGCATTGGCAATCTTTCAAAGAAGGAATAGGAGAAAAAGTGTGTCACCAGCTATCAAAAGATGAAAGGAAGTGAGAGAATAAAAGAGATAGGAAGATAAAATAGAGAGTCCAGAAAGGATGAGAGACAAGTTGTAACTGAGAACGTGTGCAGAGAAAAGATTATAGAAAGAAATAGGAGAGGGATCAAATAAGAAGCCTGTTTAAGTCCATCTCTCTATATTTCCATTTTCTCTTTCTCACCAGCCGTCATTTAACTGAGCAGCAAGCATTGGAAGAGCACCTATTATTTGCTGGGTATATATGTCTCCACAAGTGTATGCTGTGAAGTACATAGAACATTTGTGAAATGGTGGGTAAGTGGCAAGTGGATAGGACAGATTCTCAGAGGTACAGGCTTTCAGAAGAGGGAGAGGCCTAAGGCAGTTCAGCTGATTCATGAGGTCTGGGTATGAACAAAGAAATAGACACAAGGGCTGAGGGCACTCTCAGCAGGGAGAGAAGCAGAGGGATACATAAAGGAAGGTCTCAAACAGGAAATCTGCAGTACATGAACTTCAACTCGTAGAAGTATTTGGTGGAGGCAGGGCCAGAGAAAGAAAACAGAGAGAATCCAATGAGAGAAAGTAAAGAAAAATAGAAGGGAAGATTAAGAAAATAATATATATAAAGGATTGAAGAGAAAAGGAATAAAAGAAAAAGGCATGGAGAGAGAAAAGGACAAATAAGCTTCCCGATGCTTACAGATTTTCTGGTCTGGAACCACCTTGTTGGCCTCATGGGGCAGTCCAAAAAGAGTTAGCTCTGCCCTTGGCTTAACTTCTGTATGTATCCCCTTGGTGAGATGTGAGCAGAAAAATCTCAGACTGATCCTTGGCTGGATGCCCTGAATTGCAGTCCTGTTGGCAATGGAGCCATGTTATAAACCTGAACACGCCCAGCTGAAATGCTGGAGTTAAAACAGAGGCACTTCAACCCAGACAATGATAGGCAAGGAAATTTCCAATCACATTTTATTTCTCCTGGAAAATTTATTTAGAGAATTAAAAAAAAAATGCATCACACCTAAAATTTAAATTATAAACCATAAAATGCATTTTCCCTAATCCAAATACTATTAAGAGAAGTTTGGAAGTGGGCTATAACCTAATATTTTCTAGCGCACTTCAAAAATTAATTACTTTATTAAGATTCATCTTATCTGTCAGTCATCAGTCTTTATGTGGGACAAAAGTAATATTCATCAAATTCCCCATCATAAAGTCTAAGCACCTTAATACCATCTATAATCCTAGTTTTTCGTAACTGGATGCAAGCTTAACCATTCTTGTCTCATCTTTCACTACCTACTCATACTCAAAAGTCATACTAGCTGAACCACTTTCAGTATCCTGAATAATTTCCTACACATTATTGGCTTGTATTCAGACTATTTGCTCCTGCAGGAAAATTCACCCCAGACCCTTCAACCCATCCCTGCAAACTTTCTTCTAGGCTATCTTTATTCAACCATTCTACTAACAGGGATCAACTTTGAAGTAGGAACTTTCCATGACCACCTAAGAATAGACTAGATTCCACTTCCTTCTAGTTGAGTAATATCTTACTAGGTTTGGTTGCTATAAGATGATTTACACAAAATTTATAGATAATTATTTTTCATATAAAGATGAACTCACTTCTCATGCAACAGTTTGGGCTTAAGCAGCCCAGAGCTGGAATTCAAAGTTCCACAGTGTCACAGACTCAGGTATTTGCTGTATGATTGTTTTCCAATATTAATGTTTTACTCTCATCTATATGGTCCAAGATAGCTCACAGCCACATCCGCATATCATCCAGTGGCAAGAAGAGAAAAAGGAGAGAGGACATCTCATTCATTTAAGGTTACAACCCAAATGTATTACATATAATTACCACACACATACCATTGTCTAAAAGTTTGCATGTGGTGGTAGTGTTTAGCTACAAAGGGTGATTGAGAAATGCAATTTTTATTTTGCATGGCCAGATGCCCAGATACAAAACAAGGGGAAAATAAGTTTTAGGGGGCATCATGTAGTCTCTGCTACACCCTTATATATGCTTCTATGGAAGCGTCTAATTCCCATCTTGTCACTTACCGAATAGTATTGCTGTTACTGAGAGAATTGTGTTGCCCCACAATTTATATGTTATAGCACTAACCCTTAGTACCTTAGAAAGTGACTGTATTTGGAGATAGAGCCTTAAAAGAGGTGATTAAGTTAAAATCAGGCAGTTAGGGTGGACCCTAATTCAATCTGACTGGTGTCCTTGTAAGAAGAGAAAATATGGACACAGAAAGAGACACCGTGGATGTACACAAGGAGGAAAGACCATGTGCTATGGACTGAATTGTGTCCCCCCAAAATTCATATGTTGAACTCCTGATCCCCAGTATGACTATGTTTGGAGATAAGGCCTTCACGAGGCCATTAACGTTAAATGAGGACATAGGGTGGGCCCTTATCTGATACAGTTAGTGCTTTTATCCCTTACAAGAAGAGATCCCAGGGAGCTGGTTCTCTCTCCTCTCCTCTCTTTCCCTCCCCTCCCCTCTCTGCCCCTCTTCTCTCCTATCCTCTTTTCTCTTTCTCTCTCTCTCCACAAGCACACAAAGAGGAGGTCATCTGAGTATACAGGAAGATGGCAGCCACCTACAAGACAGGAAGAGAGCTTTCACCAGAAATCAACCCTGCTGGACCTCGATCTGGGATTTCCAGCCTCCAGACCTGTGAAAAATAAATTTTTGTTGTTTAGGCCACCCATTCTGTGGCATTTTGTTATGGTAGCCCTAGCAAACTAAGAGAATTGCAATCATCAGTTACTTCATGGATTCCTCACTTGGGCCCTGTGAGAATGGGAGCTGTATCCAGAGCACCCAGCATTGCATGCACTTCATTTTTTAAAACAATTTCTATATTCACACAAAAAAAGTGAAAATTATAGAGCAAACAGATTTTCATAAAGTAAACCTGTGAATCCAGTACCAAAATCAAATTTATAAAATTTCCAAATAACAAAAGTCTCACTCTCTCCAGTCTCTATACACTGCCCTCTCTCACCAGAAGAGTAATGATTCTACTGACTTCTCACACTGTAGAGTACTGTCTGTATTTAAACCCAATATAAATGGGATCATGTAGTCTGTACTTGTTTATGTCTGGCTTTTCTTGCTCAGTGTTCTGACTGTGAGATTCATTCACATTGTTGTATGCAGTTATAGTTCACTCGTTCTCATTGATGTTTAGTATTTCAAGGTATGAACACATCACAATTTATTTAATTAGTGTTGGGAATTCTTGTGCAGACATTTTGAGGTCCAGAATTTCTGTTGGGTAGACTCCTAGGTGTAGGGAGCATATACCCAGTTATAGTCAATGTAGTCAGAGAGGTATAAACTGTGTTTTTACTGATTACACTCACGCTGGCAGTTAGTGAGGGTTCCAGTTCTTCTTCGTCACCATCTATGCTGAACATCATCTGTCTTTATCATTGTAGTAACTTTAGTGAGTATGTGTATGGGTATTTCACTGTGGTTTTAATTTACATGTCACAATGACTTATGAATTTGACCAGCTTTTTATGTGGTTATTTGCCATATCTCATTCTGTGAAGAGATGCTTCAATTAGTTTATCCATTTTCTACTGAGTTTTAGCCTGGCAATCATTAATTTGAAGGAGTTATTTGTATATTCTGGTAATGTGTCACTTATGAAATAAATGTATTGCAAATATTTCATCCCAGTCTGTGCTTTTTTAATTCTCTTAATATTTTTGTTGAATGAATAAAAGTTCTTAATTTTAATGTCTATATTATTAATATTTTATTTTGTGGTTTGTCCTTCTTGCTTTATATTGAGGTAATTTTTGCCCTCCTCGAGATCATATTTCTCTATTTTTTAGAAGATATACTTTTTTAAAGATTTACTTTATGATCCATTTCAAATTAATTTTTTTAACATATGATGAAAAGACGGGTCAACTATATATCTATCTTCCTCTATCCATATCTACATATATGCTTATATCCACCAATAAATATAGATAGATATGTAGATATAGGTATAAAAATTGACCCAGCAACATTTATTAAAAAGACTCTCCTTCACTCTCTAAATGTCTGTTTTGGTTAACATAATTATTAATTGTAATTAAGTCCAATTTAGTGATAGCTTTCTTATGTTTCTTTTCTTTCTTTCTTTTTTGTTTTTGGTGAGGAAGATTGGCCCTGAGCTAACATCTGTTGCCAATCTTCCTCTATTTTGTATGTGGGATGCTGCCACAGCATGGCTGGATGAAAGGTGTGTAGGTCTGCGACTGGGATCTAACCTGTGAATCCCTGGCTTCCATAGTGGAGTGTGCGAACTTGACCACTATGCCACTGGGCAAGCCTGTGGACATTTTTAAAGAGATTTCTCCCCAAGTATTTAATGATATTTATTGTCATTTCAAATTGGACTGCTTCTTTTACATTTTCTTGTTGTATTTCTTTATTGTTCATATATAGAAATAAAATTGATGTTTTAATATAGACTTTACTGCCTTGCTAAATTCCTTTAATAAGGTAAACTTTTCTGTAAATTTCTTTTAGATATTCCAAGAGCATATTCATCATTTGATAAAATTGATGATGTTTTTAAAATACTTTTCCAAAATTATGCCTTTGATTTATTTTTGCCTATCTCGTTGAAATAGTTAAAATCTCCAGCACAATATTAAATCAAAGTGATTACAGGGGGCATTGTTTTCTCTTTCCATGTCTCTGCGGGAAATTATTTAATATTTCACCACTGATAATGATGTTTGTTCATTTCATTTTCTCTTATTTTTAGTATCTGTATAAATTTGAAGTTATCTACCATTATTTAATCTTGACATTCATATATTTTTCTACCTTTTTGTTGATAATTCTTGATTGGGAGTGTTATATTATTATTGTTATGAAGGAAACAACTTTGCTCTTTGTTTATTTTATAAAGTGAATGTTAATTTTCTATGCCATGATAGCTTCATGATTTCTTTTTTACATTCTTTGGCCTGATTTGCTATTGTTTTATTCTGGCTCTTTAAAATGAAAGTTGTAATCAAGGACATGGCCCAGTAACAGATCTCCACCATGCCAAATGCCTGACTTCCTTCATATCTGAGTTGTACCAGTCCTGAATTCCTCTCTGCTGACAGAACTTCCTAAGTAGACATCTTGCCTGGACAAGAGGCTTCTAGTTCTCTAGCTTTTTCAAAACCTTAAGGCTGATCTCTCAACCTCCTCATCTGGGTGTGTACTTAGAACACAAAGCATGGGTCTATGTTCAGAGCAGTCTAGCTCTTCCTGCTGGAAACTCAATTTCTAGCCATGCCCTTTGCACACATTCAATTGTTATCATCATGGTAAGAAAGTAGACGATGAGCCATCTTTTCCTTAAATATAAGCATGACACCTACCTCCTTGACCCTTTTCAACCAATGAACGCTTCTATGAAGGTGTAGACACACACATGCACGCACAGAGTTGACTCCGAGCAGGGCTGTGCTGAGTGCTTGGGATAAGCAGTGAATAAGTTAATGTCTGGCACAAAGTGACCCAAATAACAAGAATGAAGGAGGGAATAAACGAATGACTGAAAGGATGTGAAAGTGTCTGCTTATTTAAATGTTTATTCATTTATTCAACAAATACATAATGAGTAGATGATGCAAGTTCTTCACCTTCAGACACAGAAGTGAAAAAATGTAAAGCGTGTATAAATATGCACAAGATATAGGTTCTTTCTTCAACTGATTTACTGTACAATAAAAATAAAAAGACTTACAAATAATACATGGCAACACGAGAATATTGCTTTATGAGTGGTATAAAACATGCATGATGGCAGTAAGTTTATCCATTAATACATAAAGTCTTGCATTTAATCAATTTGTATTGAATTCCTAATCTACATGAAAAACTGTGCCTGTCACTGTTAGAGCAAAGGAGGCAAAGTAGAGAGATACCAATGACAATCTCAGGCCTAAAACGGCTTAACATCAAAAAAGGAAGAAAATGTGCGCTCCAAATAAATGTAAAACATAAGGAATGTGCCATATATATATGTGTATGTGTGTATCTTATGTGTTATATGTTAGAATCTATCCATTGATTCACTAATGCAACTAGCATCCATTAGGTCCTACCTTACTTTGGATATATGTCATAGGAACTAAGACATGCTGCTCACCTGGAAAGAAAGGACTCTTACCTGCATAATGGAGGCAAGGTAATCAATTTTCTAGGAGGCAATATTTGATAGGATAGGATCTACATAAGCAATATGGACAGGGAAGGCATTCAAAGTAGAATAAATGGCATAAGTAAAAGGCAGGGGTAGGAGAAACAAATGCCCTAACATACGTACTGTGTAATTTGATTGTGGGAGTATTACAAAACAGAAAGTAAGAAAGGGAGATAGGGGGTAAGGAGAAAGAGTGTCTTAAAGTATCAGCATTTCATCACTATAGAACAATTCACTTTAAGGTTTAGTTACTGGTTTATTCGTGGCAAAGCATTCTCAGATCAGCTCAATTCAACACAACACAACACAATCAATTCAGTACAGATTGATTAAATGCAATATTTTATACGTTAATGAATTAATTTACTGCCATGATGCATGTTTTATACTACTCATTTAGCATTTAGTACTTAAGATTCTCAGAGAAGTTAGTATAAGCAGTTATGACTCTAGGTCAGATCTTCCCTCACAGCAGCACAAAGTGGAACAGTTATCCACAGAGCTCTGAGGCCACACAGTCTCCATTCTGTCAAGAAGATTTTCTCTGGGAGATAAGATGCTCCTTATCATATTTCTTCCATGTGACCAGGTCGTATTTGATAGAAGAACAGACTTACAGGAGAACCCTTTTTGAAGTCAGAACGTCACAGAAGGAGTCCTTAAGTAATTGCTATATATCAGGAAAGAGGTGTGAGTGGGTGCAAAATGACTCATGATGAGAATGAACTTGACACTCCTACTGAAGCTCTTATCCAAGAGAATAAATTGTCTGTTATCTCTCCAATTTTGGTCAGCCCCTGGGTGGATACCATGACCCTAGCAGGGAAGCATGAAAAACCAATTTATGAATTATTCAGATAATCACACTTTAATTCTAAAATCTGGATGTTAGCTTGACTAATTGGTTCTCAGTTGGAAAAAAAAGAATTGCAAGATACTAGGTTCACATTTATTAGCCAGTCATAAGCAATAATTTCAGCAAAACCTAACTGAGAAAAATATTTTAAAGGCTCAATATATTCATTGATGTTTGTACTTTATTTTTAAAAATTATTTTAATGCATAAAATTATGTATTCATTTTAGGAAAGTCAAAAATTCAAGATAAGATGAAGAAGAAAATAAAAATTATTCATAAACCTATCATCCAAAAATAATCTCTACAAATTTTGATATGTAAGTCTCTACAAATTTTTCTATCTCTTCAATTTTCTCTTTCAAAAATGGATTTATACAATAATATCTTGTAACTAAAAAGAACAAAGTGTGAACATACTTCTACCTTGATAAATAGTTATATAACATAATTTTAATAGCTCTATCATATGCAATTGCATAGATGTCAAATTTATTTAACCAATTACTGATTGTTGAACATATATATTGTTGCAGATTTTCCATTCGTATAAACAATGCTGTGATGAATATTTTTATATTTATATCTTTGCACATTTCTCCAATTATATCCTTAGAGTAAATTCACAGAGTGGAATTATTGGATCAAAAGATAAAAAACATGTAATTGAATGAAAATTCCAGCTACTTCATACTTGTTATTTTCTTCCTTTACTGTGTGCTGTCTGTAGCTTTAACATATGCCTTGAGTTTGTATATAGATATGTAAAAAGACAACTAAAAACCAATAAATGCAAGATTAAACTCTTATTTAATTTCTCTTGCAGGATATGAATAGCCTTGGCTAATATACTTTTGACATTCATCTCTCTCTTTGTTAAATTGATAACATGATCCCTATTCCAATAGCTGCTGAAATAACCAGTACTTGTGCCAGTATTTGGACAAAAAGGGCTTTTGAAAAATATCTTTGAAAAATCCCTGACTGTTCCTGGACCACATATGACTTGTAGTTCAAATTTTCAAGAGCTACATGAGTTTGAAATTTCTGTTTGAGATATTAACACAAAACTTGTCTCGGAATTCCTGGATTCCTGGCAAAAGAAGTTTTAAAATTTCTCAATAGAAACACAAGAATCCACAGACCAGCCATAGGAAATGACCATAGAGTAATTTTTTCCCAATTTTTTTTTGTTAAGGTAACACTGGTTTATAACATTATATAGATTTCAGGTGTACATCATTATAATTCGACTTCTGTATACATTGTATCGTGTTCATCACCAAAAGTCTGGTTTCTATCCATCACTGTACAGATGACCCACTTTACCCTTTTCACTCTCTCTCACTCCCTTCCCCTTTGATAAACACCAATCTGTTCTCTGTACTTATGTGTTTGTTTGTTTGTTTGTTGTTGCTTTAATCTTTCATATATGAGTAAAATCATACGATATTTGTCTTTAATGAAAAGACAACCTACCGATCAAGAGAAGATATTTGCAAATCATACATGTGATAAGGGGTTAATATCCAAAATATACAAAGAACTCATACAACTCAACAATTAAAAACAAAAAACCTGATTAAAAAATCAGCAGAGGATCTGAACAGACATTTTTCCAAAGAAGATAAATAGATGGCCAACTGGCACATGAAAATATGTTCCACATCACTAGTTATTAGGGAAATGCAGCTCAAAACCACAATGAGATATCACTTCACATCCGTCAGAATGGCTATTATTAAAAAGACAGGAAATTACAAATGTTGGAGAGGACGTGGAGAAAAGGGAACTCTCACACACTGCTGGTGGAAATGTAAATTGGTGTAGCCCCTATGGAAATCAGTACGGAGAATCCTCCAAAATTTAGGAATAAAACAAATAGAACACGATAGAACATGATTCAGCTAGCCCACTTCTGGGTATTTATCCAATTTTTTTTATTGTGGTAAAATGTGCAAATATAAAATTTACCATCAACCATTTTTAAGTGTACAGCTCAGTGGTATTAAACACATTCAAGTTATGCTACCATCACCACCATCCATCTTCAGAGCTGTTTTCATCTTGTGAAACTGCAACTCTAAGCTCATTGAACAATAACTCTCCGTTCCTCACTTCCCCTCAGCCCCTGGAAACCACCATCCTACTTTCTGTCTCTATGATTTTGACTACTCTATGTACCTCACACAAGTGGATAATATTTATCTTTTTGTGACTGGCTTATTTCACTAAGCATAATGTCCTCAAGGTTCCTCCATGTTGTAATGTATGTCAGAATTTACTTCCTTTTTGAGGCTGAATAATGCTCCATTTTATGTATATATTACATTGTGTTTATCCACTCATTCATCTATGGACCCTTGGGTTGCTTCCACAACCCTATGGTTATTTTATTTATTTTTCTTGTGAGGAAGATTAGCCCTGAGCAAACATCTATGCCAGTCTTCCTCTATTTTATGTGGGACACCTCCACAGTGTGGCTTGATGAGCAGTGCTAGGTTCCTGCCTGGGATCCAAACCTGCCAACGCCAGGCCACCAAAGCAGAGTTTGTGAACTTAACCACCACGCCACTGTGTCAGCCCCAACCCTACGGTTATTTTTAATGAGATGAAAAAAATGAGATGAGATAAAAATATAAATATCAAATAAATGTATAAGATGTAACCAGTCATCTATTTTAATAAATCAAAAGTAAAAGAAAACAACTGAAAAAGGACTACAAAATAACTATTAAAATTGTCAAATGGATAAAAGAAGAAAAATGGCAGACATCTATAGAAACAATAATGTATTTGAAAGAAATTATAGAAAAACTTTAACACAGCATAACGCAGGAAGAAAAGAAAAAGATAAGATAACAAAATGCAGGAAGAAGAGAAAAAGGAAAAAAGTAAGAAGATGGATAAAGCAAAATAATAAAGTAGAAATAAATGCAACAGTAAATTAGTAAGTCAGAACATCACAGAAGGAGCCCTTAAGTATCTGATTACACTTTGAATGTTTAAAAATGTGTCTCAGATTTTTTAAATAATTATTTTAATGTACTGATAATAAGAGCTATAACTAACAAAAATATAGGAAGAAAAAACAAATGAAAGAAATATTAAGCAAAATCTAGTATATTAATATTGATATCAGAGAAAGCTGATTTGAATATAAAGTTTTCCAATATATAAGATATGCATTATGTTTTATGCCCAGGCACACTCTTCAGTCCCAGATGTCCTGATATTAACATAATTGTAGACATATGAACACACTAGTATTTATGAATAGTCACATAATAGTATCTTACTAGTAATGCCCATATTTACTCTCTCATGGGAAAATACATTGTGCACTCCAGGAACACTACATGGGAAATCAAAATGGAAAACAATTCAAGATGTTAGTTGCATTAAAAATGTTAGCAATAGATCACTTTGATGATGTCTGAGTATTCCACCCAGCCTAAGAATTCTTACATAAGAAAACATACAGGCCAGGGATGTCAGAGAAAGATAATACTCACTCTGAGCCTCACATATCACTTTATCTCCACAGCACCTAAAACAGTACAGTCACCATAGAGCTTTGATTAATCATTCATTTACCTATTTAACCCTTCATTTTTGCATCCTGGTCTTCAGCTCTGAAGGACTATTTAGATTTTGTTTTCCCTAGTGGTGATAGTAGGGGTTTAAGCAGCAGCCTCTGCAAAAGTTTCTAGCAATATAAAGGGTAAATGGTTAACTCTGAAAGGATTGGAGAATTTGTCTAGTTCAATCTCCTTATCTTCCATATAGGAAAACTCGTATGTAAACCTCTCTCTTAACATCTCCTTCACTGAATCACATAGTTGATTTGTAGCCACGTGTGGAAGGATCTGCATTACTAGTTCAATGATGGGCATGATAGTTAAGAATTTGAACTATGAATCCAAATTCAAAATTTATCTCCATGACTTGAAGCTTGCTTTGTGACTTCAGTAATTATTTTAATTTCAATTTTTCAGATTTATAAATGGAGCTTCAAGAAGTTAAGATGTTTGCACAATTCATAAGGTAATGATGAAATGATCTGAGTTTGCAAAGCCCATGGTGCAGTGTATGACCCCATAGTTTATAGCACTTGATAAATGAGGGCTATTACCAATATCATGAGTATTATTTTGTTAACATTACTGTATGATATAAGCTGCCTCTACTTTTTAGTTCAATGTCTTCTAGTAATCTGAATCCAGTATTTCTTTTTTGCTCATTTTCACGGACACACTGGAGAATGCTTTCCAAATGTGATTTCCATTTCTGAGTCACATGACTCCCTTTTAAAATCAACCCCATTTGCACCCCCCAGCATCAGCTCCTGAGCTATTGCATTTCCCCGGGGCTGCTGAGTTTTGCTTGTTAGATGCTAAATTACCCCCACCAGAAAGTGACAAGTTTCTGTTTGCAACCTTTTTACCACAATAAAACTCACTCAATAAAAACAAAAGGAGCCATCAAGATGCAGGGTTTTGGGGATCATAAAGAATATATATCTGTTTCAAGCAGTTTGTGTTTATTCAAGTGGCAGCATTCAGTGAGTTAATACTAAGAAAGTAGACAGCTCCAGTTAATGAGACAGATTATTTAGGAAAACATAACTGTCAGTACTGCTTGCCATTAAGCAGTGGATTTGTTACTTTTGAAAGGTGAGTGCATTAGCAAAAAACATTATTTATTCATATAGAGATGTTCCCCAGAGCTGCACTTTGGCTAATAAAGATAAAACCCTTATGTTGGTTGTCAAATGTTATCTTCCCATCCTGGGAACCCTTCCAACAGAATCTGGGCTGATCCCTGAGATGATCTGGTTAGTGTGGGATCTTCACGTGTATTTCAGAACCCCGGTGGATTCTCTGAACTGATCTCTGGGGGCACCTCCTATGAGAACCTAAGATCCACACCTGCATGGTTGGATAAAGCATGGAACTAAAGGGAGAAAAAACCCAAAGTTAGAATCTGAGACCCAGAGAAAACGTGCATGTTTTCCTTGAAAAAATTAGCCAGCTTCCAATCTCCCTTTTTGCTCTTCACAGCCAAACTTCCCCATTCTCCTCCACTTCCTCTCTTCTCCCTCATTCCCTAGTTTTCACAGAAGTCAAGAATGGGCTCGAGGTCACTACCCCAAATGAATAGTTTTATTCCTCTTCTACTAGATTAGAAGTATTTCACACTATCAATATATCACTTTTACTTTAAGAACCATAGCCAATTAATTTCCATGATTCTATACTATTCTAGCTTCCCTCTTCTCTCTCTTGCCAAGTTTCTTTCTTTCCACTCAGTCATTAAATACTGGTGTCCCTCAAAACTTAGTACAAGCTCTGCTTTCTTCTCCTTCTATTCACTCTCCGTAGAGAATCTTACCTATATGACGCCTTTGAATATGCCTATCTGCAGGCAACTCACAAACTGGCCTGCACCTCCTGCATCTCTGACTCAGACATCTCCTTGAGCTTTGGAACCACGTGATTTGATGAATCTTTGACATCTCCCAAAAGATGGCTCAGAGTTTTCACAAATTCTCAAAGTGTCTAGTCTGAATGGTTGAATTTCCTCCCCAAACATAGGCCTCCTTCAAAACCACTATACATTTTGTTTTCCACAAGCCAGAATCCTTGAGTGTTATCCTTAAATTAGCTCCTCTTACACTTCATCTCCAATCTATCCATATGTATTGCCTATTTTAACTCTTAAATATTGTTCATATCCATTTACCTCTTTTCAGTTCCAGCCCCTAACTCAGGGCCTGGGATATAATAGGAAATCAATTAAATTTCGAAGTAAAGAATCTCTATCATCAATACTCCAGTAAAAGCCTGGTCTATTGCAAAGCTTCTGAATTAGTCTGCTCAATCTAAATTTCCCCCACTATAGGAATTCTCCATTTTACTGCTAAGTTGTATATATTACAAAACAAAATAAGACCATGTCATCTGCCTTTCCTCAGCTTAAGTAATCTTAAATTTTGATCTTCAAGAACTGCATCAATTAGCCAGTCTCTCTCTCTACAGACCCAACACATCCCACACCCTGCCTTTCTCTCATGGTGACAACCACCAGTCTGCTTTATGCTCCTTACATTTGCCATACTCCCTGCAGAAACAGTATCTTATTTCTAGTCCCCAATTCTACTCTCCCTCAGTAGCCTTGTAATTTACATGTACTCATCTTTTAAATCCAAGCTCATTTCTCACTCCTTTAAATATTCACAGTAACCTCCCTGACAAGGTCAATCATTTCTGTTATATGCTCTTACATACAAAAATTAAATTATAACTAACTATAATGTAACTTTTCTATATTCAATTAATATTTGTAACACCCCCCTAAAATATATTTCCCAGAGCATAAATTAATTAGAACTAGGATGTCTTGTTATCCTCCCATGAATCTCCAGAATCAATGAACTTGGTAGGTTTAAATATATATATATGACTATCATATATTTGTCATATATACAGCTAAGTTTACCTAATATATATAATATGTGCATTTATATAATGTGGCTTGACTTTGGCAGTTCAGTCTTTCTGAGATTCAACTTTCTCATCTATTTAATGGGGCTAGAGTTATAATATCTAAAGTCTTTTCATGTCAAGATGCAATAGAATAGAATATTAATAAATTTGACAAGAAAATAATAATTGCATGGCTAAAAAAAGATTCCATACCAAAATTCAAACCAGAGCTGAAAAATTGCAAGATAATATCGTCAACATATATCACAAATGAAGAATTAAGATACTTAAATATAAAGAACTCTGAATATGAGTGAAAGAATATCGAAAACATGATAGAAAAGTGGTCAAAAGACATTCACAGATAATTCACATGAAGGCTATAAAGATATAAAGAGATATTTAATCTCTCTCATAATGAGAAAACAGAATATAAAATTATACTGGGTATAATTTCTCATGTATCAGATTGGCAAAAAATAAACATGTGGTAACATACTCTGTTAGTGAAAATGTGGAAGAACAGTCACTCTGATACTCATGTTGGAATACAGTTTGGTAATAAACTTATGGAGGAGAATTTGTCAATATTCAACAAAACTGCATGCATGTTCACATTATGTCCCCATAATCCAATTTCTAGGAATTTACCCTGAAGATATGTCTCTAAAAAATAGAAAAATTTGTATGTAGGGGTACTCATTGTAGCATTGATTATAAATGAAAAATATTGGAATCAACCTATATGTTGTACGTAGAAGAGAGATTCAGTAAAGTGTGGTATAGCCACATAATGGAATACAGTGCAGCCAGAATAAAAGAATGGGAAGGAGAAAGATCTCTGTGACATGGAGTGCTTCTCGGGATATACCAGGAAGTGAAAAAGTCGAAGTACAAAAAATTACAAAAAGTATGTTATTCTTTGTGTAAGAAAGATGGGGAAAGAGAAAATATGCCTCTATCTTTTAATTATGTTTATAGAAACACAGGAAGGACAAATTAGAGATTAATGGAATTAGTTATTCATACGGCATGGGCGAGAAAGATGGAAAGTATGGAAGTGTAGGTTGGGGAATGATGCTTCTCTGAGCAAACCATTTTGAACAGTCTGACTTTTACAACTCTGTTAATGTTTCAAATTGTCAAAAAAGGAAAATAAATAAAAATGCATGAGGGGAATACTAAAACATAACACAAATAGAAGCAGGTTTTATAAACCATATTTGGAGAAATAATGAAGGGAGAGAAATAAAGAACTAAATTGGGTAAATTTTTCAGTATTTAGATTATATGCCTCAGGCTAAAGACAAAACTAATTCTAAAATATGTTGGAGTCGGATTAGTAGATTTCTTTTCACAAAGTGATGGGTTAACAATTCTGAAAACTACTTTCTGTGTATTTTAGGTATTTAATATATTTTAGGTCTCCTTAATATATCACTCTGGGCAGCCTTTAATGGTCAATGAAGGCACACAAGTTGAAACCTATGCCCCATTCTAAAGATCACAACTTGCCAACTCTGATTCATACCGAAGTGGAAATACCTCATTCCAGAATCCTTAGAGGAATTTTATTTTGATAGTGTGACAGAACAAAAAGTAGAAGAAATAAAATTTTCTACTTGGAGAGCAAGATTGGTGCTATGATAAAATACATTTTAATAGCGAAAGATCAGTCTCTTCCCTGCAAGTAGAATTCTGTTGGCCTAAATGCATGTGAACAAACACTTGTCTAGTCCCATTGAGGCAGCCATGCCAACATATGGCTCTTCCCTCCCCACTAATGATGCAGAGAGAGAGACTATCAGAAGTCTCTTTAAAGGTTGGCTTAAAGTTCTAAGACAGTGGAGATGCAAAGAAGAAGAGATGTGTAAACTTATAGTAGCCATTGCTAGTTGGTCATTGCACCTTTCTCACAGCCCTTTACTGTCCACCACAGTCCCCACTTTGAGTTGTGATACTACTTCAGAATCTCACTTAATGAAGTTCCCCAGACTGTTGCTACTGATTTTGTCACCAGTGTATGCCCTAAGCAACTCAAAGGAGGTTTCAAATGTACTTAACACTTCCTTAAGGTTGTTTTTCAGAGCTCTTTTAGAAAGATATACCGTTGTCAACCAGCCTGAACCAGACCAAGCCTCACCATAAGAGTGGCACCTCTGCTGACGAGCCGAGAGATGTCCAGGAGTCATCCTTTGTTTCATTTTAATACTAAAATCTCTGCCCCAAGAGGAGCCTAAGTCTTATTAATGTAACATGCAATGTATGTGAGATCATGCTTTCAAACTGAGTCTGCACAAGCTTGGACCCACCTCTTTACATGATGATGACACTTCCCTTTTGAATACTCATTCCCCACCCAAAATAAAGACGCTTGCTTTCCCTTGCTCTGGGAGCCACAGCTTTGGAAATGGTTCAATGTGGTCCCCTTATTTGCGGCAAGTACATTTTACTTCGTGTGACTACTTCTGGTGAAGGCTTTGATTTCAACTCACTGAGAAGTGGACCCAATTTGTTGGGTAACGATTTCAGTTGACGCTCCTAATAAAACTGCTATGGTTTTGTCAATGAAAAATAATCCATAACCAATCTATAAATGAAAATTTGGGAGAGTTTATTCTGAGCTAAAATGTGAGGACCATGGCCCAGGGCTTTCTTCCCGAAGGAAGAAAAGGCACCAAAGAAGTGGGATGCACAGAGTGGTTATATACCCCCAAAGAGGATGCTTTACATATGATTGAAATGTCCCTCCCACAATAGTCACAAGATTGCCCTGTCAGCACAGCACTTGATGGATACAGCAGGTAGTGGATCTGCTATATTGGTGGGTGTAGCAGGAGGCAAGTCTATTGTCTCGAGCTGGGTGGTCACAGGTGAGTGCAGCAATCAGTTTCTAGCCTAAGGAAAGATGCTTGATCCTTAAGGAGGTGCTGAAGTTGGGAAGGGGAGGGAAGTTGCTCCTTTATCTCAAGGGCCTTTGTTCTTGCCGTAGGGAATATCTAAAGCAGATATACAATGCATGCTCAACGGCCTCGGTCAGGCCCTTTTGGAAAGACAAGGTCAGGCCCAATTAGATTTACACAAAATGGCTTCCTCATATTCTCCAATATATCCTAGTACTTGCCATTTTTATTTGTCACTTTCACAGTGATTCTACCTTCATAACTGAAGTTCACTATAAAGGATAAATGGCTTATACCAGATTCTTTCTTGGGATATTATTTCAATTAGACATAGGGGTGAGGTCAACTCAAGTAGGATAGTTAAAGTGGAAAAAGAGAAACAGCTGAAGGAAATTGTTGTTTGATTAATGGAAGGGACATTACTGGTAGTCAGGAAGAAGAAATGTGAGAAACGTGACTTGAGATCTCACACAAATCATCTGCTGATATTATAATATATAAGGGTGCCTATGGTTGAAAGCTCCACTTGCATCTTAAGATTGGGTTCAGATAAAGACATCCTGGACTAGGCTACATCTTTGCAACATATTCTAGCCTCAGGCAAGGGATAGATACTTTGCCCAAGTAGCCAAACCTTAAAGCAATGTGTAATAGGTTTCTCTCTCTGGTTCACTGAGGGTCTTATTTTGGCAAGGGTGTCTCAATGGGATAAGGTTATGGGTTGTTTACATGCATTCAGGCCAATGGAATTCTACTTGCATGAAAGTGACTAGTTCTTAGTTATTGAAATTTATTTAATAATAGCACAAGTCTTGCAGGGGAACCAACACATTTACCTATTAATCCTTTAAGTGGTGGCCTTAGTCTCTAGAAGCTTGCAAATGCAAATTGGCAGCCCTTACTACTTCAATCCAATTTCCCAAATTCCCTCCATTGGCAGCTGCGAGTGCCCCAGGGTGCATATTTCACATAATTGAGCTTTATAGCTGGAGCCTGTTCTGAGAGGGTCAGCTGCTTGAATCCTATTGAAAATGCAGACAGAAGAGAAAGTGCTTGGCTGATTCACACTTTGGGATGCTCAGAGCTTGCCTTGGTTGCCCTATGGTTTGAAACAGCTAGAAAGAGACTTTAGTCCCGCATAGGAGTATAGTCAGAAGATAGGACGCCACACTCATAAGAAAGGAAGTACGCCTCTGATTAGGAACCACACAAAATGAAAAGCTTCTATCTCCCTCTTCTGAACCTTTTACAGAACACACTGTCTGAACCCAGGGTCACATAAATTACTATTATCAAAGACTGCCCTAGTTCATATATCATTGCATTTTATCTTCAGGACAAGGCTGTAATTGCTATACTCTTTCTGCCCATTTTTCAGATTAGGAAAATAAGATTTAGAGAAGCCAGTGGCTTATTCTGTATCATCCCTCTAGTAAGATGACTTCAAGGTCAACTTTCCTGACTCTAAAACCAGTGAGTTTTCTTACTACATTGCTTCACAGCTTTGTTTTCCCTAACTCGTTCATATATTTTCACACACCTACATGCGCATATGCACACATACATCCACGTACAACACAGACTATAACCTCCTAAGGTGCAGGAATAGTGTCCAATGATTCCATGTTGGGTCAGACTGCAGTCCAAGGCTGGAGAGAGTGACAATGGAAAGCTGGGGACAAGTGCCTGATATCAGAGAAGAGACATCAACAGATAAAGGCACTAGTGTTCAAAGGATACTAAGTTAGTTCTGACTCTAGGACAGACATGCTTTACTTAGAGCTAGTGGGGTGGATCTGGGTCCATAGGTTTAACTGTACCTGGAACGAAGACAGAGTTTCTTGGAACACTAAGAGTTCTGTATCTCCTGCAGTAGCAGCACATGGTAGCCCAAAATAAAGATAGTGTTGAAGTAATTGGAAAGATTTCAAACAAAGCACCAAAGCCAAGATTTGCTATTCTAAACGCAGTATTAACTGAAGCCAAACTTTCCTTGGAAATACAAAAGAAAAGATATATTCACTCTTATAGAAATAGAAATGATGTACTGTAAGTGCACAGGTTTAACCCGCTATCAGCAGGATGGACTGGATTGTGACAGCACCTCTCTTATGCCCAATTCCTTTTCTCACTTTGGCCCCAACACTGTCTTTCCCCACATGCACAACTCCTAAGGAAGGGCCACCATCCTTTAGGGTATGTCAAACAAACGTATTTTTTAAAAAGCACTAAAAGCCTCAGGCAGCACAGTCTTGCTGGTGATGGGACCTTCCTAGACCCCAGGATCATCCTTGATTGTATTTGCTGTGATCCCTAATTTCACCTCTGTCAAAAGCCATTAAGGGTGGATCAGACCCTAAAAAGGCTGACTCTCAGGGAGGTAATCGTAAGAAACCTTTCTGGAGCTACACATTAGCTTCACACCAAAAGGTCTTATGGGGGAAAAATAAGGCTGACAGATTTATGAGACTTCTCTTAGAAAAAGACTTCATTGGACTACAAGTGGCAATATAATTCACTCACTTCTCACACCTCAGGGTCTTACTTTATACCAAAGTATTAGATTTTATAAACTGAATCTTATTATATCCATTATGGTAATTCACTAGGACAATTCAATATTTGAAGGAAAACTGCAGTGAATATTCTGAACATTTAAAGACTCTTTCTGTTTTCTTTATTTTTTAAACAGCTTTATTGAAATATAATTTACATACCCTATAATTCACCCTTTTAAAGTCTATAATTCAATGACTTTTAGTATATTCACACAATTGAGCATCCATCACTACAATTAATTTTAGAATGTTTTCATTGTCCTGAAAAGAAATGCTTCACTCCTTGGCCATCAACCAAATCTCCCTATTTTCCCCAGCCCTCCTCACTAATCTGTTTTTGTCTCTATAGATTTGTCTGTTCTGGATATTTCATATAAATAGGATTATAGGATATGTTGTCTTTTGTGTCTGGCTTCTTTCACTTAGTACTGTAGGGGAGGAACACATTTCCTCTACCCACTCTGGGTCCTTCTGGCCAGACTATGGATTAAATTGACATGAGACAGAATAACAGGAGAAAATCAAACAAAGCTTTATAACACGTATATGTGGGAGAGACTCAGGCAACCTGAGCAACTTGCCAAAATGGCACAGGTTCTCATCTTAAATACCCTCCTCACCTAAAGGCAAAGGAGGATGTTGGGGCTGGGGGAGTCAGTTATGGGAGATTACCAGAAAAGCACAGTAAATAAGAGAAAGGTTATTATGCAGATTTAAGTCCTTGCCTTCTGTATTGATAAGAGTTTCTAGAGATAAGATCATCCTCCCTTCTTCCTGATACAGAGAGGGAGACACCTTTACAGGTGATTTCCCTTACAAGTGTAAATGTCTCTTACAAAGGGTTAAATTCTACTTTTCAGAGTTTCTCTCATGTCTGCAGTTTTTAAAAGTAACCAGCCCAAAATAATGCTCATGTCAAAGAGACATCTCTTGGGGTAGCCAATTCCAGTCCCCCACGGTATAATGTTGTCAAAGTTCACGTATGTTGTAGCATGTAACAGTGCTTCATATCTTTTTGTTACAGCACAAAGGGCATGATCTGCTCACTGTGAGACAAAAGCCAATCGTCAAGAGGCAAGATGGTGGCAGAGAAAGGGCATTTTATTACAGCTTGCTAGCAAGAGGGAAGATGGCCGACTAATGTCCTAAAGAACCATCTTCACGGGGGCACAGAATCTTGAAGCAGTTATATGTGCCAGTGGGTTATAGGGGAGGGGCTTAGGAATGTTGACCCTCTGGTGTTACAGACTAGGAGTCGCCACACCAGATCTTTCAGTTTTCACTGATGATGGCTATCAGCACAGACTCTGTTTGGGGGGTCATCACATTCCTGAGGAACTTAAAAAAACTAAGTTCTCATCTTATCACAGCTGGGAGGTATATGCACTAGCAGGGGTCATAAAATTTACAGAGCAGGTGGATCTCCTGGAGGGTGCAAATCCAGCTGGGTTAGTTAGTCAGAGGTCATTCAATGTTACAACATGGTCTCTTTTCTACAATATGGCTTCCCTTATGTCAACCTTGTGTTGAGCCAGTTTCATTTTATTGGTAAGTAATATTTCATTGTATCCATATACCACATTTTATTTATCAGTTCATCAGTTGATGGACATTTGGGTTGTTTAAAGATTTTGGCTGTTATAAATAATGTTGGTATAAATACATACAAGTTTTCATGTGCACATATATTATTTTTCTTGGGTATATTCTTAGAGGAGGAATTGCTGCATGATATGATCACTCTATGTTTAATTATTTGAGGAAATTCCAAACTGTTTTTTAAAGCAGCTACACCATTTTACATTCCCACCAGCAGTGTATGAACTTTCAGTTTTTCCAAATGCTTGCCAACATTTATCTGTCTTTTTAAATATTTTTTTATTCTAAAAAACAGAGACCTTAAAAATATTTGTATACAGTTGTGCAAATTTAGATGATCACATTGGCGTGAAGGTGCCTACCGAGCTTTCTATCAGATCAGCTATGCTCATTTATGGGGTGGGGTTTGAATGGTAAGTGTTAGTTTCAATTTGTGGTCACATATTTCCTTGCAGAAATGCAGTCCCTTAGACTGGCATCTGTGGGAGCTTCTACTCCCTTTAGGACACAGAAAGCCACAAGTGAAAATTGATTCCACTTTGAAACCAAGAACAAGCTCCATGAGTGCAGGGACCATGCAGATTTTTGTCCATCTTTATGGATTTGCCAGTCAGAACTGGGACTGTTAAGGCAGATGTGGAGAAAGAACATAGGAATTAAGTCGAAAGGGACAGTGGAATCTGAGCCCAATAGAAAGATGGAGATGTCAGAGCAAAGAAGAGTCCAGTGTCCTTGGTAAAGAAACTGACCAGCCCTGCAGGCTGGGGCCTGTCAGAGCCCGCCTCAGGCAGGAAACCCCTTATGTGGTTGTAGGAAACAATGACACACTCTCTGAACCTCGGGCTGCCTAGTGCCTAAGAATAGTGCAGGTTTTGCAGGATGGTAGTGATAGTTAAGGGCCAGTCCAGTTCAAACACATAATAGAAAGCTGGGCCAGGAGTAAATGAGCTGGTAGACTGATTTGGGCCTGGAAATCTTTTACTGAAGAATATCTTCTATCCAATCAACCAGATGTGTCCAAACAGATCTAAAACAGAGCTTACAAAAGCTGTGCAGAGGCTGCAATGCACAGTCCCGCACTCATGGGCTCCTGGTCAGAAACATGTGTGAGCAATGTAACATCTTTTATCAGAATTCTTTCTTAATTAAAAGACAGTTATTTAAGGAGACGTTGAAGGGACTGGAGCTTGAGGAGGCAGAGGAGAATCTTTCTATGACTCTTTTGATGAAAATTCATCTGAATATGTTTGTTCTTCTCTAAGAAGTAAGCTGCCCACTAATATAAAGAGAAACCATCATATAAGCTTACAAAAAATACAAAATATTGTAGAGAAAAATAGGCAGCAAAGGAGCTTCTGCTCTGGGCCGTGATGATAATGAGCATGTAGAGTGGGATTTAGCTGTGGATCCCTCTTCCAAGGGTTGGCGTGATTATCACTCTTTCTAAATGACAAGTGATTCAGATTCCAGAGAAAAGCTCCCTTTAGGATGGTGATATTTGTGTTCTACCTGGCTCAAATCACATAAATATATGACTATGTCACACATAAATACCTAAATGCATAATAAAACAAAGTCAAATTTTCATATGCTTCAACATCTATTTATTATTACTGAAATCTTTTTAGAATTTATATTCTCATTATTTTTCTCTGAATTTCTATGGAAAACCCCAAACATGATTTAAACATTAAAAGAAGTTTTATTAGCCAGCAAGACATTTCAAAATCAGTGGATTGGAACAACAAGCATTTATAATGCTGCTGAGTCTACAGGTCAGTGGGAAGTTCCACAGGACTCAGTTGTACTTCGGCTGGTGTGTCAGCTGGTTGCTTTGGAATGACCTTGGCTGGATCAACTGGGACTTTTCTCCATGTCACTTTTCAAGCTCCAGCAGATTAGTCATGACTTCTTGTCAGGACAGTGGTGATGTTCCAACAGACAGAGAGGGGAAGCATGCAAGACCTCTTGAGACCTTAGCTCAGTACTTCTAACAATTCTAATGTTTAAAGCAAGTCAACAGTTAACCCAGATTTGAGGGTTGAGGAAGTATGCTCCAAATGTTTATGATGATGGGAGGAGCTATAAAGGAACTCACATACATCAAAGGGTGTGAATGCAGGAAGGATTGGAGAATTGGAGTCGTTTTGTAAAATCCTGTGTATGTTATCAGCATCATCATGTACAAATGCAAGCAGATATATTACTAAATACTCCGGTGCTGCAACCCTAGTTTTTAGAACATAATCAGTCAATATTTGTGGCATCTGACCTAAATACCCATCTGATGATTGAATTCCCTCTCTAAATCTCCACTCAGGCAATCTCTCCAAAGGTAAAACTCTCAAGATACCCTGAGTCATCTCAAGTGAATCTTAGGCCCACATATTCCTGTAATTTTCTGTGTGGATGACTTAGAAACCCCTCCTGACCTGGATGAAAAAAGTAAACTCATTTCCTCCACAAACTGTCCCTCTTCTTCCTATACTCCGTATTTCAATGAGTAATACAATCAATTATCCAGCTGCCTGATCTTGATACCGTGGAAGTATCTAATATTCCTACTTTGACTTACCTTCTGTGCACAACTGTTTAACAAGTTCTACAACTCTACCCTTAAATGACTTTTAATTCTTATTTCACCTCTACATTCTATTGTTCCTGCTTTATTTCAGATTGTCTTTATTTTCAACCTGGATTGTACAACAACTTCTGGACTTATCTCCCTGTCCCTGATCTCATCCATCTCTGATCCAGTTATCCACAATTCTGCTGGAATAGGTTTCCTAAAATGAAAATCTGACCATGGCATTCCTCTAGCTAAGTATCAGTGACCCTCAATTGCTTTCTACTTAAAAATCCAGTCTCCTTACTACGGCGTCAAGGTCTTTCCTGATCTGACTTCTTCCTGCCCCTCCAGTATATTGTCATTTTATTGCTTTGCTGTGTTCCTGCCCAGCTCCTTGTTATAATGGGTACTTATATCTACCTCCAGTCCTCTTCCCTCCCTTGCAATATAGGAGGAAGAGCCCATGGTATTTAAGAGCAAGTGTTTTAGAGTTAGATACCCTGATTCCAAATGTTGAGTTCCCACTTAATCTCACTGAACTGCCCTTGCTTGTAAAATGAAAATAGTAACAGCATCTACCTCATAGGGCTGGTTAGAGTATTAAAGGTAATAATGCATGCAAATAAGTTAGCATAGTTACTGGCACAAATAAGCACTTCACAACGCTAAGTATTGATGCTAATAATTTCATTCCCTGTTTTTCTATCTCTGAAGGCCTTATTAAAATTTCAAGACTTAAACCATACATCTTTGAAGGTCTATTTTGGATTGAAATTATGCTACCATATTCCATTCTCATGCTCCAGTAGGTTGCCATCAAATTCTGGGCATAACTTTATTATAGCATTTATTATATAATATGGAACTTCTTTTCCCTTTCTAATGCCTATCTTCCCTCAGAAGACTGTAAACATCCTGAGGGAAGTGACAATGCCCCATTCAGTTTTGAATTCCTCATACCAATGTCTAGTTCACTTCATATCCTTGGAAGATATGGAATATCAGGATCCAGCTTCAGCAGGAATGAGGGTGTGTAGCCATAGATGAGGAAGATGCTAAGGGATTGAAATTTCTTGGCACCGTGGACTTATTTACTCAGTCAACTTCCAGGTTATATCTTGGCAACTGAGAACTGACCAGCACAAAAGCTGGTAAATCAGGCATGCCTCAAGAAACTTAGATCAAAATAATTGTGATCCAGCCAGGCTTTGGATCAAGACAAAGACAGCTAACTTTGATTCTAAACCATTCAGTTGATTCCAAACCCAGGATCAGTCAAAGAATCCTGTATAGTTTCGTTTATTATGAAAACATCAACATTGAGAAACCAAAACTTTGAGAAGTTACCATCATTAACATCTGATGGAAATATAATGGCCACATTTGTTGAATCTGCCAATTTTTCTAAATTTCCAAGAGCAACAAGCATGGGGACGAGGCCCATTTCTCATCTTAATCATGCGGGATTTCAAATCAGTCCTTAAAGTTTGACTACTTGCTCTTTCTACAAAGTTCACTATTTTTGGTGATAAGAATATGATCTTTAACCTTGAGAAAGTGTCTACAATTTACAGAGGAGATTGTTTTCTCCTCTCTTGTATTTCTTATTCAAATCTCCTGAACTTGCTCATCAATCAGGGAACACATTTAGAGGGGCAGAATTTTAACAATACATTCGACCTTCAAACTTCCTAGCAGGATTTTTCAGCACAAGAGTCTCATTTTCATAAATCCTTGCTTTTGATTCCAAATCATTTTTGTGGCTCTTCTCCCTGATTGCTCTGAGTTATCTGGCAATTAGTGGTATAATTATTTGTAGACACAGAAGCTTGAGAGAAGTCCAGAATTTCTGTCTGCCAATTTGTGCTTTCATTTTCAAAAGCTAGCTCTTTGCTTTCCTTCATATTTATCTCGCTTAAAACCTTTTCAATATAACCCATTTCTCCTATTTGTCTTTATTCCAGAGAACATGTTTTATATATAATATTTAACTATTGCAAAAACACTCTGGTTCCTTTCATTTCCTGTAGAGGGAGTAATATTTCACCATCTCTAGTATGTTTTTGTGGCTTATACAGGAAGAATAATGAAATAGAGTGGGAAATTTCAAATGGCTGTACTCTTTTATGATTGGACAAATGACATTACATTTGAGTTCCCATACATTGTTTCATTATGAAAGATAAACTGGTTAGAAAATAAAGACTTCTTATGAGGTAATTTCAATAAGCTTTCATTACCTAATATTTTTATGTTTTATGTTTGATACCTTTTTATGTAATGATTTGTTGTATTTCTTTGACCTATACTTAATAAAGTAATTGTATGACAAACTAAATGAGAATTTACATGCTTTGGAGTAAGTGTGTGTACGAGTTAAACTCATTGTTTAAGTTCATATATCATGGGAAGGATAAGAATATAGAAACATACATGCACATTTGTACCTGGACTCTTCCACACACATGTATGCACCAGGTTTTTCTTAACTAGGATAATAGAGTACTAAAAGCATACTGACATGTATGTTATACCTCCATAGGGTATATATGTATATATAACATATAACCATATTTATGTTTATTCTCTCTCCTTTCTCACAAACAAGTACATCCCATTGATTCTCCCTTTTCCCTTGAATTTATTCATTCCCCCAAGTTTTATACAAAATACAATGAAATGTGACATTAAACCATTTTTTAAGCCATTTATATTAGAAATTATTATGCTGTTATCTCTGTTAATTACTTACCTTTATTTACTCTGTATTATGATGTTAGAAATGGATTAGGCAAAACATATTTCTCCTCTATGGCTTCTTTACAGGTGCTACCAATAGAAGTGGAGCTCCAGAGGGAGAGGGAACAAAGGACGTGATTCTTCTTTTATCTGATACCCCTATCAGCATCACCCCAACTAAGGAATTGAACCCAGTAGCAGCACTTGATTCCTGCCTCCAACCTCTTTCAGCACTCTTAGAACCAGCCTCACCTGCCCCTCACAAGTCCTACCACTAGTAAGGCTGAGCAGTTCTCTCTCCTTGGAAATCTGAACCCAGATCCACAGGAGCCCTCTTATGCTCTCCTGAGTCTGAGAAATAGTTGAGCAACTCATCTCCAGTTCTGAAAGGTCCTTTCTCCAAGCTCCTGTGATAACACTGAATTCAGTTCCATCTCTGCAAGGCCTCTCCTCTGAAATTATAGATTTTGATAACTCTGTCTTTCTCCATTTGTTCCCACAGCCTTATGGGAGACAGCTACTTTCTATGGTTATTACTTCTATGTTATCATAATTCCATTTCTCCTCTTTCATGATTCCTCGCCTTGTTTAACAGCACTCTAAGTTAAATATGCACTGTTAAATTATCCAACGTGATTTACATTTTTCTTATTGGACCCTGATATGTATTGTACTAATATCAGTAGTGGCCATATAGAACAGATATTCAAAGTTAGGGATTCTGGGATTGGTGTGGTCATAACCCTGTCCATGAACACAAAATTGAGTTCCTTACAAATGTCATACTGGACAGTAGTAAATCATTGCAAGCAGTTTTGTTACAAATTGATTTATCACCTGTGTATCCCAGGAATTCAATGTGCATTTAATATTCCAAAGTTAATTGAGATGCTTGGGCATAGAAAGACCATCATGCTTATTCTTATGACAACAACAAAAATCACCCAGACACAGTAAAATTTTATGGATTTTCTTGAATTTATCAAAGATCTGAGTTTTCAGGGCAAACAACTAGCCTAAAATTGAAGGAAGGATGAATGACTTTTAGGAAAGATGAGACATGAGCTCTGGCTTCCCTGGGATAGATAAAAGTGGGTGCAGGGCCAGCCTGGTGGTGTTAGCAAATTTTCCACACTCCGCTTTGGTGGCCCGGGGTTTCCCGATTCAGATCCCTGGCAGACATACATGGTACACATCACACCATTCTGTGGCAGGCGTCCCACATATACAATAGAGGAAGATGGGCACAGATGTTAGCTCGGGGCCAATATTCCTCAGCAAAAAGAGGAGGATTGGCAGGGGATGTTAGCTCAGGGCTAATCTTCCTCAAAAAAAACTCCAAAAGTGGGCACCAATCATGGAGCTCAGCAATGATCATTGGTTAAGTTGGTGGAGGCTTTCATGCACTGTTGAGTGGGTGTGAAGCCCCTGGAAGCCACAGCAATTGAGGAATTCTATATTCTTTTCAGGAATATAATTTTTTTTCTCCACAAACCACACTGAGTGCTCATAGAAAAGATTGGAAAAAATTGAAGAAAGTGCTCATGATACGGAGCTGGGGGAGGATGCCAAGAGTTCAAGCAGAGGAAAAAATTTTTTTCCTCCATGTGCTTTAGGGAACAAAAGCTTTAATCTGGGTGATAAAATGCAAAAAATACTCTTGTATTTAGGGCACTGGTGAAGACCTGTTGTAACCGAGGGAAGAGAACAGAAAAAAAGAGTCCCTATCCTATGGGAGGGAAAGGAATGTGTGCCGGGCTTGTAGGGGCAGGACCATAGTGCAGGCTAGACTCCCAAGACCCAAGACACAGTGCCAATGAAGCTGAGGATGGAGCAGCATTGAAAACAAGACAAACCTCCAGATATTAGCCGCTTCTTTAAATAAGGGGATAGCCAGGGGGATCTGAAGAATGTGATGCACTGACAAAAACCATAGCAACAAAAACTTAGTATAGTGAAATCTCTAATTGCATTAAATCAAAACCCATTGATAAAAAGCAAGCAGAAAGAAAAATGTGCCCATTTCCATGCATACAAGACGTTTATCTCATTATTTACTATTCTGCACAAAATGTCTGGCTTTCAAGAACAAAACATATAAAGGGACATGAAAAAGCAAGAAAAAAACAAGCACTGCCAAGAAACAAATCAATCATTAGAACAGGATTCATATATATAAGACAGAAGTTAGGATTATTTGACAAGATTTAAAATAACTATGCTTAATATGATACAAATTCTAATGGAAATGTTGGAAAACACATAAAATCAGATAGGTGGTTTCAGCAGAGAGAATGGGAACTATGAGAAATAATCAAATGGAAGTGTAAGAAATGAAAACCGTAATAACAGAAATGAGTAGTCCCTTTGACTGGCTCATCAGTACACTGAACACAGAGAAGGAAAGAATCAGTGAACTTGAAGATTTGTTGATAGAAATCATCAAACTCAAATAAAAAAACAGAGAGAGACAGAGAACAGAACAAAACATCAAGACACATGTAGAACAATATCAAATGGTCTAACATATGTGTAATTAGAATCACAGAAGGAAAAGAGAAAAAAATGGGGCTGAGGGGATATTTGAAGAAACAATAGCTGAAAACTTGCCAAAACTAATGACAGACATCAAACAACAGAGCTGAGAACCTCAGAGAACACAAGCAGAATAAATACCAAGACCACTACGTCTAGGCATATCATGTTTGAGCTGCTAGAAAGAAAAGTCAAGTAGAAAAACTTGAAGGCAGTTAGAGAAAAAAAAGACATATAACATATGGAAGAACTATGGAAGACTTCTTATCTGAAACAATGCAATTAAAAGGAAATAAAATAATATCTTTAGGGGCTGGCTCAGCGGTGTAGTGGTTAAGTTCACATGCTCCATTTCAGTGGCCCAGGGTTGGTGGGTTTGGATCCTGGGCATGGACCTGACACCACTCATAAAGCCATACTCTAGCGGCATCCCACATAAAATAGAGGAAGACTGGCACAGATGTTAATTCAGCGACAATCTTCCTCAAGCAAAAAGAGGAAGATTGGCAACAGATGTTATCTCAGAGCCAATCTTCCTCCCCCCCAAAAACAAAAAGAAACAGAAAACAAAATTAATGTCTTTAACGTGATGAACTGAAAAACCACAAAAAATACCCCAGCACATTAACACAGTATTCTATGCCCAGAGAAAGCATGTTTCAAAAATGAAGGAGAAGCAAAGATTTCCTCATACAGATGTAGAGGGGGAAGACATTTCCTCTACCTACTCTGGGTCCTTCTGGCCAGACAATGAATTAAATAGACATGAGGCAGAATAACAGGAGAAAATTAAACAAAGCTTTATAATGTGTATACATGGGAGAGACCCAGAAAAAGTGAGTAACTCCCCCAAAATGTTGGAAGATCTCACCTTAAATACCATCCTCAGTTAAAGATAAAGGAGGATGTTCAGGGTGGCAGGAGTCAGTTACTGGAGGTTACCAGAAAAGCACAGTAAACAAGAGTAAGGTTATTATGCAGATTTAAGTCCTTGCCTTCCACATTGATAATAGTTTCTAGAGATAAGGTCATCCCCTCTTCTTCCTGGTATGGAGAGGGAGACACCTTTACAGATGGAGATTTCCTTTACAAATGTAAATGTCTCTTAACAAAGGGTAAGTAAATTCTACTTTTCAGAGTTTCTCTCATGTCTGCAGTTTTTAAAAGTAACCAGCCCAAAATAATCCTCATGTCAAAGAGACATATCTTGGGGTGGCCAATTCCAATCCTCCACACATACAACCACTGAGAGAATTCATTTTCACCATACCTTACACAACACATGAAGTAGTATAAAAATACTTGAAAATATGATAAATTAAATATGTTTAATGCATTAAACTCCAGGGCATTCTCTAAAAACATTTTTTTAGAAAGTAAATTATTTAAAAAATGCCATTGACGACAGTAACAAAAAATGGATTCACCATAATTCTGCAAAATATTAGCAGTCTGGATGCTGAAAACGACAATACTCTGATAACATAAATCAAGAAGTCTTAAATAAATAGAGGGCCAGACAATGTTTAGATTGTTTGTAGAACTCAAATCTTTGTGGTTGTAGGACTGAGGTCTCTGTTTTCCTTTTGTCAGCTAGGAGTCTCTCTTATCTCCTTAAGACTAATTCACTTCCTCACCACATCATCCCCTCTTATCTTCAAACAAATCTGGGTGAGTCAAGGCCTTCTCATGCTTTAAGTCTGTCTGACTTTACCCCTACCACATCTTTTCTGCCTCCAGCCAGAGAAAGTTCTCTGTTTTCTAGGGTTAATGTGATTAGATTAGGCTCCCTCAGATAATCCAGGATACTCTCCCTATCTTAAGGTCCTAACTTTAATCACATCTTCAAGAATCCCTTTCACCATGAAATATAACATTTCCATGAGTTCTGAGGATTGGATTGTATATAGAGTTGGGGGACTATTATTCTGCTTACCACAAAAGAAACCCATAAAAAAAACTGAAATAATAATGTTAGATATAACACACACACACACACACATACTATATATATATAATGTTTTCAAAGGACTTTTCAATAACCTGATTACAACAGAGGAAGACAGAAAATTTGAAAATAGGTCAATATAAATCATGTAAAATAAACAAAAAGAGAAAAAATGTGAAGAAAGTACCAAATAGAACATCTAAGAATCATGGGACAATATCTTACATCTAATATATATGTAATTAGAGTCCCAAATGGAGGGGAGGGAGATAGGTTTGCTCAAGAAATATTTGAAGGATAATGGCCAAGACTTTTCCAAAATCAATAAATGACAAGAAACCACAGATCCATGAAGCTCAGAAATCCCTATTCAGAATTTGGAAAACAAACCAAAAAAATCCCAAACTAAATCAAACTAAACAAAACAGACATACACACATAGGGATATAATAGTCAAGTTCCTGAAATGTAAAGATAAAGGCATAACTTTGAAGGTAGCCAGAAAGAAGAGAAACACAAAATATAGTAGAAAAAATATATGGATTACCATAGATCTCTTTTCAGAAGCTGGGAAAACTAAAACGCAAAGAAGCACTATCTCTAAAGTTTTAAAGTACTGAAAGAAGGGAAAAAACAAAGAAAAAGTACTATCTGGTCAGAATTCTATAATCGTAAGAAGTATCTTTAAAAAATAAATCAAGAGAAGACTTTTTCAAACAAACAGACCCAAGAGAATTAATTGCCAGAATAAGTTAACAATAAGAAATATTGCAAGAATTTATTCAATCATATGATCATTTGAATATTTGCACAAGTAAATTTGAAAAGTTCAACTTTTATCCATTATAACATCTCTCAGAAAAAAGGAAAGAATGGAATTTTCTCAATATAATAGAGTCTCTATGAAAAACCTATGGCTAACATAGACTGAATGGTGAAATACTGAATGCTTTCTCCTTAAGAGTGGGAACAAAGTGTATATGCTCCCTTTCTCCTCTTCTACTCAGCGTTATACTGGAGGTCCCAACTGTTGACATAAATAAAAGAAATCATTGAAATAAAGAAAATGAAATCAAATGAATAAAAATAAATTATTTTCATGAACAGTTTTTTAAAATCTGCAAAACAACTGCTAGAACAAGCAAATGCATTTAGCAAAAGCCCAGGATGAGTTAATACCTAAAAACCAATAGTATTTTAAAGTATAATTGTAAACAATGGAACAAATGAAATATTCACATAGGTTTGAGTCAAAATTGTAGATTACAATTGCCCCATTGTTGTTTCTTGCCTAAAAGGGGGAAAACTTTAAACAAGTATTGAACTCTGGTTACTAATATTTAGGGTGAAGCATAATGATATATGCAATTTATTTAAATGCATCAACAATAAGATGGATAAAGCTACCGATTTATGGATAGACACATGGTCAATTATATATAGCAAGATGTTTGTGGCAGAATGTAGGTGGATACACTGAGGTTCCCTGAAGCTTGAACGTAATGATGGGCTTACTAAGCAGGAGCTTTGGAGGACCTAGTAAGTGAAGCACTTCACTATTATGGGTGTAATAAGAACTGTAAGGACTGTGGGAGCAGTATGACTGTTTGTGACTGCACTACAAGAAAATTACAAACTCTGACACTTAAGCCCCTAGCTTAAATTATTATCAATGAATTAAGAATTTTTTTTTTTTTTTTTTGAGGAAGATTAGCCCCGAGCTAACATCTGTGCCCACCTTCCTCTATTTTGTATGTGGGACGCCTGCCACAGCATGGCTTGATAAGCGGTGCTTAGGTCTGTGCCCAGGATCCTAACTGGCAAAACCCAGGCCGCTGAAGCGGAGCACGTGAATTTAACTGCTGCACCACTGGGCCAGCCCCTTAAGAATGTATTTTTGACCTTCCTAAAAGATTCTCTAATTTCTTGTATCTGCAAAGATGACCTTATTGATAAATGCGCTGAAAGTATATTAGTTTGGTTTGCAGAATTGCAGCATAAACGGAATTCACAGATTTGCTGTGTCTGTTACATGATAATAAGGGCATTGATAGAGATAGACTGGGGTGCTGAAAGTTGGCAGAAATAGTTGGATGGATTTGAATGGGGCTAAGAATCTTGAAACTGAGTCTTTCTGAGTCTCTTCAGAAACATTCTGCCTTCCAATATCAAAGGAGCCTAGCCTGCACTTTCCCTGCCTAAAAATCCTGTAATAAATTCGTTCTGTTGAAATAGCTAGTGGAGTTTTAATTTCGTGACAGCACTCTAACACACAACTCTGATAGATCTTTTTAATTAATTTTTAATTTTATTTACAAAACAATTTCAAGATGTGAGAAAAAGCGACAATAACAATTATCCATTTTCTTTCATAACATCTGAGTATTATTTATTCTTTGCTTCCAGACCCCAATGCAGAATCACACTTTACTAAAGCATCTAGTATTAAAAAAGATTCCAAACTTCCATATTTCTTTAATATAGAGACAATATTTTGATATAATACTGACAACATATCATGTATATTTTTGTGCCCTCTTTTTTCTGTTTTTTTTTACAGCAATAGCAACTATTAACAAAATCAATTGGAGAAATTAAACTCATTACCTTCTACCCACTCTCAAACGAGCTCTTGTATTTCCTACCATCACCATTGCAAACATGGGGAAGAGGTACCAGCAAACAGTTTACGGAGTCCAGAGAGCAAATATTTTAAACTACAGGTTTGAAGGCCATGTGGTCTCTGTCAGGACTACTCAAACTCTGCTACTGTAGCACAAAAGCAGCTATAGACAGTATGTAAATAAAGGGCATGCCTGTGTTCCAATAAAACTTTACTTAAAAAAACAGGCAGCTGGCCCCTGGGAGGTAGTTTGCCTGATGTAAGCACTATATTTGATAATCATTTTTAACTTCTATTTCCAATCAAATTCCAAAGGCAAGTCAGTTCAACAAACATTCACTGAGTACACACTATTTACCTGACATAGTGAAAGGCACAAATCTTATTTCTGAATGAAGTTTTATAGATGTCTACCACTATATACTGTGAAATCGATTACACAAGGAGGCCATTAGACTGAGATGGCTTTAACGCCATAGCAGCCCATGTAAGCAAAGCAAAACTTATAATAAAGTCTGTAATGCCTCAAGGTTAAAAATGGAAATCTAACCAATTACAGACAGCCAACTAGGCTTTCCTAAATAATGCAACTACTTAAGCTACAGTCAATCAAATAATTCCCTTGATTTGCTTCTGCCTTTTCTCTATAAATGTCTCTCCCTTAGCTCCTGTCAATGGGGGAATTCTAACTACTTCCAGTTTGGCATTTCCTGAATCAATTAGATTTTTGCTCAAATAAACTCTTAAAATTTTTAATTTGTGTCAGTTTATCTTTTAATAATACTCTTACTGTCTCATTTTAAAGAGCCTCCAACTTGGTCCTCTGTCTAATTTCTTTCTACATCATTCACATTATTTATTGACAAGATTTGAAGATACCCTTTTTAGATATCTCACAGATATTTTGTGCCACAAAGACTTTGCCAACATAGCCGAATTCACAGTTAAAGAGAGCTGTCATATCATGTCCGAGAGGCCATCTGACTTCCATTGTTATTACAGCCTTGTTGCTGAAGAACTCAAAACACGTGAGTACTCATAATTGCACAATTGCCCTATTGTTATTTCCAGAAAGATCATTATTTATAGTATAAATAGTATTATTTAAAACAAAGAATTATAATTATTTATAAGAATGAATGTTTTATCTGTATATATATACACATAATAATTGGCTCTTGCCTCAGCTGTTTATGATTTGGTAATGTAATGCATCCCTCGCTGGGCCCTGCTGATGGCATCTGCCAGCACCTCTATTTTGATTAAAAAAAGCCTGCAAGCAACAAAAATGGATGTTGATTTTTTGTTCATGAAGAAAGAGCCCCAAAACCTGACTGACCTTTACTTATCCAGAATCATTTTGATTTAGCGAAATTTGATGTGCTTTGGGTTGAAAAAGAATTGACTTTCTTATTTCTCTTGTCCTATCTTGAGGGAAAAAATAAACTAACGAAGAAATAGAGCCATGTGATCATCACAAGGTACCCTTTCTGTAGCCTTTCTGCAGCCGAGGAGGCATCAAACATTGAAATTTATAACACCGCAGGCACTGCCCCTCCTCTGGAACCTGTTGCCCTGATTGTGTTTGTATTATTGGGTTTGCTTTACATATGCACCACATACCTGCTGAATCAACTCCTTTTGAGAAAATTCTGTGCGTCCTTAAGTGCCAATATGCATTAAATTGGACAGGAAGCCAAGGTATTAATAAATATCATTGAATTTGGAAAATACTTTTTTTTTCCAGATTCTTCTCTTGTACCCCCCCCCCCCCCCCCCCGTTCTCCCTGTCCCTTGCATTAATTTCATTCCTGTGCTAGAGAAGACACTTAGTGCTCAAGGGTGGGTTGGGAGACTGATAATCACGATTGCTCTGTGTGAGGTAGAAGAATTTATAGGAGCCATTGCTCACAGAACTCACATACGTACTGCTATCTACCTGGAGGCACCTCCTTTCTGCTTTCCCACATCCCCGGATTCTGGGGGTACCTCTTTTTAGGCACAATGCAGCATGCATCAGGCAGTATGTGTAGTAGTTTTTCTACTCCATCATTTCATAACCTCAAAAAGTATCACTGTCCTCATTTATAAAAGAGAACCAGCCTCATGGGATGGGGCAGGCATTAGAAAAGATAATGAATGGAATGCAAAGATCATAGTCCATCGAACAATGTGTGTGCTCAGTACAAGGTAAATATTTCGAAAACTGTTTTAGAGAATGCTACACCTGAAAAAAGACTTTTGGAGAACTTAGTCCATTGGTTCCAAAGCTGGTGGCTACAACTGAGTAAGCTGGGCGTTTCTTGCCCCAAATTCAAGGTCTCAGTGTCCCCCTACACCTAGTCAATCAGATTCTCTTATGTTTGCACGTTGAAAAATCTTCCTAGGTGATTTGATGAGCAGCCAGTTCTGTGTATCAGTATCACATTCACCACACCTTTTAATATTCAAATTCCTCTTTCAGGAGCCCTAATATTTGTTCCTCTAGCTTCTCTTTAGATGTTTTCAGTGACAAGGAAGACACCTATCTCTTGGAGCAGACTTGTCTACACGTGCTAGGTTTGAGAAGTGGTCCTCTTTACCAAAACAAAAGCTGTCTTCAGATGCTAATTTTAATCCTTGGACCTAAGAAGAACAAATTGAGTCCTTCTTCCAGTTAGAAAATCCTACGGTTATTTGAAAAGACATCTTCCTCAGTCTTCTCTCTCATATGGCTGTACATCCCAACAAAGCACATGGCCTAGAAGCCCAGCATCGTGTTTGACTAAACGTTGCCAACTGTACTCCCAGAACTAGTTTCAGCTGCCTTATCCTAATAGTTCTCTAACTGGCCTCCTTTGAAGTGTTTTTAAATTTGTTATCCCAATTACTTCTTCCTCTAACAAGCAGGGAATATGTTCTTTCTGTAAGCTTTTGTAAAAGGAATCTCAGAATTTTTTTATCTACAAGATTTCATATCCTCAATTATGAAATAAGTTGCTCAAGACCAAGAGTAAGATTTTTCATATAGAATTTGAAGATTCAGAATGGGATAGAGTTGAAGGCATTAAGAAAACATATGGTGCAACTTTCTGCTCTCAGATGCATTTTAGAGATAAGACATCAGAGATCCTGGTAGGCTAAGTGATTTCCTCCTGTCTTCTATCTAGTAGAAAGTCTACTTCTATTAATAAGACTGTATTTGTATAGTTCATAGAACTCAGGTTAGCACTCTACCTGCATTTTTTTTTAATCATAGCCTTATTTTAGTTAATGTTTTAAAGTCAAATATTTCACATACTACTCTGCAAAAAACATTGAGTGATCTTGCAATTTTGCACCAGCATACCCACATAGTAACAGTGGGCTGGAGGTAAATGTCGCATGCTCATTTGAATGGAAATTTCATGCTCCACAATACCTAGACATTGTCGACATTTATTTACTTTTACCTTGCCTCTCTTGTATTCAATCTTTGTTTTTTTTTTTTTAAATGTGAACTGTAGGTTAATCCTATGCAATATTCAGAATTGGCATATACATACCCATATATTATAGATGTGTATAGATTAAGTTATCTGAGGCCTAAGATGGGAAGTTGTGACACAGAATTTTAGTGGTTTGGAGTAGTTTCGAGAATCAGCCTGTCTGCTTCGAATCCCCGTTTTACCACTTACAAGCTCTGCAACATTAGGCAAATCATTTAATCTTCTGTGACATGGTTTCTTCAGCTGCAAAATGGATAATGTAACATTATTGAGAAGTTCAAATGAGAAAAAGAATGAAAGCTTTTAGCAAAGGGTTTGTCGGGGAAGTGGGAGAATTCTGCCCCCACCTCTTGCTTAAGGTTCTTATGGCTGGTCAAATAATTAAAAAGGCAGCTTAGCAGGAGAAAATCAAGCAAAGTTTAACAGCATGTATACATTGGAGAAACTCAGGGGACACTGAGTAACTCAGCCAACTGGCGGAGGCTGCCTAAGTTTCTTCAACTACAGACAAGGAAGACATTTGGGATAGTGATTTGGGTCTTCAAAAGGGAGGAAAGCAACCCACATGGAAATGGAAAACCAAATGTTTGGTAAATAGAACTTTGATAAGAGTGGGCTTAGCAAGGATCCTCCCAGTCTACCAAAACCCAAAGTTATCTATGGTGATGACCTGTGCTGAGGACAGGCCTTTATTTTAAATTTCTTTTAAGCAGTTAGGGGGAAAGGTCAAATGTTCTTGCTGAATCTGAGCCTTTATTGTCTTCAGCTAGAAATAATCCGCATACCAGAGTGGTGCATCTTGGGGCAGCCTGCCCTGGACCCCATCAAGTTTAATAAAGTTAGCTATCATTATTTTGCACAGACTGGCACTGGAACCTGTATCTTCTGGAAGCAAAATGGGGCTATTTCTAGTGTCCCATTCTGCTATCCCTCTATCTCTCATCTCCTCTCTAGTCCACAGTTTCTGGAACTTCACATGTGAAAACCTCATTGGGACTGTTAATGGGCACTAAATGAACCACTGAAACATCTCAACATCCTGCTCCACCCCCAGATTTTCTTATATGGTAAATATGCAGAAGGATTTACCTGTGAGATGACCCCCAATCATATAAAAAGATTGGATTGTGGATACTACTGGATTCTTCTATGAACGTTTAGCAAGAATTGTTAAGGAATCAGAGATGAGAGAATCAAATTACATGATTTGTTAGGTAGATGGTTCCAGCTGATGTTCTTTGCAAATCCTAAGAATCTTGCACAACTGACTGGCCACGTAAGTGTATGGCTTTCCTTTGTGGAATTATCAATCTGGAAAATTCACTTGTGAGAAAAACGCGGGCTACTCAGTATCTCCAGGCCCAGAGGCAGGTAGGTGTCTTCCATCTTCCCACTCTCAATACAAATCTCTTCTATTTTCAACCCTAACATTTTTTTTTTTTTGCAGGGAAGGAGTTGCCCTGAGCTAACATCTGTTGCCAATCTTCCTTTTTTTTTTTTCCTCCTCAACGTCCCAGTGCATGGTTTTATATCCTAGTTGTAAGTTCTTCTCTGTGAGCTGATGCCACAGCATGGCAAGTGACAGATGGGGAGTGTGGTTCTGCCACCGGGAAGTGAATATGGCCCACTGAAGCAGTTAGAGCACTGAACTTTAAACGCTAGACCATCAGGGCTGGCTCTTAATTTTTTTTTGTTTGTTTTTCTTTTTTCTTTTTTTTTTTGAGGAAGATTAGCCCTGAGCTAACTACTGCCAATCCTCCTCTTTTTGCTGAGGAAGACTGGCCCTGAGCTAACATCCACCATCTTCCTCTACTTTCTGTGTGGGACTCCTACCACAGCATGGCTTGCCAAGCAGTGCCACGTCCGCACCCGGAATCCGAACCAGCAAACCCAGGCCGCAGAGAAGCAGAACGTGCAAACTTAACCGCTGTGCCACCAGGCTGGCCCCCTTAACTTTTCTTTAATGCTTAAAATTTTGGGGGCTGTGTGGAGAGCAGAGGCATTCTCATGTTTTGAGATAGCATTTACAATGCCTCAGAAACACTCTGAAAAGAATAAGCCAAAATTTCCTCATAAACATTTTTTCAGAGTTCAGTTTTGCCTCGCCTGCCTCAGAAAACTTTGATTTAATTTTATTAAGATGAAAGGAAAATTTCTGAATTTATCCAAAATCTTCTCAGTTGAAACCTGAGGAGTGAATCCTAGGAATGTGACTTTATACATATTTTTTCAAATCCCCTAGAAAATATTGAAATACATCAAATTTGAGAATTAAGAAATCAGTAGTTAGAGAAATGTGATAATGTATGTAAGAAGAATTGAGGCCACTACAGCAACAAGTGCTACTATAAACTCAGACATATGAGCAATACAAAATCGTGGGCCCAGCTGTTTAGCAGCGACAAGGTCTGAGATCCAACAATTTCAAAGTGCATTGTTGTGTTTTAGAGAAAAGGTGATATCTTGATCCAGCGTAGAAAACACCCATCTTTCTATAGCAGTGAAATTTGACCAAGAATTGACCCACAGCATCTCTTGTCCCCCACCTAAGACTCTGGTCTAGAAATATGTGGACCAGCTTTACGTTGGGCAAAAGGAGATGGTAAACATATCAGAGGCGGAATGAAGCATTTGTGACAGCAATGTAACCCTATTCAAAGAAAAAGAGGAAGCGCAAAAGGGGAAATAAGTTGAAAGCCAGAGATTTACCTGTCTCTTTAGCTGTGTCTCGAAGGACGACTCCTCCGCTCTGGAAACCCGAGCAGTACCTCTCTGGTAATCCGTGTGTGCAGCAGGATCAACCTACAAAGCACAGCTTTATAAAACATTGTTGCTGAAATGGGAACTGGCAGTCTCATTCATTTTAAACAAGACTAAAACATAGAATCGCATTCTTTCTCAAGGTTTCAGATTGCATTTAATATTTCTTATGCCAAATCCCAGATCGCTTGAAAAACCCACAGAAGATTAAACTCCTGTTCTTTAAAAAAAAAAAAACAAACATATTCCTGCAACATTAGAAAAGTAAAATTTTTGCCTTTCCTTTTTTTTCATTTTTTAACCAGGTCAGTGTCATTCATTCACACTGCCCTGGCGCTGTGCTTGGTGGCCAGACAGCATCGAAGCCACTGGGTGGACAAGGTTCAGCTGCTAAAGAATTTGATTGAGCTCTTACTCAAATAGTTCAGTGGCAAGGCAGGTGTTGTGTGAGAGGGGCCTGTGATGGGCGTCAAAGGCCTGCATGTTGCAGCAAGGCCAAAGTCTCTACAATCTTGGAAAGGTGTTGTCAGCCTTATTCCCTAAGACGGTCTAGGAACTGCAGTGTGATTCCTATTTCACATGAGAGTTTAAAATAGAACGTCCAAGTCCATGCTGAGTGCAGTGGATGTCTGTTATTATTTTAGCTGCGCAGCTTAGAATCGCCCTTCTTTGGTAAAAATGCTCTCACTTCCCTCTGAGGAACGGCAGCTCCTCTAATCCCAAAGTGTGTGCTTTGGGTGAAGCTGATCCCACCTCCAGCTCCAGAGAGAGGCTTGAATCTCTCGTTTGACTACAAAATTGGATAAACAGGTACTTAGGAAATCAACTCAGAACAGATACAATTAATCTTTCGATGTGGTCGAGATGACCAAGAGAGGGACATACTTTTGTTTTTTGAGGTTTTTTTCCTTTTCCTCTTGGAATTTCTGTAACCATCTTTTCATCACAAAGCGAGAGCCAGTCTGAGAATGGGGCCAATGCAGAGAAGAAAGTGGAGCCCACGTATAGAGAGAAAATAAATTGACATCATGTGCCGCTTAATTCATGCTACACGTGAAGATAAATTTTGTCTTTGATTTTTGTGTGTATGTGTGTGAGATCATGAAAAAAGAGGTTTTATTTCAAGCCATTAAGGTAGGATTCAGTGGTATGTTGATAAATGTCAGTGACGTGCTGGCAAATATTTATAACTGGCTCTCCAGAGGGAGAGAGGAAGCGGGATTGGGGTGGAAGTAAAGTTCCAATTTGTGGTGCTTGTCAGTTTCTGTGGTGCAAATGCTCTACCATGCCAATTTCAAGCTAGCAGCCTAATGCTACTGAACAGGGACCTGAAAAGAGATGTGTATGTATAATTGGCTCTTGCAGCCTCATAAGAACTGACTGTAAAACATACACTTTTTTTCCCCATCTATAAAATGTTGCTGTGACATGATGATGTCTGGAGTGCTTCCTCTTTAATTTGTCAGTAGAGAATGAAGAATAACATCCCTATTAAAACTGTAGTAGGGGAAGATTCTGAATACTTGAAATATTTCCTAAAACTCTTATTAAGGGAAGGTAAGATGTATTAGGAGCACAAGAATGGGGATCAGGCAGACTTAAATATGTGTGGCAGTATTTTGTTTTTTCTGTCACTGTGGGAACTTGGGAAAGGCAGTTAAGTTCTCCGAGTCTCATTTTACACGTCTACAAAATTGGGTGTACTGACACCTGACACTAAGAGTTGATAGAAGAATTAAATGGAATACTCTATATGAAAGAGCTTAACATAATGCCTAGAACATGGTAAGTGCTTAATAAATATTAGTGATAATTATCATAACTGTTAGTAAATAATCCAATAGTTTTTCTCTCCTCTCTTTATAGGGGTCCTTTACACATACGGTAAGTCACTGGATATTGTCTCACAGGTTACTAAAGCTTTGTTCACCTATTTTTTACTTTTTTCAGGTTGAGTAGTTTCTATTGATCTGTTTTGTTATCACTGACCTTATTTTCTCTTGCTGCTCCAATTGACTATTAAGACTTCAGTACACTTTTCAATTCATATATTTTACTTGGAGATCCTAGAATTTCCATTTACTGTTTTTTACAGTTGATTAATTTATCTGTTGATTTTTTTCACCTTGAGATCTCTCCTTTTCTGCTAATTTAACACCTGTGTTACATTGCCACTTTTTCTATTGTCTGCTTTTCCTCTTAATCTTAGCTAAAATTGTCCTGTTTCTTCACATTCCTAGAAGATTTTGATTGAATATTAGACATTTTCAGTGATACACTGCAGAATCTGGCTTCAGCTATCTTCCCCTGAACAATGTTCATTTTCATTCTTATAAACAAATTATTAGTTAACTCATTGAAATTGTGCATTCTTAGATGGACACTTTATAAGGGTATTTTTTTTTCCCTTCAAATTTTCCTGTGGTCTTGTGGTGAATTCTTAGTCTTGAGATCTAGTCTTTACTCACAAGGCTTAGCCCTTCTGGGGTTTCAATGGAAATCCCAATGTTCTTACCATACCTATCTAATGTGGTAAGATTCAAACTCTAAACTCTATTTTTTTCCCCCTGGGTGGTGAGCTGCTGAAATTTCTATTCAGTTTTTTCAGTTTTGCAGTTATTGCCTTCTACTGGGATCCTTGGAATTTCTCCTATGGATGTGAAATTCAAGGGTCAGCTATGGATTTGAGAGGAGTTCATACATAAGTTTTTGGGCTGCCCCAATTGTGGCTCTTTCCTTTTCAGGATTATTCTCTCAATTACAGCCACAATGTCAGCTGCAGTCTGTCCTCTACCACATCAGACAAATAAGCTGGCAATTTTCTACATGCATCGTATACCCTAGTAATGTGGAGTACCCCAAGGATAAAATCTGTAATATATAGATCTCACATGATGCCATTTCTTCCTGCAAAGGTCAAATGGCCTCGAGTTTTTGCCTGCTTTTTGTCATTCTCTAGTACCTGCAAATAGTATTTTACAATTTTTCCAGAGTTTTAAATTTTTATTTAAGGGAGTTAATATAATACAAGGTACTCTGGCCTTGCTGGAACTGGAATCAACCCGTTGCATTTCAATTTCTACCATATTTAGGATGTCTCTACATTTCTCATCTACTGAAGTTCCTCCTCGTATTCAAGAAAAATTATACTTTTAAAAATGTTATCTCTGGCATTTCTGGTGACTTGGAGTAGATCAGGCTATAGCTTATGCTTAGTCATTCAGATGAATAAAACTTTCCAAAGTAGTTATTAAATGACTCTCTTTGGTAAACATTTGTCCCTAATTGCACTTAAATATTTTTTGTCAGTGAGTTTATCTTATTTAAGCATCATTTTTTCCTACTACTAGAAAAAAATTTCCTATCTTTTCATTATGATCTAGGATCTTTTTAACAGGATCCTAAAGAATGGGTTCTTAAGGCCTTGAGTGGAGCAATAATTATACTTGTGATGTATCTCGTGTGCAGAAGTAGCTACATTATCGTGCATTCATGACTCTTTCCTCAGAATCGATGCCAACTGAGCCTGTCTATAAACGATAATCTGTAGCCAGTCCAAAGCAGGTTTGGGCTGTCAGAAAACAGGTGACATCTTTGGTAGTGTCAAGCCTGTCCTCTTTTTATGCAAATGAGAGTTTGGCTTGTCCTTTCCTGTCAGCCTTAACTTCCCCAGTCCTGCTCAGGAAACCTGGGCTCTGCCCCAGCTGCTTCTAAACCTGCCAAATGTTAATCAGTTCAGGCTGCTAAAAAATCAAATAGCAACCTTTAAGCGAAAGAGGAGAAGAACTTCTTCAAAACTCTCCATCCCACTGACTTATGAGAAGCTTCTAGAAAGAAGAACTACAGTTTCTTCCACATTCCTGTGGAATGCTATGTAAAAGAATGTATCTAGCCTACACTGAGTAAAAGTTCAGTTATTCAGACTAGAAGAAGCTCTTATCTCAGCTGTGATTTTAATTAAGATTGATTTGAAATCTAGCCAAAAGTTCTTCTTGACAGGAGATAAGAAGTGAGTGAGAGTGAGAGTGAGAGAGGTCTGAAGGTGCAAAGAGAACTTGGTGATGTCCAGAATCCCTTTCCAAGTTCTTTAAGACATCATTAGCAGGGGGAAATGACAGTAACTTTACTTCCATATGTCTTTTTTAGGCTCCATATTCACTCTGGTACCAACATATGGACTAAACTGCGTCATCTGGATCCTTGCAAATGGAAGTCCAAATTGCTATTCTTCAAAATCCTGCTAACTACAATTTGAGTTCTCATCCTGTGATTCCAGAAAACCCCAGTCAGATGTCACTGTAGATGCTTCATGTTTTTTAAGGAAAGGAAATTAAGAGATATTTTGGAGACAAGAGGAAATGAAGCTATGATCGCACACACCTACATAGTCTATGGTATCATTGGGCATCCTGGTTACATATTTTATTTTCCTCTTTGTTGTTTGTTTTGGAATGTAGCTGGTTCAGCTGTAGGTACACTTGAGTACATTACTGTGAACATATGACTTTTAAATCCACCAGTTACATTTGTATACACTGCACATCAGAGTTTCTATTCATTAATTCTTTCATATTTAATAAACAACAAATACAGGGCACAAGAGGTAACTTGGACACACTTAAATTTGGTTAGCAGAGATAGCTGGTTATAATGGTGGGAAACATAAGTAGTATCGGTTTCCCCAAATCAAATATTTTTCTCCTAATAGTCTCTCACTGGGTCCAGATTTTGTCATTAAAGTTTACTTCATTTGATTAAGTGATGGCTCTTTAGAAAGAGCAATTTTTTAAACTATTTGTGGTGGTAGTGTGGGATTTGGAGTAAGGAGTTGCTCAATCTCATTTTTGACATATTTATTTTGAGTTATCTGTGGGCACCCAGGTGGAGATGTCAGATGGATGTACTGGTCTGGATCAAGGGGCGGTTTGGGGTTGGAGACTTACTTTTATAAGAGTCTGCCCATATGAGGTAGTAAAAGCCATAGGTATGGATGTAATTGGCTAAGGAGAGGCTTAAAAGTAAGATGAGTCACTTGCAGCAAGCCTATGAGGCAGAGAACACCATTGTATCTTCAATAGAAGAAAATTAGTCACATGGAGTTTACTTAATTTCTTCATGATCACTAAGTTGTGAAGCCAAAAATAGAAGCAATTTTTTCCCGTCTTAATCAAAAAATATTTTTTTTTATTATGCCATTGAGGGCCTACGATGTGCTCAGCTTATGGAAGGCCCTATAGTGATAAGAAAATAAGAATAAGGTAGGAGCATTTGATCTGCTAGCAGTCAACCTGGGACTGTTCTTTTTCTGAGGTTAGAATCAGTCTCTTTATTTCTACTCCCCTCTTATAGGGCTTTCATTGTGCTGTTTGTGAATCATTAGAGCTTTCCAATAATTTCCTTATCCAGAGTTGGTCACCTCTTTCCAAGTCATGGTCTGCATACCCCTGTCAGAATTATCTTCTGAAGATACCAAATATTTTAGTTTCATGAAAGACAAAAAGTTGAACTCTTCAGTCCAATGTTCAAGGTTCCCTTAGTCTGGCCTAACCATGCTTTCCAGCTTTATTTCACTCTCATCCTCAGCATGAGGTTTTCTCTCAAGCCAGATTGATCCTAGCACTATTCTCCTGTTTTAGTTACCTGTTGCTATATGCCCAAAATTTAGAGGCATGAGCAATAATAACCACTTACTATTATTCTCTCTCATGGCTCTTGGGGTTGTCTGAATTAAGCTAGGCCTTCTTTGCTTGGGTTTCTCATGCAGTTGAAGAGAGGTAGCAGCTGGAGCTGATGTTATGTTGAAGGCACAAGTCTAGTACATGAACTGGGAAGACTCAAAGACCTGGAGGATGAATCAGCTGAATATCCTCTGGCATCTCCATCTTTCTCTATGTGGTTTCTCCATGTGGTCTCCCCAGCATGGCAGCTTCAGTGTAGTCAGAGTTCTTACATGGCAGTTTAGGGTTCCAAAGTGACATGTACCATAAAAAGGAGGCTAAGCAGAAGCTCTAACGCCTTTTATGACTTAGCCTTGGAAGTCATGCAGCATCATTTTGCCACATTCTATTTGTTATAAGGAAATCACTAAGGCCAGGGTATACTCAAGGGGTATGGAATTAGACTCCAACTCTTTATTGGAGCCTTGCAAAACCATTACACCTCTAAAAAATCTTTTGTGCTTTCAAGATTCTGCATTAATAGAGATATCATTTCCCAGGACTATCCCAGTTTTCCACTCATTTATTTTAACATCACAGTTAACTGTCACTTCCTCTGGGAAACCTGCACTTATCACAGAAGCCACTGGTGATATCAGGACTACTTTCTTCAATACTTTATACAACATGCTATGCTAGGTATCATTTTGCATGTGCGTGTTCTTCTTCCCCAACTAGAAAGACATACTGAAGCCTTAAAAGAAAAGAATTTCTTTGGATGGCTGATTCATTGATTAATTCAGGATGTTAGAGGGTCATTCATTATATCAATAATTGAAACAAATTATGTCATAATTGGTAAAAACATAGAGATTTCTTAATTACTTGGCCAGGTGGGGCTATAGATAGAGGCACAGGTTGGGGGATCAAGAAGCTTCAGCTCTAATTTAGAAACTTTTGACAGAGCAAATCCCAACCACTCTGAGTCTCAACTCTACACAATCATAAAATTCACATAAGATCCCTTAGGACAACTTGGAGAAAAGCAAACTAATCACCCCCAAACTGCAGTGTAATGTTTGGTATGACACTCCTTTGGAATCCAGCAAATCTTGAAGCCTGTGACAGTGTAGACTCTTCAGGCTTTTTACATGGTAACTGAGTGGTAGTAGCTTGGAGAAGCCTCTAATCTTGGCAAATACTCATTAAAATAAAAGGTCTCTCAGAGCCCCTGGAGGAAAACCTTATCAGGAAACCAATTAGTTAAGGTCCAACCCTTGACTCTCCCTGTTCAAGACTTTAAAACTACTACCTTATTTCCTATTTTATTTCCTTAACCTGTAATTAATTACTGCCCGTTATGAATTCCCAGACCACAGGAAGTGCTTATCTGCAGCATCAGGTCACTTGGAAAGAAGATTAAATATGTCAAGAGAGGATGCTGAGCGATCAAAAAATCTCAGGACAGAACGTCCTAACTCCAGAAACAGGCCCCTGCTTTGAGGAATAACCCAAGACATCCTGTCATCATCCATAAAGCACCCTTCCATCATGACTGTGTGATCCAGTGGCAAACAGCAGGTGTTCCTGAAACAAGTGTCACTACCAAGACTGGATTGTGGGTGGAAGGGAGATTGTCAGGTCTTGGCCTTGATTCTGAAGTGAGTACAACCCTCTCCCACCAACAAAGAACTAAATAAAGATAGATGCAGTCACATTTAGGGTTATGACACAACAGACAAATCTTTGTTAAATAGTGAATTTTATTTAGATTTGATTTCTGAATCTTGGCGTCTTAGAATTTTAAAGATTTTAGAATCTTCATTACTTAGCCCCTACCTTACACACAGGCCAGGCTATTCCCATGCATTATTTTATTTAATGCCCACCATGTGGTAAATATTGTTATTCCATATTTAAGAGGAGAAACATGAGATTCAGAGAAGTCATATAATTTTTTAAGATCACAGATTATCAGTGGTAGAGATCTGATTTGAACCAAGGATCTACTGTTTTCAAAATAAATGTTCTTTCCACTATATCCTGTTTACACATATATACTTGCTAATATATACAATACTTGTGTTCTATAAAACACTGTTCTACGGAACAAAGAGTAGACTGGAGCATGGGAGAAAGTGGTTCCTCAGACATCAAGGAATCCTGCTCACATTTGCTAGAGAAAACTAATACTCAGAGAAATGAGCTGGGAAAAGTTCATATCACCTTTAGACCAGTCCTTTTCTTGTTTGACCTGCAGTAGATGATTAGGTACGCGCCACTGCTTGAGATCTGTAAGAGCTTCGTAGGACAACACAGTGGGTGTTATATCCACAAACCACTGTCCCAGGAGAAGAACAAAAAGAACATCATCTGGTGAAACAGAAGAAAGAGAGCTGAAGCTGAAATCATATTGTCTTGCTGGCTGTAAACGACAATACCTGGTATTTATAGGGCATTTTCTCCTATATGTATTTGATGAATGAATGAATGAGTAAATGAATAAATATTATTTTTTCCTCCCTCTCTCTCTCTCCCCTCCCATGCACATTAATTGAGAATCTACTCTGTGCTGTGACTATTATAAGACTATCCTTGTCCTCAATGATTGTACAATCTAATAAGAAAAGACAATGTAAAGGACTGTGTCTTAGGACTCAACATATAAGGAAAAAAATGATTCAGAGGGAGGTTAAGAGAAGGAAGTGATGATGACAGTGGATCCTAGATAAACTCTCAGCTCAATAGTCCAAGAGTATTAGCCCCATTTTCTAGGTGAGGTGATAGAGGCACAGAGAATCTAAGTATCTTTTCCCAATCAAAAGCCTACCAGCTTGTAAAGAAGAACTAAAAACCTATCACCTGCTTTCTATTTCATTATTACATATTCGTTCTCAAAAAGTAGAAAATATAGAAAAAAAATCCTATATAAACAGAAAAATTGTAAAGTTCAAATATCTTGTAATTTATCAATGAACACATAATATAAGCTCATATCTAGTTGAAATATTCAAAGTTGATCAAATTTGATTTATGAATTATGACTCAGACAAATCTATTAATGCTGGAAAGATTTAGAACAGTAGTATTAAAGATTTATTTCACTGAAAGCAAAACTCCTTATCTCTCTCCAGATTTTACATCACTCTGCATTGTAGCCAGAAGGGAGAATTAACTCTCTTATGAAGATGTTGATGTTTTCTCACACTGTGGACGATATGACCCAATCCTTTGTGCCTTCTTGCGTATTGGCACCATGCCCCACCACAGAAGCTCAGTTCTGAGAATTTTTCTAATTCTGTAGTAGAGAGAGATTGAGTGTTCAGCTTTGAATTAATCAGAGTATTTGGAGCCCTACAATCCTCTGGACTCATTTTCATAGCAGACATCAAGAAGAATCCAGTAAGCCTGACTCCACTTCCCTGGCAACTCCAACTCTCTTGCAAGGAAAATTACCTGTTCCTTTTTTCATAAGACATGCAATGGGCAGAGTATGACAATTAATGTTACACATGCTCTAGATATTTCATCTTGTGGCTCTAAATACACACACACACACACACACACACACACAGAAGGCAGAGGAAAGAAGAAACAAATCCTGCTCTCAGGAAACTCTCCACTGGTAAGCAGTCATCTTGTGGGAGTTCCTTAAGCACAGGACTGAATCTTTTATTTCCAGATCCCCAGTGCCCAGTCTGGGCTCAACAATTGCTCATTGAATAAATGAAGAAATGATTCAATGCACATTCATTTAATATTCACTCATTCATTCATTCGACAAATATTTGTTGAACTCTGGTAAAGATAACTGTAAGATCATAATAGTGTGAGACAAGGATTATGCTGTGGGCTGGGATCATATGGAAAGAAGTTACCATAGCTTTCTGGAAGAGGTAGAAAGAACCAGATTAAAGGAGGAAACAGACATGGCATAGAAGGAGGGGATATTTTACACAATGCATGAGAAGCCAATTTAATCACAGTTTTATATGAAGGAAAATGTGCCTCTCTGCTCCTAGTAGGAAGTTTGAACCATCCTGATGGTAGTAAATACTGTTCTCATTTGTTTCCCCATGAATATTTTGTTCCACCTTATTTCTTTGAACTGCTTTATTATCCAGACAGTTCAGCTCTCCTTCCTCAGAACATACAGTCTTTATTATTTACACTAGTTATTGGGAGTTCTTCCATCACTCACATTTGTAGTTAGGGGGTGATGAACTAAAAAGAAAAACTATGAAAGTACCAACAACAAAAATGCTCCAACACATACCTGCCCATCAAACAGTATCTCCAGTCTTTCTTGATTTCTTCCTGTCGCCAAAACCTCTCTTTCTTTTCATACAATGAGCGGTGCACTTGTTCCTCCTCAAGGCTTTCCTTACCTGTGTTCTTTTCCTGGCTAACTCTGACCAAACACTTCTCTCTGGGAAGACACCTCTGGCTCTCTGAACCCATTCTGGATTAGGCGTCCCTCATCCTTTAGCATATTGTGCTAATATCAAAAGATTCACACTTCAGATACAGCTGGATCTAAGGTCTCAAATCATGCCAACAAAAATCTATCTTTGTCTTTCCTCTTTGTCCCAATGTTAGACTCATTATTAACAAACATTCTTCATGTGTTGGGTTCTGCTCCACCAACTCTGAAGGAAAGATAGCATCTTTTGAACTTGCTTTAATAAAAACAATAGTGAGAGCTTTCACTGGCCAGAACCTGAGTCATGGACTTACCCCTAGAAATAGGATGTACAACCCACTCAAGCTGAATTAAATGGACAGAGAATGGAAAAGGGATGATGTCTGAAGAGCGTATTGGAGGGGGTGCAGGATACAATTACCCAGAGAAAAGGATATGTTGAACAATTAAAGGGAGCTAAATGGATTGAAGGCAGAGGGACCTTGAAAGAGTTGGGCAACCTCACTCAAAACATACAAAACATACACACACACAGATACACATGTTAAAAGAAGAAGAAATACCAGCCCTGATATCATTAGAATTCAACAAAATAGAGGCTGTCTTCCTCCTGTAGAACTGTTCATTTGGCAATTAACTAAAGATCTTTGCTGAAATGATGGGTTTGGGACCCAAATTAAACCTTAGTTTCTGTTGGGAGGTGCTGGACTGTACTTCTCAGGGAATTGGCTTTTACTGAAGAACTTCTTTGAGGCAGCCAGAGTGCTGTGGACATTATATCATTTAATAAGCACAAAAATCTGAACCATCACTATCTCCATTTCACAGATGAAGAAATCAGTCTCCACAATATGCTCGGGGGTCTCACACATGGTAAATGATCAAAAGAGGATTCGATCCTGGGTCTGTATTTGTAACAGTCCTTGCTTATTCCACTGCATCATGGGGGCTACTTTCCCTGTCTTCTGTTTGGTTTGCAGATACAGTTCCAGCATTCCACTTGGCACGTTGATACATCCCCTTTTCTGTCATTTCTTATATATATTTTTTAGACTGTAGAAAGTTAATAGGGAAGATGAACCCCTCTTCTGCCAATTGAGGCCTCTTCCTCTGATATTCGCTGACTATCTGGTGAAGGAGCCATGCAATAACAGGCTGAAATCACACAACATTAGAAAACCTAGTTGCTGCCTTCCCCGAAGGGACTGACGTGGAGGTGTAGACATGCAGTCAGCTCTTGTGCAGAATTTAGCTTTATTACCAAGATGTGCTGGTAATAGTGTGAAGGCTTGTTTACATGGTCTGTTGCCTACTTCTGTGAACTATTGACCATCTGTGTGTGTTGCCTAGGCAATGGATTGGGAATGAGGAGACCAAGATTTATCTGCACTGGTCATAAGCAGAAAAAGGACTTTTTCAAGCAATGGCTTGATAAAAATAAATCAACCTGAAACAGATTCTCTAACACAAATTACTTAGGGGAGGGAGAAGCAGCTGATGAAAGGTTTTGCTAATGCTGTGATTTTTATGAATTTGTTATCTTTTAAAATAAAGCATAAGTAACTAACAAACAAAAAATGAGATATACAATGAATTAGAAACACAAATGAGTTCATAAAATATTTACCTTCAGTGAAGTGGATTTGATAATATTTGGCAATAAATATGCACAAATATAGCACTTCACTGAAACTAGAATTCTTTTTTAACTTGTTCCTTTAATTTTTTTTTAACCTAAATGTACCAGTGTTGAGACTTTAAAGGACTTGCAAATGTGTTTGTCTTCATGTTTCTACTGCCACCTTCTCTAAATGCTAATGTCTTGACTATAGGCTGAGATATACTTAGATCTCCCTTTGTTATTTATGGTTATAACCGTCACAATTTTGACTACTTGCAAGCATTTCTAAAGGTGCATATTTACGAATAATTACACCTGTCCCATAGGATGGCTGTAGAAGTAAGAGAGACAGTGAGGGATTTGAATCAAGTTAGCAGTGAGGCCGATGTGAAGCAGCACATTAAAGAGCTAATAAGGGTCTCTATCTGACTGTCCTCCATCCATATCTCACTTAGTGTTAATGCCCCACGCTCTGGAGCCTTTACAGAGCAGGGCTTAAGAGTATTGGACTCAGATTGTCTGGCCTACATTCCTAATGCCACTACTCCCTACCTATGTGACCATGGGAATGTTAATTCTCAATGGCTTAGATTCTTGATCTGCAAAGTTACTAGTACCTACTTCAGACAGAGAGAGAGAGAGAGAGAGAGAGAGAGAGAGAGAGATTATGTTGAGCATAGTTACATATGTGTAGTGTCAATCATATTCCAAATGATTTTATGGATCCATACAGATATGGATCCATAATCTGAATGCCAGTATGGGAACAACAGCACTGCCCCAGGCTCAGGGCTCCTTTCATTAGAGGCAGCAGTGTTGGACTTTTCTTCCACATTATGAGAGTCAATAATATCAATCCCTGCATTCTTTCCAAACTGATTCTAGACAAAAACTTCAGAATCCTTCTCAACACATATTCTAGACAACATTATTAATCTATTCTAGTACCTGAATCATAGCCAATTAGCCAACCCTGTGCTGACCTAATTATGAATTAACAGTCACGTAGAGAGTTAAGCCGGAGAGAGGAGGGGAGGCTGCTAACGTGGTCTGGAAGAGGACAAAGATTGACTGATATTTCCTGTAGCTTCTGCTAAACTCATTGCCTGTCCTTCTTCATTAACCCAGTATGGTGATTTACAAGACTTTAAAATTAGCTAATTTTGGAAATTTCTCAACGCAAAAGCTAACATAATAAAAGTTTCAGATTCATATAGATCCTTCCATAAAAATGACAGTAGAACGTATCTGTGCAGCTTAGGATGTAGAGAAGGGAAGATGCAGAGAATGTCACCTGGCAGTTATCCTTAATGAGTGGGGAAACACTATGAAATTTATTCTTTCACTTACAGGAAGGTTGATTAACCCCCAAAGCAGATTAACACTGGATTAACGTTGGGTTTACTTTTAAATGAATGAGATTTGGTGCATTCTTTCTGGCTATGATCCTTTATTTGAACAGGTTATGATGGGAAACTTCTCTCACTCTGACTTCCCAAGAAAATTCTTGGCTTAAAGTAAAAAAATAAATATTTCCTGATGGAAAATTCAAATATGGAAAGAATGATGGAAAAGTCTCTATACATTATTCTTCTGACTAGTGGAATAAAACAACAGTCCACCATATTTCTTCTTTCTCATTCAGTCCAGTTGAGCATTTCTTTTCTTCAGCATTTCTACCTCCCGTCACTTCACTAGAATGAAGCCAAAATTTGCCACTCACTAAGCTCCCTTTGTAAGGTGGGAAACTGTGGGCCTATCCCTTTAGGCAACTCTTGCTCGTTTGCGTTTTGTAGTATCTACCAGTGCATAATAGTTTCCTTGACCACAGGATGACCCTGACCCTCTGGTCTTGGCTGATTGAACTATCCCTTGGGACTTGATACAAGTTGAGTAAATATTTCCTTCTCTCTATTAGGTGTTTTTGATGGTCTCTCTAATAGACTCAAAAATGATTTGGACACAGAGAGTCTTTGCTTATATGTGGAATTACAATATGCACATTTTAGAGTTGAGAGAAGCTGTATTCTACCACCATATGTCCTCTGTAGCAGAGAAAAGAGTTCTGTAAAGAGTTGAGAGAGACAGTGAAAGAGAGAGAGAAAGAAAGAGAGGAACAAGACAGAAACAGAGAGAAGTAGAAATGAGGACTATAAAGAAGCTAAGTGGCTATGTCTTAGGTTCCCAAACGTTTTGATTTTCTGGGATCTGGCAACTTCTGATGATCTGGCTGCATGTTTAGTCAGGAAAACTGCTCAGAGTGAATCTAACAGAGACAAGCACTGCTTATTAAGGCAGTTATTTGATAGGTTTATTGTTTATGCCTTTTCACAGAAAAATCATGTTAGCAGTTGCCAGTTCTAAGCACTAATCAGTTTATCCTATTTTTTTCACTATCTCCAACATTTAGACATTAATTCCACTGCCAATGAGAGAGATTACTCCGGTTTCAGTTAACACGTCAAGGCAATTTCTGCATCTTGTGATCAGAGATTGACAATCTTTACCTGACTACTCATTGTCCCCCAATCTTTGTAGCCAAGGTCAAGAGGTAGCATAAGAAGGACACATCCACTTTCCAGATCCTCTTCCCATAAATCATCCTTCTTCATGATTAACCTGTTCTTTCCTGAGCATTGTGAATAATCCTTACAAGAGCCACAAGGTAGATTTTATTATTTCCATTTGCAAATGGTAAAAAAAAAAAAAAAAAAAAATCCTCAGGAAATTAAAATGGCGTTGACAATGCCAAGAGTTGGTACATGGAAGGGTTGGAATTTTAACTGAGGACTGCCTGTCTCCTAAGCCAAAGATTTTTCTAGGACTCTGTACTGCCTCTCGTTCTTCCTCAGTATCAAGAATTTAATCTTCAATTCTTTGTTTACCTCATTCCTATGGGAATTTACAGTATTCAATGCCAATAACCACATTAAGCACGTTTGTATTTCATTCTTCATTACAATCCTAAAATGAATGCTTGTATTCACATTTTAAAGATGAGGAAACTGAGTCTCAGAGAGATTAACAAACTTGGTAAGGCCACAGCATTTATAGATTGTAACATATGGCACCACACCCAGATATGTCTGGCTGCTCTCCCAATCCACATTACTCACTTCAAATATTTGTTCCTTCCTTTATTTACCAGCCTCAATCAGCATGTGTCAAACTAGGACACTTGACCCAGCCTGGTGCTGCTCTCAAGATCAGATGATTTGCCGCACTATTTTAGAGAAACAGAAAGGAGAATGGAGGCAGAGAGAGAAGGAGAAAGGTGCTACTTCCCACAGAGGACAAAAGGAACCAAGGACTCATGCAATTAACAAGCAGACCCCCAGGTGTAAGTCTTCTTGGACCCTGAGAAAAAACTAGGATGGATAGTTTTGTAGTAACATTCCTCCTCTAGCTGCCATATACTCCAGCTCCAAGACTGAAAGTTGCATAGCACAGTTTCCTGTTCTTATTCCTTACACACCATTGATGTTCATTTCAACCTGATTACACTTGGCCTGCGGGTCACTGAATGACTGATGCATGTACTGTGAGCTTTCTCCCTGCCTTCCCTGTTCCTTCCTTCTTGTCATGCTTCTTCCATATTCACTCATTCATTCAATCAGTCACTCATTCTTTACACTACCCCCCTCATTCTTTTCTCTCCACTCTCTTTCTCCTCAATGCTTTGGAATAGAGACGGGAAAAGGAGGAACTAATCTATTCCTTCTTATGTCTTCTTCCAAAAGACATGCCTTAACATTTATTTCTGTAATTGGAGGTAATCTTGCAAAGACATTGTGGGACTTTGTATCTTGAGTGAGAATCTGTCTTGTCTAGACCAGGAGAAATGTAGCTTCAACTACTACCTTTTGGCCTCCATTGTAAAGCCTTTTCATCTACCTGGTCAGAGGATTTTACTACCGCCTAGCCTAACTTCTTCCAGGTGCCTGGCCAGCTCATTCCCTCTTGCTTAGATGTCAGTATTTATTAAAGGTAGCAACTGAACATTTTTCCTACATAAGAACCATTCACATTGAATCTGAAACTTTTCTCAGAGATCCACTTTGCCCTTCTTTATTAGCTAAGATAACTCCCTCCAGACCTCTCTACATTTCTGAGGACTATTGAGAACAAAGCTGGCCATCAACTGGGACCTCAATATACTTCACGCAATTCCTCCTAACCAGGATGATTTCTGAAACAGTCCCTTGACAAGAAAGCCTACCTAGATAAGCTCATCCCCAACCTAGCTTCAATAAAGATCTGTTACTATGAAACATTTATGTTTTTATGAGTCCTGAGGTACTTATTTAATTACTGCCTACACAGAACACAAGATCTGTTGGGAACAATAAAGGATCATCCTCATAATAACCTCAAATTTACCTCTATCCCACCCATTGCATCAACTTTTATTAGTGTCAGTTATGACCGTAAGAAACCAGAGATAATGAACAAAGGTTACTTCCATTTAAGATGTGAAGGCAGGCAAGTCACTGCCTTTTGTTTTGGTGTGGGATGATGAATAGAAAATGTCATTCAGTGGATATAATTCAAAATAATTCAATCCTTTTAAGTAGCTAATTTTCTAGGTCACCTATCACTTACTCAGTTCAGAGTTAGAAGATTCTCTCTCTGAGATGGAAAATGATGAGGAAGTGAAGGGAAAAACCAACAATCACATATTCTGGAGAAGGAATAGAAGAGATGAAAGGAGTGAAGAAAGAGGAGCTAGCAGCTCTCTTGAAAGCAGCAGTATGTGAAATTGCTCCTATAAAGAAAATAATAAACCAGCAGTGCAAGTCAAATAAATGATGTTTTGTTATTGAAAAATGCATCTCTTCCCAGCTTCTAACACACTTTAATATTTCTCAATATGACAAAGTGGAACAACACTCATTTGGGATGGTTTATAATAAATATTCATGTTCTCCTGATTTACCTTTTGTTTAGAGATCCCAAAGTCTCTTGCTCAATGTAGTTAAAGCTATCAAATTCTCTTTCACGAAGGAAAAAAAAGGAATTGCAATGATACCTACGGCAAGGGCTGCATCCAGTGGTTCCATGACATCATCAGAATTCTGTCTCTCTCTGATTCTTGGCTCTGTGGCTCTTACTTGGATTCTCTCTCAGGCAGATTCTATCCTGTGGTGGTAGCACTCTGACTTCCAATAGCTGCAGTCATAAATGGTCCTTGACACTCATGACCACAGAGACAGTCGTCTATATCAATATTTGAAAGGACTGTGATTAGCTGAGCCGGGGCAAACCTTTCCTAGGGAAGGAACGTGGAACACCCCTTGATTAACAGCCATCCAGAATCACAGGGAGGGGAAGGGAAAATTCACAGAAGAGTAACAGTCCATGACACGTTGTTTTCTGAAGACTTCTTCCCAGCTTAACCTCAGTTAAATCCATTCCTTTCTTCCTAATATTAGTGGATGGTACATAATGCAAATTGTTGAACTGACAATGTAGTTACTACGTTTATCCCCCTGAATGCCTTTGCTTGTGCTGTTTCTTGCTCTGGAAAAGCTCTTCCCTCATCCTGTTTCCACTAGACCTCTCCTAAGAGAACTCCTTTTGCTGAGAAACTCCTTAACAGTCTGGAACACCCAACTTTGTGCTTAAAAATAGGATATTTTGTCTTATTTACTGACATTTCATGTCATACTTAGTTTCCCAATGATGCTACAGATTTAATCTTTGTAATCCACTGCACCTAACACACTACGTATTTATACTCTATATATTTAAAGACTACATTTTGTATCAGTCATTTAGTGACCCATAAAATGGAGATAATACTAGTAAACTAACTTGATAGGGCTTGTGTAAGATAATGTCTGTCCTCACCATTTAGTAGGTATATAACTAATAAATTGTACACAACATATGCATCCATATTTGTATGACAAATTACTCAAGAGTAGGGCTTTGTGTTCTTTCTTTCTTTCTTTTTTTTTGGTAAGGAAGATTGGCCCTGAACTAACATCTGTTGCCAATCTTCCTCTTTTTGCTTGAGGAATATTGTCACTGAGTTAACATCTGTGGCAATTTTCCTCTATTTTATGTGGGATGCCACCACAGCATGGCTTGATGAGTGGTGCTAGGTCTGCACCCAGTATCCGAAACTGTGAACCCCAGGCTGCTGCCGAAGTGAAGTCTGCAAACTTAACCACTATGCCACTGGGCCAGCCTCAAGAACAGGACTTTTAAAATGGCATCCATTGGACATTCAATATATGCATGTGATTGCTTCATTCTGACACACAGGTCCTGCTACTTTTACTATGTCCTTCATGGTCATAGCGTAGAATGACTGCTGCTATAAACATACTTTTTCTGAATTTCATTCCTCAAAATGAGTGAAAGTAGCCAAATTTTATTTAATTTTTAAATATATAATTCAAGGTCATAGGAAAACATTTGGAAGTACGTTAAATAAACATAGACAAGCAATATACACAAATTTTTTCCAGACGTCCTCCCTCTGGCCCCAGTCTCTGGAGAGTAATTTAAGATCCCTGTGCAGTTGTCTGTGGAACTATTTGCTTTCCTCATCTTTTAGTGGTGCCTTTAAAGAAATGACCAGTTCCAACTTTTTGTAAAGATATGCAGCTAAGGAGTAAGTAGGACTAATTCCCATTTTCAAAGGTTCGGTGCAAAGGCAAAAACGTTCATGGGTCTTGTTCAAATGTTTGTTTGCTAGTTGAGAACATCTGCACACAGGTCACTCTGAATTTTGGTTTTTAATTTATGGAAGACTGTGGCTAAATTTATTTATATTTGGAAAATTTAGAATCTTGTAAGATCCATAGGAGTTCAATGTAGCAAAAATTATATATATACATACATATTTGCACATATATATACATTTGTGTATGTGTGGATACATATATATAATTTCTAGCACAGAAATCAAGGTCACAGCCAGTAGCTTCTTAGTGAGAAATATTTAAAACTGAAAAATACATAAGGGAAATATTTTGCAACTAAAAAGATTGAAATCTTAGTATTACCAGGTCTCTGAGGCTATTTTCATTGGATGGGGTAAGATACAGAGAACTGGTTTTAAAGAACTCAGTGGGTGTATGTCAGTTAGGGTGGGAGTGGTCAAGAACATGAAAACCTGTCCCTCTCATATTTCTGGATCTTGTAAAGAATCTTGAAAGAACCCAATTATTTGTTGTTCTTACTCTGCATTTATGAGGGAATAAGGCTGAGTGGAAGAGAGCTTGATCTTTGATTCACATTGACCTAAACCTAAGAAAGATTCTATAATTTCCCAGATACGGGAACTTGGGCAAGCTCCCTTCAAGTTTCAGAGCTTTTTGATTTTTTGTTTTGTTTTTATGCCATGAGGATAATAGTACATCTATCACTGGGTTATCTGAGGAGAGGGTTAAACAAGGTAGTGGATACATCGAAAGCACTCAGTTAAAAATAGTAATAATGACAATGATAATTCTAGATATTGCAAATACAATATAAAACACCATGAAGATTTTTTAAAAAGTTTTTTTTCCCCTTTTTCTCCCCAAAGACCCCCGGTACATAGCTGTATATTCTTAGTTGTGGGTCCTTCTAGTTGTGGCATGTGGGACGCTGCCTCAGTGTGGCTTGATGAGTGGTACCATGTCCGTGCCCAAGATTCGAACCAACGAAACACTGGGCCGCCTGCAGCGGAGTGTGAGAACTTAACCACTCGGCCACGGGGCCGGCCCCCAGCATGAAGCTTTTTTAAAGAACTTTATAAAGTTCTCTGAAATCCACAAAAAATGTTTCATGACAAATTGTATAAAGGTACTGAATCCCAGGAACAACCAATGTTAAAACTGGAAAAATCAAGTCCAACATCTTTATTTACAGGTGTTGAAAGTGAGTATCAATAACTTAGTTACCAGCATGGGTGACTCTTGACTCTTGGTCCTGTGAATTACATCACGCTGAAAAGTTTCCACCTTCATAAGTTTCCACCTTCTGCCCAAACCCTCTAAGAGATCTATTCAATAGGGTGAACCTGTGACAACACAGGTGGAGACAGTACAGACAGAAACCACAGGAAGAAGGCAGAAGTGTAGAAGCAATAAGCAAGTTAGCAAGCTCTCTGCATTGTGCAAAGAGTGTTGAATACTCAGCCGCACATGCTGGCTGTGAGCATAGGGAACACATTCAGCTTTTGAAATTTAAGCTAAATTAATACGTGACTGATGAAATATATTTAAGGGATTACTAAGTGTTTTCTACACCAGTGGTTATGAGAAAATTTCAGAATGTGCCTTTTTAATCCATCTTTCCCGATTATAGAGAAGTAAGTCTTGGTTTTCAGAGGAGTTTGAAAATAATATGTACATATTTTTGCCATATAAAATTACAGACAGCAAGATCACTGTGACTGATTGATTGAGTGCCAAAATGCCCCAATTTTCCAACCCAACCATTTTTCAAAGTGACTTGCATGTTCCCACACTTCTCTATTCCCACCATTAAAGGTGGAATTTATTGCCACAATTTTCGGCCCCATTATAAAATCCTTGTGTAATTTGGTCAAGAATGCAGTAGAAGTGAAAGTGTGCCAGTTCTGAGCCTAGGCCTCAGAGGCCTTTTCTGATTCTACTCTGACTCTGTGACCTCTGGACTTGACATGGGAACCAGCCTGAGCAGGTTTGTTGGAGGATGAGGGACTACTCTGAGCAGAGCAAAGTTGTGTTACCCAAGACTACGCCAGAGCAGTCAGCCCTGACCAAGGTGCCCTTCATGTTTCCCTCAGCTCTCCTAAACTTCACACAGGGTTCTTCCTGACTCTAGGCCCCTGACCTCCTTTTTGGTAGAATATTTTCTTTAGAATAAATTTGTAATCATAAATTCCTAGTCTTCCTCTTTGAGATGTAAAGCTTTTTAAAAGCCTCTTGCCCATTTTATATGTCTTTCTTAAGGATCTGGAAGCCATTTCTTCAAGGAAGATAGAGTCCTCCACCTCACAGACTCGAGGGAGAGGAGGAGCCTAACTTCCACAGGCCTCTTCCTTTAAGCTGCAAAACTATCTCCTCTCAAAGTTACAGGAAGTTTACTTTTACTTTGGATAAAACACACATGGCCTATGAGCCCCCCAAACATCCCCCAGTACATTTCTACTCACTCACTCCAGCGCTTAAAAACTCTCCTGCCCTTTGTTTCAGCAAAGTTGAATTCAGACTGAATGCTAACTTCTCTCTTCTATTGCAATAGCCTCTATTAAAGTCTTTCTTGCATATTGAACTCTGCTTCGTGCAATTTTTGCTTTGATATCCCACAACTGACATAATTATTGACTTAAGATCACAGATAAGTAAGTCCAGACAAGATCGATTGAGCCTGGCTCAGATCAGCAAAACTTCCCAGAAAACCTATAGATTCATAAGCAATAATAAGTAGTAACAATAAGCCACTAAATTTTGAGGTAGTTTGTTAAGCAGCAATAACTAACTGATATGGAAATTGGTAGCTAGACATGAGGTGCTGCCATGAAAAAACATAAAATAGGGAGCAGTGCCTTTGCAACCAAGCAGCAGACATGGGCTGGAAATACCACGAGGATATTGCTATAAGTGGCTGGAAAAATGTCAACTCTTGCTATGTAGTAATTATTGGTAAATCAATCATCTGCAGTAACTCAACAGATAAAAAACTTACCTAGCAATCTTAGAGATAAGAGTAACGAGACTTTCAGAAAAAAATGTACCTTACTATGTGAGTATGATAAAAAACTAGAAGAAAGACATTAGTTAATGAAGGAACTGTTCAGTTTGCAAGCAGAATTTAGAGGGAATACAGAGGAGCCAAGAACGCTTACAAAACTAAACTGTGTGTCTTCTCCCAATTTCCCACTAGTTAAAAGATTCTCAAAGTCAAATGAAGCCTGGGGGGCAAAGATTAAATTAAGAGTGTGGCTGTAGGATCCTTTGTTAGGAATTCTTAAAGAATTAACGTAGTATCTAATAAAATCCTCGTGGTGGCTAATTTTACATGTCAACTTGGCTGGATCACGGTACCCAGGTATGTGGTCAAACATTGTTCTGGATGTTTGTGTGAGGGTGTTTTTGGATGACGTTGACATTTAAATCAGTGGACTTTGAGTAAAGCAGATTGCCCTCCATAGGGTAGGTGCATATCATCTAATCAGTGAAGGCCTGAGTAGAACAAATGACTGACCTCCCCAAAGCAAGAGGGAATTCTGCAGCAAACAGCCTCTGACTTACACTGCATCATGGGCTTTTTCCTGGGTCTCCAGCCATTCCTTGCCATTCCACCCTGAAGATTTTGGACTTACCAGCTTCCGTAATTGTGTAAGCCAATTTCGTAAAATAAATCTCTCTCTCTCTCTATACACTCACAAACACACACACACACAAACACACACACCCATCCTGTTGGCTCTGTTATTCTGGAAAACCCTGACTAACACACCCCTTTATCTGGACAAAATGGTTTCTAACAATTTTAAAGGAATATCTCACCGTAGCCTGTTGCACCCCAGATAAGACTGATTAAGACTAAAGATAAAAGCCTGTATTGAAGAGAGGTGTGGAAGTGGTATTTATTGAATGGAGTGAACTTGTATCAAGTCCATAGAAATTCCACCAGGTTTTAAGGAATTATAAAAGCAAAGATTATGCCATCTTTGATTATAATTTTAAAAGTCTTCTTAGTCTCATATTTACTATGGGTTGGAAGCAGGCTGAGACAGTTGTTCAAAGGGTACAGTTTTCAATATCTCCTTAATCAGTGACCAAAGAGGGCAGATGAGGAAAGACATCTCAGAAGGCACAGGCACAGATAGTAGACAACAGCTGAGCTGAGGACCTGCTTTCAGGGAGAGCTGGGGGCTGAGCAAGCAACACTCTCAACCCCAAGAGCTGAGGTATCCAGCAAGATCTCCGAGGACAGGCATGGAATTGCTATAGCCTGGGCACTGCGTCCCTCACATTCTTCCTCTTCTTGAGTGGGAGCGTCTATTGTAGCTATCCTTCTCCTATTTACTACTGAATATTTTTATATCTTGGAAGAGGGCAGAAAATATGTCTTTTTGATTCATAGTACTTTAAATTAACAGATACCATATTGGGATCAGATAGATAGGATCCCAATACGGAGTTTGAATGAGAAGCGTGATCAAATTAGAATTTGGAGGGCTTTGGAGTAGGGGCATTTTTCATGTGAGAGAATGTGAATAATTGTGGCCAAGAGGAGACTTTGACAGATCTATTGCCAAAATCATGAAATTCTCTGTTCCTTTCTATATCCATGCCATTTTCAGTGTGACTTTGCAGGCCCTGTCATTAAGCAGTGGAGTCTGTTTCCCTATCCTTAGTCTGTACTGGCCTGTGGCTTTTTCTGGCCCCTAGAATATGACAGAAATGACAGTGTGCCAGGTCTAGAGGTCATGCACGCCCTTGCTCTTCCTCTTGGACACCTGCCTCCACTATGAGGAAAAGAATGAACTAGTCTGCTGAAGGATGAAAGATGACTCAGATCAGAGCCAAGTTATCTTAGTAGGGACCATCCAAGAGTACTCAACCCTTAACTGACTCACCAACAGCCTGCAGATGCATAAGTGAGCTCAGCTGATATTTGCCACACTTGGTTTAGACCAGCATAACTGCTCAACTCATGAGACTCATGAATGGCTATTGTGTTCAGCCACTAGTTTTGGGATGATCTGTCACACAGCAATAACAAACTGGTCCAATTAGATATCATATATCTACCTTGGAACTCTAGGAGAAGGCATCAGTGACTGTCTCTGTTAAATTAGGCACTGCGTTCACTCTGCTCAAGCCACACTGGCTGCCTCGCTTTACCACAGACACACCAGGTATGCTGTTGCCTCTGGCCCTTGCTTATCTCCCAGCTAGATATAAGTCTCTCCCTTGTCTTTTTCAGCAATTTACTGAAATATATCCAGCTAAGCGAAACCTTCCTTAAGCATGTCATTTAAAATCAATCTGTGTCAATCTTCTCTGCTTTACTTTGCTCCATAGTCTTTAACACTATTCAACATACACCATGAGGCACAGGGTCTCATGCCACTAAAATGAAAACACTGTGAGGCCAGGGATTTTATCCATTTTTTTAGGGTTGTACATGTAGTAAGTTATACTTATAGTAAGTACACATATATTAAATTAGAAGGTAAAAAGATTGAATTAAGGAAGAAAGAAGGAAGGAGGAAAGAGGGAAGGAAGAAAAAACAGACAGGAAGGAAGGACAAAAAGAGGAAAGAAAGGAAAAAGAAAAAGCAAGGCATCATAATAGAAGAAGGGGCACTAACAACATGAAAACTTTAAGATAAAATTCATTTATGCATTAAATAAACAAAGTAAAATTTACTACAAACCATTTATGTGAAGCATAGTGACAAAAGCTAGGTCTAGTAGCATAAATAATAATAATAATAATAAACTAAAAAAGAGTCCTTTTTCTTGAAAGACACAGAGGAGGACGGGGCTAAAATCTGCTCAAGAATTTGGAAAGATTTCTCAGAAACGTAACATTTTGATTGGACATAGGACATCACTAGTCAGAGAAAGTAATTTCAGACTGAACTAAAACCATTTGTAACATCAGAATGGCATCAATGAGCACAGCATATTTGGGAAATGGCCAGAGTGTGATTGTAGCTATGGCTGGAATATCAAGTTGGGACAAAATTCTGAAATTTTTAATGACATGCCAAGAATTTGTAATGTAGTCTGTAGACAGTACAAAGCCAAGAGAAATATATAATCGTGGTGGAGATACAGTGTCTGATATTTAAATCTGCTGTCAGTGTGTACCTAATCCAGTTTGGGAAGAATAAGTCTTCCCTGAAATACAGAAATTCTTTGTAACTCTAAAAAATGGTGGCATAATCCTTCTGATAGAGCCATTTAATGAGGATCTAATATTGAGCTACAGAAGAAACTAAAATAAACTCTTTCAAGACTTTTAAGAATCCACCTTCTTTCTGTAGCTATAGGCAGGGATATGGGTTCTCACAAAGCCTCTAGAACACCTTGCCTACCTGCCCATGCATGAATCATGCTCTAATTGCTAGGTTTTCTTTACCTTGAACATGACCTTTCTGAAGTTATCATGAATAAATCATCCACGTTGAATCCCTTACCAGTAGGGTAAGTTCTTATGCACTAACCTAAATATATTTTCTCCCTTCATTCACATTGTAAGAAAGTGATGCCACCATATAAAATGACTAGTAAGAATTTAGTCATAGCCAAAGGACAGGCAGTAAAGTTAACTAGGACACACAGGAACTGAATCCTTCACCGTGGACTCTGCACTGGGTTCCAACCACAAACAGCTTAATAGTTGCAATAGGCAATGATTTTCAGCTCTTTTGACAGGAGGAGGTGGAGGCCTGATCCAATCAAGGATAGCTGAGTTTTCCCCATTGCACAGCTGATGAGCAGCAGAGTGAGCAGAGACTGAACCTTCCTTGAGGTTCAAGATAGAATCGTTTCATGAGCTCCTGAAAAACTGATCCATTTTCAAGTCCTCACCGTGTGTAGTAAACACAAAACAATAAGAGGCTCTGCTAGATATTTTTAGCAATGTATCTCTTCCCTATCCCCTCAGAATTTCCTCCATCATCCCACTTCATATGTCCTGTTAGTTCCATGATGAATTGAGCAGTCAAAATGTCTCAGCCTTCTTCTCTGTTTATTATAGAGACTCCCTGGTACTCGACAAAATGCATCAGTGAAGTTCTGATGACCTCAGTAGGCCTCCCCTGCTTCTTGAATGCTCTCACACACACAAAAGCAAACGGTGTTAAAGGATATTGATGAAGTGAGCGACTTGCCCTGAATGATGGTCCTGTAAAGAAAGGGAAAATCTCACAGAGAGCACTGGAGATGTGTCAGCAGAACTTAGAGAAGCTGTTCAGCACACCTGAGCACAGAGGCAAATGTAAAAACTAATGGAGGGTTTGTAAAGGGGTGTGCATTTACCAGAAAGAGCAGTGGAAGAGAAGAGGGAGTCCTGGCAAGAGAGATGCGTGTTTTGTTTAAGAGTAGTTAGGGCAGGGGAAGAACACAAGCTCCCAAGTTTTATGTATGAAAATGGACCGGGGAGTAAGATTGAGAGAGTTGAAGTGTATAGTGGTGATTGCCTGCCCGATATGCATTTCCCCTGCAATGATCACTGCTTCCTTAATTTCTTGGTGAACCATCCTTTCCAATTCTCAAACCCTATCGTTGAGTTAGGGATGTGGAGTCTCCCTACCCCCAACTCCAGGGATTAAAATATAACTCAACAGTGGTCAGTCAGAGCATCACATAATCCCAGGCTACGACTTTTTTTTCTGGGCTGGATATACCCAGGCTTATTTAAGCAATGATATGAGATCCAATTCCAAGCCTTTTGTTGGAATTGCTGGGAAAGAAAATATCTCTTTATGCTGAACTTGAAACTATTTGCTCTATGTCTGTAGCTGCATGGGGCCAATGTGCATGAGAACCTAATTGAAAAGGAGGCTGCCACAAAAACAAGCAGCGCAGAAAGATACAAAAAGGTGAATTACTGCTAAAATTATCTGGTCTAGACTTGCCTAGATTTAACAGCTAATTTGGCTAATGAGTCCCTTTGTGTGTTTAAACCAGTTTGAGTTAGATTTCTGCCACTTGAAAGCAAGGGTTCTGACGTACACAAAATATTAAGGCATTGGTTTTAGGCTAGACAATCCCCTCACTTCACCCCTACATCCCATAAATCATAACCTGAAACAAAATTTGTGTGTAGGTAGTTATTCTGGTAATTGATCTCAAGGAACAAGGGTGATGCAGTGAAGGAGGGGAGGCAAATCCAACAATGTGATGGCAAGTTTATCACCACTAGGAGCAAATGGGCTGGATTCCATGAGGGATTTTGTGAGAATTTGTGTAGAACAAGCCTCAGTGTTTTATGTACAAGGAATGGAAAAGGAGGATATTTACCCAATGACTCCTGTCCTCATGGGTCACAGAGTGTCCAGTGGGATTTTAACTTCTTTCCACTCCCAGACTTGCGCAGGTATTAGAAATGTTTGAGTAGGTTCCTGCAGGTGGTCTATTTCACAGAACACAGGAAGTACTTGATATAGTCCATCCCTTGAGCTACTCACATCCACTAGTGTTCACATGAAATCCAATCCATAAAAAGGTTCTTAAGCTATGAGAAACCTTAATCTCTTCAAAAGAGCTCATACACCATGGTTAGTGGAACAAACTACAGTAACAGCTGCCTCTTGAAAGCACAGCTGAGGCACCAGATTGAGGTGACATTCTGTGAGTGCTGGGCAATGCTTTTAAACTTAAACCAATCGCCATTATACAGTGTTGTGGTTTGAACAGGTAGAATATATGGGTCTGGGACTTAAAGGGTAAAGATAGGAGTGGGCCTGCTTCTCCACCCTCCTAGTGAGCCACTTGGGCATTTGTGCATTGTGTCCCCATGGATATGGAGAGCCTTCTTCTTAATCAGGGAAAACCTTGACCAAGGGTAGAGTGACCACTTCTTCTGCTTTGCCTACGACTATCAGGTTTCAAACCGCCTTCCAGCATCCTTCTCAATTCCAGACAAACCGGGATGTTGGTAACTCTAACAAGGCAACATAACATGAGTTCCATTATCTTTGGGAGAACATAAGTGCAGAGGTGGACCCTATTCTAGGTCAGGGAGCAAGTGTTCTTGGGCAGTATTTTTAAATGATAGAAACATGTTATTTTTAGAGTTGACATTCGAAGTTTTGACTATTATTAATACCTCTGAAAATCCAATAGTGATTGATACTTTATGAGACAGAAAATTTAATCCTAAATGCCATTGGCTGACATGTAAGAAAGAGAAGTGAGCTAACGAGTAGCCTAGCCTGCTGCCCAGCATCCACCTTGAAACACGTGTAAGGACTACATGGTGAGTGATGGAGTCCTTAATTTTTCATGGATTTATGGAAAGCAACTGATTCCAAAAAGAGAGACAGAGGCCCATGTTGACCCTGGATCCCCTCTGAAGCAGAGGTAGGGCACTTAAGGCAAAGATGGTTAACATGTGCCAAATTAAAACAAGTGATAAATCTAACTGGACCTTTTAGTGCAAAGGTTTGTGGAGCCATTCCTTGACTGAGTGCAGAAGAGTTCCCTGATTCATTAGTGCTGGGTAGCAGAGGAGAGAACATCAGCACAAGTGACCTATAATTAACATCTTTAAAAAGGGTAAGAGAAACGTTGTCTTAGTATGTGTTCCCCTTAGAACTAAGCATGAGAAAAAGGCTTCTGAGAAGGGAGTTTACTTCTGAATGTAATCTCATAGAGAAGGTATGAGGGACAGGGGCAATAAAGGAAAGCCAAAACAGGAACAGGTTATCGATTTGGCCACTGTTAATGGTGAATGCTCCTAGGGTGCTTTATGAACAGCTTTTGAAACGGCTCTCTAAATTTCTTGCCCAGGGAATGAAAGGTGGAAGAAAGTATTCCTAAGCCCCTGGCCCACTGGTCAAAGGTAGCTCCATGGTCATTAATTGACTGAACCACATTGTGCATGCACAAATGCCAAATAAATTCCTATCAGTTTCCTAGGCCACAACTGCCAATTCGAGGGCATATGCACAGAAGCTATGACCTTCTCAGGTATGATATTGTCCAGATTTTTTCCAAGTCCAGATTTAATCTGTGAGTAGTAAATCATGCCATTCAAGCTTAGGACCCAGCTGCTACAAAGGCAACTGTGTCAATGAAATAAAATTAACAGTGCAGCGTGCTAATAAAATGGGGGAATCCCAGTATTCCCTATTTAAAAAAAGATATTAGCATGACCCATGGTTATTATCCTTTTCTGCAATAATTAGTTTTCCCAGAAGCTTTTGAGAAGTACACCAACAGTAATGAAGCAGAAAAATGATGGATGTTAAGAAATTAAGGTGCTCTGGAATGGGTTATAAACTTGTACCTCTTTGATGCCCATGCACTTTTGATGAGCTTGCAGAGTTTTAGACCTCTTTAATTTAAGATGGAGCGGTTTTATTTCTTTCAGCTACAGTGGAAATAATTTCCTTATCTATCATTAGAATGGTTTAATACTTTCATTAATCCACACATCATAAAGCAGAAAGTGATTTTTATACCTACTCCAATCAGTCATTGTGCCTGCTTCAGAAAGGAAAATGGTTGTTTTCTGCTGATTCCAAAGATAGACCTAAGGCCAGTATCTTCATGAGCCATCACTATTATAGGCGCAAGACCGAGACATAGAAATGCTGTTATCACCACCTCTCCCTTGGCATAATTTGGGTTATTGCTATGAGCAGCAGAATGTTTTCAAATACAACAGAGACCCTTGACTTTGTAGCAGCACATAGATGTGGGACAATCAGGAGGCACCAGGCCTGTCTCTGGGGTGCAAGGAATTTGTTTCCTCATTGTATCTATAGGAAGCCTGTGGGGTTGCATATCTCATCGTCCTGCTCCATCCCTCAGTGGCCAAAAAAGTGGGCCAGGTTTGAAAACAGATAACAATGTCATAGCGTAGAAGTTATAGCCACTGTTCCCAGGTAAGCCCCACCCAGGGCTATTGTTTCCCTAGTCTACTGAACATATTCAGGATACTCTCCCTTTCCCTGTCCCTACATGGAACACTTGGTTTTCTATTCAAAACGTGCTAGAAAGAGGGAAGAGGCATTTACAATGTTGTATTAGTAAATTTGTCAGTCCCCAGTGATATGGATCCCAATGGAATTTTATCCCTTTAGGTGAGCATTTAGTCTGGTGTAATTTAAAGAGTGGACTGTGGCAGTGAAATGCTGGCAGACTCATCAGAGTTCACAACAGCAAGGCTCTGACCGCTGAGACACAGGTTGTGCTAATGAAATCCTGAGTGTGTGGTTCCCAGCCCCACTGGGCAATTGTGAATAGTGTGCCCTATGTGTCCTGAGAGACAGTATGGATTCAAACACCAAGGAACAAAAATGGAGAATTTAGCAAAGAGGAGAGGGAAGAAAGAAGATCTAGGATGGGGTGGCAGATGCACAGCACTTTCCCCTCCCGCACGTGTCAAAATGCGTGTACTCTTATCCCCAAACCTTGCATATGCTAAATCCTAATGCATGGGAAACAAAGACTGTCCAGGAAATGGTCATTATGTAAACTACCAAGAATATTTCATTCTCTTCATTTTTAGATTACTCTTGGTTTACAACACAATTTATTAATTTAAAAATGTGCTAACTTGTGTGCTTTCATTTTCATGTCCTAATAACGTCTTAGATACATAGGATATTTGTATAGTATTTTCACAAAAAATACTTGTTTGAGTCTTACAACCACTCTGTGAAGTAAGGCAGGTATTATTATTCCCATTCAATGATTAAAAATAAGTGAGGCACAGGGAAGTTAAGTGACTTTTCAATTTCACGTTTTTAGGAACTGGAGGATCTAAGATAAAAATTTGGATCTCTGATCAGGGCACTTGGCTTCTACATATTATTTGTGTTGAATTAATTGTCCAAGATTGATTTAAAGGGAAAAAAAGTCAGTAGCAAAAAGAAGTTGGGAATCATGAAAAAAAAAACATTTGAAAGTCCTTTACGGAGAGGGACTAAAGAGACAATAGAGGTACTTCCCAGATTTCCTGAAGTCTTCGTGTGACTTATTTGCATTTGAAAGCAGCCTTGCATAATGTAGCAATCTTGTCCCCAGACCAAACAGCGTCTCAGAAAATTATATAATAATGCACCATGGGAGGAGAGAATACTTTTTGATCCTCCAAGGCAATAGTTTTACTTCTGAAACTTGACTACTCTTCTAGCTGACTTAAATGGAATGCCTACAAATGATGTTAGGTACCAGGATAATACCCGGCCTTGTTAAAATTATGGAACAAGTTCCACATAATCCTGGCCTATACATAGGCACTTCACAACACTCAAATGCAGCGTGCCATTGGTGAGCACAATATTAGGTGCTAGTATCAGGAAGTAACTGAGGTCAAAATCCGTGAGTTGCTCTCTAGCCTCAGATTCACAGTTGACTCCTGAAATTGTGTGCTCAAATTTTTCAGTAGAATGAAAGGACGTATTTTCATTACAGGAGGAAAAAAGAATTCAGAAAAAACCAAATCATTAAATCTAATGGGGGTGCATTGTTCAATGAAGGCTTCCTCTGATGAACAACTTAAATCCCCTTAGCTTGTCACAGTAGAAACAGAGTTATAATGAGACACCATTTTGCCTGGCCTAGTACTCTGAGATGTAATCATTGGCATCTATTTATGGAGCATCTGTTGAACCCAGTATTGCGCTAGGCTCTCTATGAACCTTATCTCCTGGGATTGTCAACATCTTGTGATACAGTTCTGATACAGCAACTTTAGGTCACTCAGGTGATTCCTTCCAGAAGAGAAATGTTTTGAGACATAATATTTTGGCTTGTTTATTGACTTATTAAGGGAACGATTACTTTGTCTCCAAATCACAAAGTAAAGTTGGAATCTGTATAGTATTATGAAAAGAGTCCTCGGTTTACAATAGGGAAATCGAGGTCATGAGGTAGAATTAGGAAGGAAGAACTAAGGTGTAACTAAGATTAAGAATAAAGCTGGGAGAAAATGAAAACCAATGAACATACGACCTAAAGACTTAAACAGGTTGTTAGGAAACTTCCTGGCCATATCTATCGCTGAAACTCTAGACCAATAAAAAACAGTCAGATGCTTCACCTCGCACTCAAGAACTGTTGCCAGATTAAGGGGAGGCCAGACTCTGTACACGCACACACACACAGAGGACCTTTTCCCCTCCCAATGGGCTGCAGAATTTAGTCTAAATATTGTAACTTGACATGCAAGGCCACTCACCGTCAGCCTGTCCCCTGCTACTTCTTCGATTTTTCTCCCTATGTTTCAGCCCAAAGGGGTCTGCTGGTTGCCCAGGATACTAATCCATAAAGATAACTAAAATAGTGCTGAAATTGTTACAATAAGTTTCACTGACCACATCCCGTTTTGGGGTAATTTTGCAATAGGTATAAGTAATATTTTGCTGGGGTACTTTGATTCTATGGTGAGACTTCCAAAATTCAAGGCTGAATTTCATCATCTCGTCACTACATTTCCGTCTAAGACAAGTGTAACTATGGAACATAAGTATGGCTAAAGGTGAAGTTAGGGTGGATTTAGGGTGAACTTCTCACTATGATAGAAATCAGATTCCCAGTGGTCCTTTTCATTGGTCTTTATCTTAATTGACAATAAGCCACACTTTTTAAAATAAATTAATATTTGTGGGTGTATGTGTGTGTATATTTATATTGATATATATTTTTGTATAGTGGTCTAAAGGGACACCTAGATATCAGCCTGTTTGTATCCCTACCGGTATTTTTCTGGCCCTACTCCAGTTATACTGAATGCCCTCCTGCTCCCTTAACATCCTGGGCACTGAGCATTCTTGCTGGTTCTCGTCTCTGAGACTGGAACACATTTAAATGCCCCTCTGCTCCCCCCAGCTCATATCATTTTCATCCTCAATCATTTAGCTTAAAACACACCAGCTTTTCCTTTTCGCTTGATTTTCTTCTTCCTCTGTAGTCTCAATGTACTTGGTTCCAACCTCAGTTTTATCACTTACCAGGCTTATTGCAAATTCTCTTTTCTGTAGCAAGCTTTCAGTCCTCAGGAACAAGAGGAATATCTTATTAGTCTTTGTAACCCCAGTGCCTAACCCATAACCTGGTACTGGAGATGTGCTTTATAAGTGTTTGTTAAATTACCTCTTAATTTCTTTGGTGTGGGTTTTAGTCCTGAATGAGTTACTAACCAGCTGTTTAACCTTGAAAAAGCAGCTCTATTTCTGAGACTTGGTGCTTCAGAAAAATAAGAAAAATGTCACACTTACTTTGAAGCATTCATTCCAAATTCAAAGGGAACAAGCTTAAAAAAAAGAAAAGAGAAGAGAAAAGCACTCTGCAATCTGCACACTGATCCAGTGTAGGATGGAAGAGAGTAGATCACCGGCAGATCAAGGACCAGGCTGGTGCAGAACCCATAAAAGTTCAAGGTTTAATTACAGGCCATGTTTCCTGACTAAAGATAATGCAAAATCCATAAACATCAAAATTTGTAATCTTAATTCTTCCAAGGACATCTCCAAAGTATGGCATTCGTTGTCAGTGAGTATGTGACGCTCAAAGGTCCTCACAATACTTCTGTGCCTGAGCATCTTTGAGACACTCTGGAAAGTGGAACAAAATCTTGGGTACTGGATTTTCAAATTAAGGCTCAATACGGCAAAATCTGCCAAGAAGAATATAAAGAGAAATGGTATCCAGGAAGGTCTTTGCATATCCTCTTTTGGAATAGTACATCAAGCGAAATTCTACTCAAAGGACATATTAGTTCCAACCAACATTTCTAGGTTTATCTATTACTTACATTGTCTATCTACCTCCAAACTTCCCCCATGAAAAATTTAGGAAAGAAATTAAAAAACACACTTATTTCATTCAAATTTCTGTATTCCTTGTCTACTACTATTGAATATATGTTGTTTTATTTGCCCCAAATTGCAAATCACAAGTTTCTTTTCTAGGTCAAATTGCTATGTAACAAATTCATTTGCTTAAAATAGCCATTTTATTATTGTCGTGGATTCTGCAACTTGGGAGTTTGGTTGTTGTTCAGTGGGGTACCTGATCTCTTTTTCATCATGTCTGGGGCCTCAGGTGGGTGGTGTCAGAGACTAGAGGTCACTCTATGGCTGGAGGCTCTTATCATCAAAGGGATAATTCACATATATTCATTCACATGGCTTTAATGACTCAAAGATTAGTACTGCCAACCTTAAATCTTCCATGTGATAATTCTGTTTGGCTTGGCTCCTTCAAAGCATGGATGCTTCAATATAGTTAAACTTCTTACAGGGAAACTCAAGTTTCCAAAGACAGGTGTTCAGTGAATCAGGTGGAAGCTGCAATTGACCTAAACGTCATACAGTGTCCTTTCTGCTGCACTTTATTGATTGCATACAAATCATATGCCCATTTATATTCAAAGGAGAGCGGGCATCTCAGTGGAAACAGTGTTGGCACACTATCTTGGGGGAATCAGTTTGTCCTTAGGAGGATATGTCCAGAAATCTGGCACTTCATTTTTATCCCTCGTATACCAAAACTAACCTCCTCTTCTATCCTTGGCAAACTCCTTTGAAGTGAAGGCATCGAAAGTGAGAATTTGCCATGAATGAGAAAATTAGGAAGTTGGCATCTTACCTCAGCAGATCAAATATCCTCCAAAGTATTGTGTGTAATTGGAATTTCTTTTATTCCTCATCTCACAACCCCACTTTCTTGTATTTGATTAAACCTGCCTTACCCTTCAGAAGTTTGCATCTCCAGCTCTTCATCAGGTGGCTTCCTGAATGCCTCTGTTTTTGGTAAACTCTGTTGTTCATGGATTCTTCCGATAATGTGCCTGAAAATGGAAGCCGGAAAGTATGCATTACATCACTTGTTCCACTACTAAAAAAGCTCCAGATAATTTCAATGCAATTGAATACATTTAAACAACAATACAAGTAGAATATTTAAAGACCTTGACTAAGAATATTTTGCACAAATTTTTAAAATATGTCATTACTTTAGAAATTAATGCATTTTGGTTAGTTGGTGAGGAGATGAATTTTCTTAAACCACGATTAAGAATACATTTAAATTAAAATGCACTGATAAGGTGGAACAGAGAAACCTAAAAAGACTCATCCAAATGAAAACATCTAACTGAACTAATTTCTTCTGCCTATTTAGACACGTTTTGTGGCATCATCTGTATTGTGCTAGAGGGACAATAACAAAGTTTGCAGCTCAATGAGAACATTGAAATTGATTTATGCTCCTTTTCATTGGCACGTGCATTTATGTCAGACACCACAAGAGTGTAAGGGCTTAATTTTCTAAATTTAATTCTTTTAAGCATTCAAAAAGCTTTCTGTTTTCTCCCCAAAGAAAAATTTCTTAGTAATTTGAGATTGTGTAACATTTTTCCTTGGGAATGTTGGAAAGAAGTTGTATAGTTTATCTGGGAGTGAAATCATGGAGGAAAATTTCAAGTGAAAGTGATTGAAAAATATAAATTCTCTATAAAACTAAAATTCTATTCTATTATGATTATTAACAACATTATCATCATTAGTTATTATGCTATTTAAATCACCTGAAGTCTTATGACAACAAAGGAAAGAGAGAAAGAGAGAGAAACTAAGGTATTTAAATAGAAGCAATAAAGAAAAGCTAATAACTTTACGGTTCCTCATTTCTATGGCCATGAATATAATTTGGTGCTAAGGTGTTAAAGTGTGAGGTATTGACAACAGGATTCAGTAAATAATAGAGACATGAACATTTGAATTGTCAGAGGCCTTGCTAGAGCACCCGAGACTTGAACCCAGCCCTGGTCAGTAATAGAATTTGAACAGGTAGAAGGGAGAAGGCGGAGGGCTTGAACAAAATATGCAGTTTGGATTGAGTATGACATAAGGTGGAGGGAAGTGAGCCATGAGTTTAGAAATTATAATGATTATGCCAAACAATGTCTCCAGAACATCAAAGAAGCAAGAAGGGTGTGAATGAATGTGAAATTGTTTCCAATGAACATATTGAAAATCAATACTTTACCAAATTTTCTAAATTTCTGAATAGTAAATGACACTTATTTTTAGACTGAAAAAACTTACTGTTAGCTCAGCACAATAAATAAGACTAGATCCAAAGTTAGGAACCTATTTTGGAATTTCAGAATACCAGGGACAAAGATAAGATCCTGAAAGGTTCTGCAGTGTCTAAAAAGTATGAGGAGCAGAATGTCATTAGACTTCACGGTAGCAGCCCTCACGGCCAAAGACATCAGATTCATAACTTCAATGATATTATGAGGGAAAATAAACTAGAATTACACATTCAGCTAAAATGTCAAGCAAGTGTGAAGACAGAACAAAAGCATTTTGAGATACACACTGACTTGTTTTTTCTTCCCAGAATCCTTTCTGAGAAAGCTGCTGAGCATGTTCCCAGCGAAATATGGGGAATAAATCCAATTAAAGGAAGAGAATAGGTTCAGGAAAAAGTAGCTCTGAAGTAGGACAAATGGGCAACCCACGCAATGCAGCGTGTAAGCTCCAGGAGGGGAGGGTCTAGGGAAATTAAAAAAGAACAAAGAAGGCATTTATAGATTCTCTGAATGGTTTAACCATGTCAAGAGGGAACGGAACAAAACAAATAAATGATAGCAAAACGATTGATTGACACATGATACTGGTGATAGAAATAAGCAATGTTAAGTACATGACAGACTCTGCAAGTAAAAAATGACCAGTATTAATTCTAGGAAAGAAAACCCAACACTTTTCAACAAAGAAGCCCATGATCATTGTGTGCTATTTACGTATTTAGTGAGCATCTGATAGGTAGCAATATGGGTACCTATTTAGTGAGCAACAGATATATACTATATATAAACAAATATATAATCACTCAAACAGTGGTATAAAAGTCACTTAAACAGTGATTATATATTTAATTAAAACACTTGATACAACTCTATCAGGAGATGGAGAGGAGAGGAGATGGCGGTGTGTGTAAGAGTGATAATTCTACCTGTTGTTATATAAGCAGATAATGTGAAAACTTGACAAGCCAAGCAAATTAAGGCATATCAATATACACATATTATTTAGAAATACTGAGATAAATATATTTAAATCATTAAAAAGGACTTTTCTCCAGGGAGCAGAATTGGAGAGGGAGAAGTGTTAAGGGAGAAATTTCCGTTTTGATATGGGCATTTTTTTTTTATGGCCTCTTTACTGTTACTGTTTAAAAATAAATTTCACATTAAAAGATGATTATCCATTGAATAGAATAAGAATTCATGAGTCCACACTGATATAAACAAAAAAATAAAAATATAAATATAAGTAGGAGAGAAAGAAAAATGGAATGCCAACTAATAAGTGTAGGGGGAACAGTGAAATTAGAAAATTATCATTTGGCAAACATCACAATACAGTTGATCCAGGTAAGAAACATCAACGGATGCTAAAACTGGTGGGTGAAAGCTTGACGAAAAAGGATATTGATTTAATTGTAAAGGATCTCCCCATGAGATTATTATTAATTACAAAGATGAAAGCAGTAACTTTATAGTGGAGAAAGCTGGCAGACTGAACTTTAACAAGTGATCAAAGTTAACCTCACCACTAACTGGACAAATCGATATCACGTGCCTCCTCACACAATGTTGGGGGTGGGGGGGCACATCCTTCTGTGACAGTCCTACCAAAAGTATATAATCTGAATCTGATCATGGGGACACATGAGACAAATCCAAATTGAGGGACATTCTACAAAAATTTCAAGGTCATGAAAGACAAAGAAAGATTCTAGAACTATTCTAGTTTAAAGGAGACTAAAGTGACAATTAAATGCAGAACATCATCCTGGACCGAACCCTGAACCAGAAAAAAAATTATTTTATTTTGCGATGCAGGACATTAGGACAACTGAAGAATTTGGACAAGGTCTATCAATTAGAAAACATTATCTGAATGATTTGGGGGTAAAAGGACATAATTCTTGCAACTTAAACAATCCAGAAATAAAATTATATGTCTTATTAGATATATTATTAAAATTATATATTTTGTGTACACTCATGTATGTCTATATCTCCATCTGTCTATCCATCCAGCCAGCCATGCAGAACGAGTGGTGAATCACATGTGATAGAGGCAAAATATGAACTTCCGGGGAATCTGGAGGAAGCTATTATGGGAATTTTATATTCTATTGCAACTCTTCTCTAAGTCTGGAATTACTTAAAAATAAAAATAAATACCACTTAAATCCCTTAAGACCAACCAGTTGTAGCTTGTTTTTCCAATAGTTGATAAGATGTCATTTTGTTCCAGCAAAGCGTCAGCTTCGACTTTGTCATGAAGGTTACTCAGTTCATTTCCCAAGTCCCACTTGTTCCTCTTCCAGCTGCTTGGCTCTTGTTAGCATTGGCCTTGTCCCAGGCTGTGAACGCACCTGGAAGCTTTTCCTCAGTGTCATGTGGACAGTCACCCAGGACGCAGCCTCGGCTGGTTTGTGTGGGTCTGGGAGCGTCTACACTCCTGGCCGAGGGAGCCAGGCAGTCTCTTTGCATCTTCCCAGCACCATGGTGACAAGGAGCTGCCCTGGGTTGCAAGATGGGAAGAGGAACTCTGCTTCCTTCCAGTAAGGATCTGAATATAACACTTAGGCAACGTGGTGGGGTTTGGTGGGGTGAGCTGGAAGGAGGACTGGATCCCTGGCTTCTAGGAGAAAGAACCCAAGGCCTTCCCTTCTTTTCTTTGCTGCCCTTGGATTAGGGGTGGGGTATAAAGAACTTCACCCTCAATGAGGTGTTACTGTCATCCGTCACATTTGGTGATACTTCCTTGGCAAACGTGGCGGTGGGTGTAATGGATGGAAGCATTGCATGTTAAAAGATGAGCTTGTCTCTGGTTCAACTCCTCTGAAGTGAGCCCTCTCTTACTATCAATTTTAGATGTTCTTTCTTCCACCATGGAGCAGACCCCTGACTGGCCTAAGAAAGCCTGGGACCAAAGACCTAAGCCGGCTTCGTTCAAGTGTTGTCCAGGGTTCTTGCTTACTCTTGGTCCTCTCTGGAAGTTTATGTGAGCTTTTTCTTGTTTAGTGAGGTGAGCCTGTACTGCGATGAATTTCCCTCTTAGGACTGCTTTTGCTGCATCCCAGATGATTTGGTATGTCGTGTTCTCATTTTCATTTGTCTCCAGATGATATTTGATTTCTTCTTTAATTTCTTCAATGATCCATTGTTTGTTCAAAAGTGTGCTGTTTAGTCTCCACATTTTTGCACATTTCTCTGCTTTTTTCTTGTAGTTGATTTCTAGTTTCATAGCATTATGATCAGAAAAGATGCTTGATATTATTTCAACTCTCTTGTATTTATTGATGTTTGCTTTGTTTCCCAAAATATGGTCAATCCTTGAGAATGTTCCATGTGCACTTGAGAAGAATGTGTAGCCTGCTGTTTTTGGATGAAGTGTTCTATATATATCTATTAAGTCCATCTGGTCTAATTTTTCATTTAATTCTATTATTTCCTTGTTGATTTTCTGTCTGGATGTTCTGTCCATTGGTGTTAATGGTGTGTTGAGGTCCCCTACTATTATTGTATTGTTGTTGATGTCTTCTTTTAGTTCTATTAAGAGTTGCTTTACAAATTTTGGTGCTCCTGTGTTGGGTGCGTATATATTTATAAGTGTTATGTCTTCTTGGTGGAGAGTCCCTTTTATCATTATATACTGTCCCTCTTTGTCTTTCTTTATCTGTTTTGCTTTGAAGTCTACCTTGTCTGATATTAGTATAGTGACACCTGCTTTCTTTTGTTCATTATTAGCTTGGAGTATTGTTCTCCATCCCTTCTCTCTGAGTCTGTGTTTGTCTTTGGGGCTGAGGTGTGTTTCCTGGAGGCAGCATATTGTTGGGTCTTGTTCTTTGATCCATCCTGCCACTCTGTGTCTTTTGATTGGGGAGTTCAATCCATTTACATTTAGAGTGATTATTGAGATGTGGGGGCCTACCACTACCATTTTATGTCTTGTTTTCCGGTTTTCTTCAATTTCCTTTGTTTCTCATCCCATGGTTTAATCTGTTCTGATGAAGAGCTGCTACTCTCTGTTGTTGTCCTTCTACTTATCTCCTCTGCTCTTGGTTTTGTAGCCCCTTTCCTTTTTTTTGATTTTTCAGGAATGAGGGTTTTCCTGAGAATTTCCTGAAGAGGAGGTTTTGTGGCAATGAACTCCCTTAATTTTTGTTTATCTGGGAAAGTTTTTATTTTTCCATTGTATTTGAAGGATATTTTCATGGGGTAGAGAATTCTCGGCTGTGGGTTTTTGTCCTTCAGATTTTTGAATATATCATTCCACTCTCTTCTAGCCTATAAAGTTTCTGCTGAGAAATCTGCTGATAGCCTGATGGGGGTTCCTTTGTAGGTTAGTTTCTTTTGCCTGGCTGTCCTTAGTATTTTCTCCTTGTCGTTGACTTTTGCTAGCTTCACTACTATATGCCGTGGGGTTGGTCTTCTCGCATTGATAAAGTTTGGAGATCTATTGACTTCTGTCACCTGAAGATCCATCTCTCTCACCAGATTTGGGAAGTTCTCAGCCATTATTTCTTTGAATAGGCTTTCTGCCCCTTTCTCCTTCTCTTCTCCCTCTGGTATACCTATAATCCTTATGTTGCATCTCCTAATTGTGTCTGATAATTCTTGGAGAGTTTCTTCATTTCTTTTTAGTCTTACTTCTCTCTCCTCCTCTGCCTGCAGCATTTCTATATTCCCATCTTCCAAATTGCTAATTCTTTCCTCCATATTCTCGGCCCTACTTTTCAGTGCATCTAGATTTTTCTTAATCTCCTCTATTGTGTTCTTCATTTCCAGTATTTCTGTTTGGTTCTTCTTTATCGTATCAAACTCTTTTGTGACATAGCTCCTGAACTCGTTGAGTTGTCTATCTGAATTCTCTCTTAACTCATTGAGTATTTTAATGATGGCTGTTTTGAAGCCATCGTCATTTAGGTTATATATCTCATTTTCTTTGGGATTGTTTTCTGTGTATTTGTTATTTTCCTTCTGTTCTGGAGATTTAATGTATTTTTTCATATTGCTTGATGTTGTAGATTTGTGCCTCCGCATAGAGATAGAGTTTAGTTGCTCCTTCCACTTGTTTCTGCTGGTGTGGCGGGGGAGCAGCTGTTTATACTGCACCAACCAGGAACCCTATCCGCAGTTGTTAACTGGGCCTGGGCCCCTCCTCGTAGTCACAGAGGTCCTTTGGATTCCCTCTTCTGCCGTGGGGGCCGTCACGGGGGGGGGGGTTTCAGGCTGCTGGTGCCTACTGTTGCAGCCCACCTAGATGTGCTCCCTCCTTGGGGTCTGCAACAGTGTTATGGGCTTTTCCAGCGGCCAGGGGTAGGATCACTTATATTTGCCGCTCCGTCACTGTTGGCACCCACAAAATCTCACTTGTCCACTATGGGTCGCAGCAGAGCTATCGGCATCTTCTACAGTCTGTGTTTAGCTCACCTAGCTATGCTACTTTTGTCCCGGGGTCTTCCAGCCTTGTGGCTCCTGGATGGGTGCTCTCTACTAGTGCTGTGCAGAGCCTTTCCCTGAGGCTTCTGTGAGCCTGTAGGGTTTCCCCCTAGGCTACGGAGCTGGGTCACTGGAACTCCACCCAGCCCCAGTCCTGTTCCCCAGGAACTTGGGGAGCCCTTTGCCCTGTCTGGGGGATAGCCGGAGATCCTGATTTCAGTGGTAGCTGGTCAGCTGCTGCACTGCCTGATATTCTCCTCTCCGGACCGTCCCGGTGTTGTGGATGCTGGGCGTGGCCCCTCTGCTAATGGCAGACAGAGTTTTGTCTGCTGCCTGGGCGGAACTCTGGAGCTTCCCTCCGGGCCGCGGAGCCAGCCTCTGGAGCTTCACCCAGCCCCAGTCCTCTCCGAGATCTCTGGCAATCCCTAGCCCCACGGGGAGGGCAATGGCAGCTGGGGGTCACCTCGCCCTCTGGGATTCTCTCCAGGACTTTCCTGGAGTTGTGAATGCTGGGTGTGGCCCCTCCACTAATGGCAGACAGAGAGTTTTGTCTGCTGCCCAGGTGGAACTCTGGAGCTTCCCCTCCGGGGCGCGGAGCCGGCCTCTGGAGCTTCACCCAGCCCCAGTCCTCTCAGAGATCTCTGGCAATCCCTTTCCCCACTGTGCAGGCAGTGGCAGCCGGGGGGCCACCGTACCCTCTGTGATTCTCTCTGGGACCCTCCAGGCGCCGTGAACACTAGGCGGGATCTCCCCGTCAATGGCGGGGCGTGTGCAGGTGTGTAACTCTAGAGTTTCCCTCTGAGTTTAGGAGTAATTGCGGGGGGTTTAGGTAGGGTTCTGGTCACCTGTTTCCACCATCACTCCTCTGGTGTGTGCTCACTCCTGCCCCAGGTGTGTGTTGATCTTCTGGGGGCGTCTGTTGGAAGAAAGCCGCTTGCAGGTACTAGGCTGTTCGGTCGGGGTCGGAGAGTTTTCACCTATCTCCACTCCCTCCCGGAGGGAAGTCTGTCCGCCTTCCGATGTATAGTCGCGTGGGTCTCTCAGACATCCTGAGATGTTATCTGGATATCCTTTGTTAAGCGATGAGTGTCCAAATAATTGTAGCCTCGAAGTGGGAGAGACAAAGAGGACTACTCACGGCGCCATCTTGGATCCCCAGCCTCTGATATGGGCATTTTTATACTTAAATTTTAACTGTAAAATTAAAATAGTTATAATTCTCTGTCCTGGAATGAATCAAATGATCTCTCAAAGCTGGAAAATATTGCAAGATAAGAACAGTCAGGGTTTGAGTTTTCACAAAATGACACAGTTTGTTATCTTTTTCAAAGAAATGTGCTAATGGGAGGATTGTCTTGTCAGATTAAAGTGCTCTACTTGGTGCCAAGCCAGGCCAATAAGGGAGATATTTCTCCATATCCTTGCCGGCAATTGTTGTCTCTTGTCTCTTTGAGAAAACCCATTCTAACAGGTGTGAGATGTTATCTCATGGTTTTCGTTATCATTTCCCTGTTAATTAGTGATGTTGAGCACCTTTTCATGTACCTGTTGGCCATATGTGTGTCCTCTTTGGAATATTGTCTATTCAGGTCCTGTGCTCATTTTTCAATCAGATTGTTTATTTTATTTTGCTACTGAGTTGTATAAGTTCTTTATATATTTTGGATATCAACCCTTATCAGGTATATGGAATGCAAATATTTTCTTCCATTCTGTAGGTTTCCTTTTAATTTCATTGATTATTTCTTTTGCTGTGCAGAAGCTTTTTAGTTCGCTGAAGTCTCACTTGTTTATTTTTACTTTTGTTGTTTGTACTTTAGGTGTCATACACTAAAAAATAATTGCCAAGACCAACGTCAAAGACGTTCTTTTCTCCTATGTTTTCTTCCAGGACTTTTATGGTTTCAGGCCTTATAATTAAGTATTTAATTCATTTTGGGCTAATTTCTGTGAGTCGTGTGAGATAGGTATAGCTAACTATTTTTAAATGACCTAGATCACTGCATTGACAATGACCTCAAATATAAGTTTTCGTTATGATGTGGTCTTCAAAAGCGTTGAAGGGATCTTAAGAAATAATAGTAGCATTTCCCATCCTCTTCCTTGTTGATATTCATATTACAGCTAAAGTTCTAACTTTGGAGCCACTTGTTTAGTGAAGTGAAATATACTGTACTGTACTTGGAGCAGAAAGAGGGGCACGTCTCTACACCAACCAAATGAGGGGAAGTTCAAGTCATTGAGGCTGGTTCACCTGTGGAACGAACTTTGGTGGGACGTGGAGACTGGGTTGAAATAACTGGAAGCTGTTTGTGGGGCAAGAGGGAAACCTCATTTTATGTTTTGTGAAAGAGTAGAACTGGAATAAGTTGATGGAGGTTTCTCATCAAGAAGAGGTATCCTTTCGTTAAACATGTCTAAATAAGCAGATTATGAGTTCTCTATCTATCCCTGGAGTTCCTCAAGTAGAAACAATGGATTCTAAGATGAAGACTGGTTTGCAACATTTTGCAGCTTTATAGAACTGCTTAAATGTGAGAGCAGATAAATAAGTATTAGAAAGTAAAATGGGGTTAAGCATCAGGATCTTTGATTTGTGTTACTCTCCTTTGCACTCTCTCTACCACAAATATCTACTCCTTAGCTGAAGATCCTAGACTGAGACAGATTGGGCATATGAATCTGCTGGAAATGAGTTAGGTTTTGGTCCTCAAGGGTATCCTGTTCCAAAGGGTGCATGGGACAGGGCAACACCTGCCCAGGGCCAGACCCATGGTCAAGTGGTTAACTTTGTCCACTCCACTTCGGTGGCCCGGGGTTCCCTGGTTTGGATCCTGGGTGCAGACCTACACACCACTCATCCTGCCATGCTGTGGCGCTGTCCCACATAGAAGAACTAGAAATACTTACAACCAGGATATATAACTACGTACTGGGGCTTTGGGGAGAAAAACGAAAAAAAAAGAGGAATATTGGCAACACATGTTAGCTCAGGGCCAATCTTCTTTACCCAAAATAAATAAATAAATAAGCATAATTTGGGGGAAAAGAAAGAAAACACGTGCCACCTCTTCTCGCTCCCATCCATTGTTAAATACTCATAGAACACTATTTCTTTGACTGGGTGCTATCTCAGAATCCTCCTCAAAACAATATCTGGCCATTTAAAATCCAAGTTGGCATGCCAGATGGAACCTCACTGTCATCTCTGCTCCAGGACAAGCTTGACCTCTTGCCGTATCTCCCATCAGCATACCAGTAACTTTATCCACCTGCTTGAAATTCTCTTTTATATGCCTTTCTTCACATGGATGCCTATCTTGTACCTGCTAATCCCTGCCTAGCGCTGAAGTGGCATAGAATGTTTCGTTTTTTTCTTTTTAATGAGATCGCATACAATTGTTTAGGTTGTGGACCAAATGACTCTAGAAGAGTCTCATTTACATTAAAAAGTAATATAGATATATATATTTTTTAATGTCCAGCAAATGATAAAGGGAAGAATTTTTTATTCATGTAAAAGCCAGTGATGGGACTCTTTTAGCTTGTAAACAATTAAGATATAATTCTATTTAAATTAAATTGAATATAATAAAAATTGAGTTGTAATGGATTTTCATCACTATCCTGCCCAATTTCCACATTTTCCAGATGAGAAAATTCTGGTCCAAGAATGGCGAGGTGACTTACTGAGGCTCTCACATACAGTTTGGGTGGAAATAAAATAGAATTTTCTTGAAAGAGTCCTTCCATTTTAACATAATGCTCCTCTCACAGCATTCTGATCCAGAATACACAAGACATCTAGACTCAGTAAAGCCTTAATAGTGGAATGACAAGCATGGAGATTGACATTAGGAGGCAAGAAGCCAGTCCTGAGGGAAGTCATATATTTCTGAAACCATTACTCCCTTTTTGATATTCTTTAATTGGAAAGACAAATCATGAGAAGGAGAGAGGAACATGGTAATTGTGAAGGGAGACAAAGCTATGTTTGAGAATGAAGGCTCCCTAGGAAGTTTGTGGGTATTGCGGGTAACTAACAGGATAGGATTTAAGACCATCTATGGATTCAAAAGCACTTTCAAATCTGTTAGAAAAAACAGCAAAAGAGCCCAAGAAGAGATATTGGCTATTATAGGGCTGCCACAGATTATCACTGAGACTTGATGAGTTTTACATGAAATGATATTGCTAAAGACTTGATGTGACATCAATTAATGCTATAATACCGTAATTATAGAGTGATTATAATTAAATCCCAACAATGAACTTTATAGGCAAAAAGGAAATGGAGAAAATAAGATGCAAAATTCAGCAATGAAATTGAATAATAGAAAACATAAAAAATGATGGCCTTCTAAGAAAATCTCTGCACTGCCACCTTTCACTGCAGGAAGGAGGATGCACTTCCATCATGTGGCTATAAAGCAAGGACTTGCCCCCACAGCACAGAGAACTCTTTATGGAAAACAACTAACACAGCTAAAATCACACCTGTCCTGATGCTAGCATTAGGTACTACTCCAGATTTCTGAGCTGCTTCTCCTTTAGCCCCCTTATTCCCTATTATTCACAAATGCTTCTCCTTCTCAGCTTTTAGATTCTGCCATGAGATCCTCAAACATGTTCTCTTTACACACATGGCCTCTTTCCAGCTGGAGCTTTGGAAAATGAGGAAACTATAGTAGCGAGGTGAGAGAAGGGTAGGGGGACCGACGATTGAAGAGTCTGCAGGGCCGGCTGACTTTGCCTGTAACTTGATTACCTTGAATCATCTCTTCTATCATCCACAGGCATAAATTGCAGAAACCTGCAGGGCTGACTGTTAAGTGCTGATCTTCCCGGCCCTTAACTTCTGCTGCTGTCTTTTAAGGAGAAAAGCCAGCTTCATCAAAGTTACATTTGCTCAAACTTTAGACTGTTTAAATGCACATGAAGTTCATTTCTTGGCCCTTCATAATCTTTTCCACGTTATTAATGCTATTTTTAAAGAGTAAAAAGTGCTTCTCCTTTGTGTCTTTGACATGAAAGCTGTGTGAAACACCAGAGGGCCAAGCCAATGAAAGAAATGTTATCATCGTTACTTTCTTAGCACCTTCAGATTTCTATTGACATTCACATTTATGACAGGAAAGAGCATGAGGAATCCACATTTAATCAAAGCTCACACACACAAGCACATAACACAGAAAGAAAAGCTGAGCTGGGGAAGGACACCAGAATAAGAAGCATCAAGGACTTCATTCATCCTTGAAACTGCACTTTTGGTTGGATGGCAACCAAAAATATCTCATGTCTTCAGTGTTGAGATAGAGCCACATCAGAAGGATGATTTAATAAATAAGGGAGAATCACTTTCCTTGAGCGATACAGATCTTAGAGTCAGCCTCACGTTAATAGATGTTTCTCTCTCCAGGGCAGGCTCCTATAACCACACAGGACACTGAGGGATGCCAGAATAAAAATGAGAGAAAAACAGACATAAGTAGTCCATCAGAAACAGTTATAAAGCCCAGAACATTTAACAGAGTTAGCATGAATGACATTCCAGAAATTGACTAAATCAAACTTTAGATCCAGAAAAATGAATTAAGTCAATTTGAAAGCAAATAAGAAAAGGACATAACCAAGGCTTTTCAAATGTTTGAACATTCTTTGACAACTGGATAGAATTTTCAGAAGGTTTGGGTTTCTTAAAACATTTCTCCCACTTGAGTGGAAGAAAACACACATTAGATATTAAAGGCGAGAAAATCTTCAAATTGTAAGGAACTGCCCAGAACTTTTAGTGATAACTCCTAGTAACATCACATAAAATGGGGGAATGCTTACACATTCTCATCCCTACCAGACACTACATTGGTGACATGATTTCCATTTTTCATCCACTTTCTATTGTAGAGTCTGTAAAAGGTAAAACCTCAAATTCCTGGGCTCTCTTAAAGACGGGCCATAAAACACAGCGCTGACCAAAAAGACACAAAGAAGGTTACTTTTTGTACATCTTCCACATTATCTCTCTCCTTTTCAGAATGCAGACAGGAGGCTTGGAGCACAGAAATCTTTAATGGATCATCAGGTGACAGTCATGTAGAAAAAATGTGCCAAAGAAGGCAGGAGAAAAGACAAAAAGGAATCTATGCCTCAGAGGTCATCACCAAGAAGTTATACCACCTCTGGATTCCCTATATCTCAACTCCTTAAATGTGGGGCAATATGGGGGTGTATGCTAACATACATGTCTGCTAACAAGGATGTGCGCTGATATTGGACATGCGCTTACATGGGACATGCACTAATATGGATGGTGTACCAATACGAAGCATGTATTAACATGGGATGTGTGCTAACATCGATATGTGCCAACTTGAGATGTAAGCTAGCATGGGGTGTGCATTGACATGGAAACATGCTAACGTGGTATGTGTGCTTGTACTAGGTGTGTGGCAAAATGAGACACACACTAACATGGCACATGTGCAAATTTGGGATGTGCACTAATATGTACTAACAAGGATGCACACTCCCAATGAATGTACACTAAATAGAATGTGAGGTTACTGGGGTGAGCTAACATGGGATATGGACTTCTATCAAGTGTCTGCTGACGTGGGACACGTGCCAACACAGACGTGCTAATATGGATGTGCGCCAATAGGGGGTGGCATTAAACCTGCCATAAGTCTCCTGAGAGAAAAATCCAGAAAAAAAAAATCTAAACTCCTGATTACAGAGTGAGAGTCCACAATACCAAAATAACATTCTGACAACAGTTGGAAAAAAATAAGTATTCAGGCTTAAGGGGGATAATAATTTTCCTAATGCAAGAATTTGGGTGAGAAACTTCTTAGGGGGTCTAAGAAGGGTGCCGATTCTGTCATAGTGGCCGAGCCTCAGTTTCCTGGATCAGAAGTCAGAAAGCTTTTCCTTTGCTAAACTTGGAAAATAACTGCATCTTTCCAATCACTCCTTAGATAGGTCAGCAGCCCCTGGAGGACAGAGCTTCGACATAGCTCCAATTCCCAGCACACACAATGCCTTGTGTATAATCAGCGCCACGTCAAACATCTGTTGTTAACATCAATGCAAATGCAATAGCCTGGATCCGTTAGTTTATTATGTCTCATCCAGAAGAACATCTGAAGATTTGAGAATAGTACAAAATGAAAAGCAAGAAGTTAAATAAATTTTTGTCACATATTTCATACCACACTTTATTCTTAAGAATGAGAAATAATCTTTTGTTTGGACTACAATAAGCTTAATGCAAACATAATGTATTTACATGGAAAGAATTTCATTCTCTGACCAGGCTGCTGGCTAGAGGAGTTAGATTTTCATACCTCTCCCCTTTTCTGCCACAAACATTAATGATTTTGTAAAAGGGAACTAGATTAATAATTTAACAAAGATGAGCTGAATATTTTCTTTTGTTATTTTGCCAGATAGGCAACCACACTATCTTACTTTCAAATCAATCTTAACCATATTTTCTATTATGTACTTCCTGTTGTTCCAAACAAGACTAATTTATTTTATGCAAGTCACTCAGCAGTCACCACTAAATAAGATTGATTTCGAATCGCTCTCAAGTAACCCCTCCTTGTTTTTATATTACTAACGTCAGTGTTAAGAAAACACAGTCTTGCAAAACTCAATTTAAGATTATTTTCCACCTGGAGAGCTTTAGACTCCTAAAAAATCTTTCATTTATGGAATATAAAAGTAAGATACAGGAATTTTCTTTTCTAAAATAATGTTATAAAGTGAAAAATCTAAAGTCATTTTGAAAAAAAAGGAAACATTTCTCTGTCGACATGTATATCCTCTCTGAAGAATATGCAATACTCATTATTTTTGAAGGATTTCATAGTGATTATTTACTCAGTCTTAATCTAAAATGAAACAAGCTACTGGAAATATTTTTTATATTACTTATGAAAATTAGTATTTTAGTATATGAGTCAAAGGCAGGATTTTTCTTCCTTCTGTTTTTCCCAGAGTGAAACATCTTTTCAGATATTATTTCTTATATAAAATCTCAAGATAATGACATTTTGCCAATGTCCGATGAAATTTTGTACCATAGCAAATGTTCATATACCACATATCTTGTCATCGTCATTTATTTAACCATCCGTCAAATATTCAGTTAGCATCTAAATATAGCTAAATCTAGAACATAGTATCTACTTATATTCTAGACGCTCTGCTAGGTGCTGTTTATTTTTTCTGTCATGTTTACTTTTACAATTGTCCTTTGCAAATCTAACATAATTTATTCCACTCCTAAAACAGCTTTATAGTACCTTTCAATAATACTTAAAAAATAAAAATAAGATTATATTGTTCTGGCTGTTTGTTTTAAAATCCGTAAGTTGAACACGGTATATTTCTTGCTAACCATATTTATTCTAAAAATCAAATGGGAAATAAGACCAATGTATACGACAAAATGTATATCCAAAATCATTCTTACGTTTATGGAGAAAAGTATAAAATACAGCAAGTGTTTCTAAGCGGGATTATCCTCTGCTCCTCTCTGTACTGCATTTCTTGGGTTGGTTTCTAGTGTATCTCTATCTGGGCACAAGAGGTGCCTCATAACTTTGCTTTCATGCTTTCAGTTTGTAGCCCACAGCCATGTCTCATAGTTGTTCTTGGTGTCAATCACCAAAACCTTTCAGAATTTGGTGGGAGAAGGTTAATGGACCCATTGGCTTTGGCCTTCATTAATTTCTCCTATTAGAATGCACTTCTTTCTCTGTTCCTTCACCACAATTAGCATCAGCACTATAGGAATTTTCTTCATGCTGCAATCTGTGCATAAGTGTGTGTGTGTGTATGTGTGCGCATGTGTTGAGTTGCATAGGGGGTTAGGGCTTAGTTGTGGAATAACAAAATAAACCAAAATGAAGGTTCAAGTCCTTCAAGAGCATGATTTATAAATTCCTTGGTCCTTATTTTCTACCGCTATGAAATGAGTATTGTTTTAACTCCTTACAGGAATGTGTTGAGTATTACAGGCTTTAAGCATTGAACTTAAGAAGCCTCAATAAATGGAAGGTGGTTTTATTCTTGAGTAGGAAACTATCTGTAAACTCAGTTTTGTAACTGATTGGCTGGGTGTGGTTGGAGACAGGAGGGATGGTCCCTCAAAACACAGTAAAGGTCTAACAAATATTTGTTGAATTGAAGTCTTTTACTCAATATTCAATGTTAAGAATTCTCAGCACTCCCAATAGCAGAAATAACTCCACTGATTACACAATTACTGATGAATGTATAAAATATGTTCCCATCTACACTGACACTTCATCTTTCATAATTCTTCCTAGGAGAAGACACTCCAACTATTTGAATAATTGCCAAATGATTTTAGCATCTAGACCTCATTTTCTAAAGTTCATTAATGATAGTATAAGGATTATGTCAGTTTAAAAAGTTAATATTTATAACAGTGAGTTAAGCAAAATTGCAAAAATCATTTGGACATCTCACTTTTTAAAAAACTGTTTAAGGACACATACTTTTATTCCATGCCTTTATAAACTTGTTCTTGTTAATATTTTAAGGAAAAATAATTGTCAAGTTCTGACTTGGTTTAGGATTGAAGCAAATTACTCTGTCATAATTAATTAAAAGAGAAGACATTTCGAAACACACTGTTTGTTTTTCAACCTCGGTCTGACATGCTGATGAAAGCAATTAAACCATGAGGTCTGCCACCAAGAATGGCAGCCCAGCCCAGGGGACACAGTGCATTTGTGGAGAGCAGTTCACTCACTATATTCCCCTAATTTCCATTTAACCCAACCATGTTCTCGGAAGCAAAGTTCATTTTAAATTTTTATTTCGATAACGAAACTGTCTGCATTTTTTTAAAAGAATCAAACTAGTAATCTAGGTCAGTATATTCAACACTGTCAGCCACAGTCATGGGTGGAGCACGGTAAGATCTCCAGAGGTCAGCGAATGTGAGGCTAAAGCCAACTTCAAAAATAAATAAACAGATTAAAAATGTTCTCTAGTGAACAAAACTTGGACAAGTGACAATGAATGTGCCCTTCTTAAATCTCCAAAATTCGTAACTAGTCCTGGAGTTATGTGTGAACTTATTCTGAGGGAGGTACTTATTTATTATGGGACACTAGGGGAAGAAGCTACCATCTTTCAGCTAATTTCAATACTATTTGCAAGGAATGATTTGGGGGTAAACAGGTAACTAAACCAAGACAAAGGCCACAGTTTGAATATGTGGTTATTCTTCATTCATTAGGCATTACAAAGGGATCATCAATAACCCCAATGGCTCCATCTTTCTCCTCAGCCATCTTTAGCTTGCTGGCCTCAATCCTCAGGTCTGTGCCTTCCAGCTTACAAGCTGGTCGTCACTGCTACAGGCACGCCTCAACATGTCCGTGCTTAATAGGAGGAAGGGAAATATGTTCTCAGGCATCTCTTCAGTAAATTCTCTGCCTACCTGCCCCATCTTACTTTCTGCCACACTTGATATTGCTTGGCATATACTCTCTAACCTATTCTGGGTCCCTTTGACCTACTTTAAGTCTCAGCTAATCTGAATGTAGGTGAGGAAATCAAGTATATTATCTGAACTTTCAGGCTTTCTAAGCAATAAAGGGAGCACAGAGAGAGTCAAAAGCCATGAAACCACTTCAGTTCAAATGGGTACCATCTTTGAGCTGTAACCGTTCAAATTCCAGCAGTCTGTATAGAGGATCCTATATGTATGTTAAAGTGAGAGGAGCGGGGAGAAGAGATAGAAATACAGAATAGGGAAGACATGGAGGGATCTTTAGGACTGGCTTTGCCTATAACCCAGTTTTATCAATGGGTATCCATGAACCAGCCAGGGGCCAAATGCCAAAGTCTCTCATTTGCTTGAGAAATCATCTGGGAAACTGCACTGAAGGATACTCAGAAACACAGTTTAAAAGCTTCACAGCTACTTGGCAAGCAAATGTTATAAAAACTTGTGTGTTTACACTGTAGATGTCACATATGGGACATCCAAAAACAGTCTTTGAGTTTTGGTACTTAAATGGCCAGAGTTTGGAAAGGAAAACTATAGCCTTTAAAAACAGACACAATATTTATGAAAAATTACTACAGTTTATTTCTTTCAAAGTCAGAAGTATTGTTTCCAAAATTTTGTAGTTTCATCCTGATTACCACAGATTTTTGTAAGTTTCTTTGCTTACATTATGATTTGGGAGGTATCTGAGAGTTTGAGAGCTGTTCTTTTCAGGAGATTATTAATAGGTATTTTTACACAAGAATTTACAGAATCATAGAATATCTTCTAGGAAAGGAAAATGCTATTCAAATCTAACACTTCTGTTCCCCAGAAGAGGAAACCTAGGCCAGAGAAATGCAGGAACTTGCCAAATGTCCCGGAGACAGAATGGAAAGCTGAGGTCATAGTCTTCTTGGTTTTGCAGTTATCTTTATGCCATGAGGAAACAAACACTAGATTGGAAGATGCAGCACCATCTCCATCACAGATGGGGACCATAAGTAATACAAAGTATAATGGTGTCCTGTCTGAAAACCACAGGCCTTGAGAGGGTTCATTTTGTCAGTAGTAAATTTTTGATTTATTATTTTTTTTCCCAGGAGCTAAGTATATGACAAGTAACTTAATGGATATCTGTATACCTACTCCCAACTGAAGAAATAGAACATCATCAACAGAGTTTAAGCCATCTGTAAACTCTCTTAATATTTCATGTGATTATTACCAATATGTAGTCCTGACCACTCAATGCAATGGTGACTAATGCTGTCAGTGTCATTAAAGACAGGATTTCCCAATTGCTTGGAAGATGTGAATGGCTAATCACTCATGAACATGTGTTGTATTGCAGCAAAGCAGCCACACACATGAGCAAAAATGTTGGCCTTTCATCTGATTTTTGGTACAACTCTAAAGTTCAAGTTAAATAATATTTTCCTACCTTAATACTGGATAAGGTACTGTGCACTTTTACAGAGATTTGTCCCCTCTTCCAAGCTAAGAAAACTACATCTCAGAGGGCTTTACCTCTGAGTAACTGGGATGATCAAATAAGAGGGATGCACAAAAATTGGGGTGATTGCGACTTAAACTCAGTCTTCCTGACTCCAAATCCAGGCTGTTTCTCTATCTATTATCATCTTTTTCATAGATATTTCAAAGCTTATGTTCTGTGGTCATCCTGGATTGGTTTCTAGTACAGATGTATTACACATGTGTGTTCTTGGGCAAGCTAAGTAACTGATGTTAACCTCAGTTTGCTTACATTAAGACTGGAGATAGTATCATAATATATATTTTTGTTACAGAGTTGTGCTAAATAGTAAATGAAGTTATTGTAAAGTGAGTAGCCCAGTGTCTGACACCAGTAAATACTCAATAAATGATAGCTACTATTGTCCCTTCTCTTAGAGAAGATGATCAGAAAATTCAAAAGCAAAACGTGCTCACATTTGAAATGTCTTTGTAAGTGGGAGAGTCTGCCCATGGTGTGAATGATGTTGATATCAGGAGAGAGTGGTAATTTGTGAGTGCCAAAAACCTGTGGGAGCTGAGCTGACATAATTGTAACTATGTTTGGCCTATAGTCTTTCTTATTATATATTATATAGTTATATATGTACATATGTCATATATAAAATGATATATGTATATATTAATATATGTATATGCACGTATGTTTTGTTAATAAAGGGTGAATCTTAGTTCTTGCTAATTCTTGCTTCAGCTCAGAATTAATCCCGGCTGATTCAGGGCCAAGGTAAATGATATGTTTGTCTCCTCAAAGCAAGAATGCTCCCAATGGCGAACCTGTGAACTCTATTTGAAAATAAGATCTTAAAGACCATTCTAATCGATGTTTTGGATGCAAAACCTTTCATCCCCAGGCAGGCTGAGAAGATTGTGGTGCCCCCAAATAATGAATTGCTTGCAAAGAACTCTAGGAAGAACAATCTTAAGATGCAGATACTAAGATCTGTATTTAGTCTTCCCTGAAGCAGACTCTAAAAAATTAGCATATGTAAAGCCCTCTGCTCATTCACCAGTCTAAGTGACCAGTGAAAGTAAGTTTGAATCAACTCAGTGGTATTTTTACATGAAGCTTTAAAAATTGGATATTGTGAATGTCAACTTCCACAAACCACAGGGCCTTTCTTTCAGCCAAACGCAAATACTGAAGTGAACAAGAGAATCTGAAGAAAAATTGTTTAGAATATTATTTCTTATGAGAAGCAAAGGAAAATTTGTAAGCAAACAGCTGACCTTCTCCAAGATACTTTTTAAATTTAATCTGTTTCACATTTTGCTTTTCCAACTGACTTCTTTGAAAATTTTCAGTATGGATGACAATAACTGACAAAATTAGTTGGGACCACAGACCATTGCTGGGCTTTATGTTGCCTCAAGAGAAAGCATGGATAAGAGCAGCTCAAGCTTGTTCCCCATCGGATGAATACTTTCCATAGAAGCATCAAGACTCAAGCTCTATCTCTTCCACAAAACCCCTGCCTACCTCCCCTCTCTTAACTTCAACCACACTTACTTTCTCTTGGCACATACCCTAGTTATGTTTGTCTTCTTTCTGCTTCTTAACTGTCCCAAGATGATTTCTCCCTTGGGTTCAAGCTCTATCTTCTTTCCGGAATTTCCCTCTCCTTTCTTCCCTCCATGCTTTATTTATTCCCATTGTTCAGAATAAAATTTACATCTTCAGATCGGATGTCTTAAGTACAATATAAACTAAGTGCCCATGTTTTTCTCCTTTATAGTAGTCTGGACTACTCCTTCATAAGAATTGATGCACAATATCAAATTTGGTTGACAGCTTATTTAATGTTTGTCCCCTAGTTACACTGGCAGCTTAAGGAAGGCAATAGTCTTGTGTGTTTTATTCATTAATGTAGTTGCAGGACCTAGTACAGTGGCCAAGTCAGAGTGATCATTAAAGTTGGTTGAATTAATACACAGATAGGTACTATTAGCTCTTACTTCCTAATTCTCCATTTCATGTAACTGGTTTGTTATGATTTTTCTGGTACCCCTTGTATTCTGTAAGCTTCGTGATAGCAGATATGCTATTTTTAAGTGTTTTGGAGACTAACACTATGTTTTTCTCAAAGAACTGACCATCAGTATTTATTGCTTGACATTTGAAGGGTTGTCCTGGGTACAAACATTAAATATCTCAGAGAACAAGTTTGTAAATATTATAAAGAGTTCTGGTTCCACTTAGGATGTTAAAACCTCATGGAAATAGCAATTTGGTACAGCCACATTTAAATAGAGTGCGTGGAGTCTTCCTGAGTTTATATGTGGAACTCCAGCATATTGTAGTACAATCTAAATTTACAACAACTGGCATAGCTCTCTCCTTGTCTGTTCTAAGTATATGGTGGTGAGAGAAGGAACTCCACAGGTATGAAACAACAAGAATTTATTCTTTAGGAAACTGCAATTCATTATTATTATTACAAAATTGAAATAGAGTTAGAGAAATATTTGGGTAAGACGTAGAGATCATAAGAGGTCGAGGGGCAGATCTGGAGAGGTGGAGACCAAATCCAGAGCCAAGGTTTGTCACTGGGCCCTAGCTCCCACATCAATGGCAAAGAATCTCCCCCTGCTCCCCCACATCTGATCTTTTATTTAAAGGCAGTTTCCAACTCTGGATTATGTGGGTTTAATAGGTGCAGGTCAGTGATTCTGCTCTCTCTGCCTCCCTCAGGAGTGTTCTCCTGTCCTGAAGAGTGATGAATCTGCTGAACAATTTAGACAGCCATTTGCACGTCAATTGTAAGTCAAAAATGCTCTGATGGAATTGTCAGTGTTGAAGTGAGATTTTTTTTTTCCCCTTTGTAAATATACTAAAAATAAAATGGGAGAAACAATATGTCTATTCATATGAAGCTGAGATTTTTTGTTCAGTGATTTTAATGAATGCATGGACTTTCTTTAACTCCCCCTCCCAGACATTGATGGCCAAATAAGATCACTTCCAAGTCACTCCAGTATCCACTTCTCCAATTACATGCATAAAATGGATTCCATTTCCATTTCTATTTTATTGGTATGTCATTCCAATGCTTCATTAAGAAAACACAGAAGCTGTATTCTTACAAACACATCCCAATATTCTTGGGTTTTTCTTCTCACAAAATAATTCTCCCTTGAAGAAACATTGCACGTGGCAGTCACCCACCTAGAGATCAGAATAAAATGAATAAATAGGAACTTTAAAATGGTAGGAAGGTCTAGAAGAAAAGGGTAAAGTTAAGTACTATGTGAAAACAATGCTGACCTGATCATATATTAGATGTTTCCATATTTCTTTTCTTGCTTCATTTCAATGAAATTGTCATAAAACAAACTTCGTTTCTCAAATACCCAAAGACATTGTGAAAGATGTTTGGAAACAATATTGTTCCAATTAAAGGCAAGGCAGAACGATCTAGTCTCTTTCTCCAGGATGTGATTGGTTTATTCTCTACAGACAGCTGACTGAGAAGTCCCAACTAGTACTACAGCCTTGTTGATGTGAAAGACTTAGCCCAATGAGAGATCCCTACTGGTCCAGAGCAACAGAATACATGTGCTCCCAAAAAGCTTTCTCTGTCTACTCTGTATCTCAGCATCAAACCACTTTGGGTCTTAGCTATGTCTATAGACATATTACCTATTTTAAAACAGTTCTTTGAGAAGATTGATAAGTAAGTCATCTGTATGTTAAGAATACCTGTAACCTAACAATCTTAGAAATGAGGCCATTTAGTGTCTCTTCCATAAAGAGTCAAATGACAAACTCCTGTGATTTCAAAGCTGGTGCAACAAATTACAAGCTGACTACAGTGCCTTTTATTATATAGGAGGAATCACTTCCTTTTATGATGCAATAAGATCTCTTTCATACATCTTATTTCATTTTTTGTCTTGGTTCTCAGGAAGATCATTACTGAGTTTTATATATCATGATCTTACACTTCTTAAATTTAGATTTTCTGATTCTGTCCCTCTTATTATTATTCACAATTACTTAGTTCTTCCTTTTCCTTTGGTGGTTTTATTTAGCTTTGTTTGAGCTTTTTCTTGTTTTGGAATTTTCAGTTAGTGGGTTTTGTCCTGTTTTGGTGTTTGTATGTTTTATTAAATACTGCTTCAGGTGTTTTTTGAAAGCTCTTGGGGAAAGAAGAATAACTAATATTTATAAATACATTAGACATTCATAGAGAGCAAAATAGTTTCACATAATAATCAAAGTTCCATTAAAGAAAGCATCATGTGTAATGCATACTTTGTGTTTTTCTTTGAAAGCACACAGTACTTTCAACATGTTTGAATCAGACCACTCGGATGAGAAGTGAAGGGAGAGAAAGGCCAAATTGCCCTAACTTGATGACTTTATGGAATGATACATTTTCTTCACAGACATTGTGTAAACTTTACACTACATTCTGTAATCTATACTATTGGACATTTTCTAATTCCTAAGGTGAAAGTGGGGAAGGTGCTAAGCAGGTGAGTTTTAGAGTCAGAAGTCTTGGGTTAGGCTTTTTCACTTGCTGGCTGTGAGACTAACAAGGTACATAACCTGTCTAAATCCATTGTCCTTAGCTATGAAATGGAGATAGCGGTAGAATCTGCATTCAGTCTTGTGTTCAGCCAACATTGATTTGATACTTACTGGTACAAGCTAATTTCATTTTTTATTAGCTTATTTAATCTTTATATTAGCCCTATGACTTTGGTAAAAACAGTGGAGGGAAACTGAGGCTAAGAGAGATTAAGCAATTTGGCCAAGATCAAATAGTTATTAAGTGGCCCATCTGCTCTGAAATTTTCTACCTTCTAATTGACTTGATATTCAAGGCCATCCTTTTGAAATTTAAAATGCGTTTCTTTAGAGAGCACCTCATCTGGGAAGTCTTCACTACCCTCTTTCCTGGGGGCCCGACTGTACCATGGCCCTCCTATCACAGCAGGTACCACATTGCAGGGCAATCATCTATATGTCTGTTCTCTTGCACTGGACCATAATATGCTTGAACCAAGGCATTGCCCATAACCTTTGTACCATTAGCTCCGCTATTACAATAACTCAATTGATATTTGTTTAATGAGCATGTGAGTATTTGTATGAATTAATATCATTTGTTTCATGGCTTATATTCCTCTACAGTAGAAGCTCACCTGCCTGAGATCATCATAGTTGTGGCAGGCATGACTGGTTGCCTTCCCAATATCTCTTCTACTTTTCTATAATCTTTATTTTATTTTGGTCAGTGATGTGCCCAAATAAAATATTAAATTACTGAGTTTTTCCTGAAGATAGCAGAGGCCAAATGACATAGTACTTTCCAAGGAAATATAAGCAACTATCTATGGGGAATTTGTAGAAATGTTTTGCTTTTCTAATGTAAGTATTACCACTTCTTGTTGCCTCTTTCTTTTCTTCTGCCTGGAATGCTGACATGAGGCAAGAGGAGAAGCCTTCTTACAAGTTGGGAAAGAAAGCCAGCTTCAGATACAGGAAAATAGAAGGAGCTGGTTCTTTGAGCAGCCACAGCAGACCAGAATTACCTATCCGTGGATTATCGTTACATGATGAGCATCAACCTCCATTTGGCCAAGCCATAGGGTTTCTGTTACATAAATCTAATAAAACCCATTAAGTGACAGTATCTAAAAGATTGTTTGAACTAATTGCTTTGGAGAGAAAACATGAATAGGTGTATAGCTATGGCAGTGAATAGGAAGTTTTCTATTTCGTTTCCAAAACTTAATTACTATGAGACTCAGGATCTATTTCCAGGAAGAAATGACAAATTTTGTTGTGCACTGTGTGGGGATTAAGTGATCATTTGTGTGAAGTTCTATAATGCAGGAATACTCATGAACTGCTATGCCAGTTACTTCTAACGCTCTCTCCAACATTTTGTTTTTCAAACATGTGCAAATTCACGGCCAATCCTGGCTCTAACTTGAAATAGAGATGATATGTGTGGAAGAAGGCAACAGTGAACTAAAAACTAGAAGTCGTCTGTTCTAGCCTTAGTTTTTTTGCCACTGGATGGCTAAGTTACATAATTTTTAAATGAGTTTAAAATCACTGTAGGGAAGCAGCCACCACCTGTCACCCTTTTTCTACTGCAATTGTGACCTAAGCCTGAAATTAAAACTCCTCTGTTTCCGCATTTATCCTTCCAACTGCTGCCTACTGAGACTCAGGGATTTGGCATCTTAAAGGAACCCACACATCCCTTCAGGCTCCTGAAAACCACTGCCAACCACCCCTGCTTTCTCACAATTGTTCCCCAGGACTGCTTGTCTTTGCTGTCACCATTATTCACGCAACACACCCACTGAACAGGGATCAAGAGAGTGATTGTCTGAACTTGCTCATGAATAAATTGAGCTGTAAACTCAGGAAAATTGAACTTCACAAAGAGAGAGAGCACAGAGTTTTACAGACTGTACTTCTGAGAAGACTTAGAGAGAGCTGCATCCTCTTTGCTCATCATTTGGTGAAAGATAAAAACATCCTCTGTGAAGGCGACTTCATAGAGGCAGTAGCATCCTTCCTCCCCATCACTGTCTGGAGAACCGAGGCTTTTCATCACATGGCATATCTAGGGGACAAGCTCTCAATGGCAAATGACTTGAAAATTATAACTGTAAACCAAATGGTTGCTGAAGCTTCTGATCTTAAAGATTTAGGGCAAAATTTCCGTAAATGCAGGACATGCACAATTCCATGGCCGGTGGGATCTACAGCTCCCCAAAAGATTTCTATGAACTTCATAGGGGAGTCAGTTACCTTGACCTCTCAGGCTTCTTGGAGCTGGTATCCATATTTACTTCTTAGACCCTTATTCAGACATAAAATTCAATCCTTCATGCTTTCCTCATTAATGCCACAACTGCACACTTAATTCACTCACTTTTACTTCACTGAAGACTGAAGTTGATAAGTAACATACGTAATACATTTCTCCTCTTTACAGGAATATTTGATGGTTTTCTTTACTATATATTAAAGATTATAACAATATGTTAAATGAACATGTAATAATGTAGCCATATATTTTATAATGTAAAACAATAACTTTAGCACCTACTCTGTGCCAGTTATTTCCCTAAGCTTTCATAGGAATTATTACAGATAACGTCACAATCCAAAGAAATAGGTACTCTTCTCACTCCTATGTTTCAGATTAGGAAATTGAGGCCCAGAGATATTAGATCAAAAACCTTGGGTCATAAGACTATAATGTGCAAAACTAACATTTGAATATAGATCTGTATGAATTTGTACGCTACATCTAACATTCCTAAAATTGGGTTTGCATGAACTTTTAATGGATACAGCTATTGAATAAAGCTGGCCCACGTGATTAGTGAAGGGGGTCAACATATGGGTTATAGACTCAAACAAAGCCAAGGAGTGTGTTTCTAGTAGCACACCCATTTCCATAATCCTTGCCAACACTGAATACTCACAGACCAGACAGTTCTTAATCTGAAGTGAAGAAATAGTATGTGATCAATGCTTACATGCTTCTTGATCATTAGACCCAATCTATAGCAACCACCCCACCCACAATCCCAGCACTAATGGCCCTGCTCTAATACAGAAGCTGTTAGAATGGAGCAATCCATCTGTTCTCTTGAGAATAAAGGACCTAGCTGCTCCTCATCCCAGGTGTATTGCTTTAACAACTTTCAATATAGCCTTAGAGGTAGGCTCTAATATTTCCCCAGTCTTTCTGGCATTTCCAGTTGAAGAGAGATCCTAAAATGGAGTGTAATAAACTTTATTATCCATCTGCATCTGAGATGCAATACACATTAACTAGGAAATACACCCAGATTTCCAAGTGTGACTCTATTTGATAGTGTAGCTATCTGAGAAGGAAACTGTCCCGATGACTAATGGATGCTATCTGAAAGGTAACAAGTTACACTCTGCTATGACCATGTTTCATTTTCTAAAGCCTTTACCCCTTCAGGCCTTACTCCACTGCTGCGTTTGGTTGGGTAAATATTCTCACCTTTCTGTATTTTCTTTGGAGCACAAGCATGGTATGTAAATGTGTTTTTTGGAAAAAATTTTATTCAGCGTCCCATTAATGAGATAATGTATTTATTTGTTATGACAATAAACACAGCTGCAGAATGGACCGTAAAGAAATAGATGACTTGCAGATTTCTGTGCCCAATGTGTCAAATGTAATTGAGAAATAAATTCAATGATCCATCTGCTTCCCATCATCTACTCTTTTATTTTTGTCAGTATCCACGGTTTTTAAAACCAGTCAGAATTATTTATACTAATTACTCACTAAAAAAAAAAATCCATGTAGAAATTGAATGACTTCGTAATGCAATTTTGCCAACCCCTAACAGACTGTGCTTCTTTCCAACACTCAAATCTAATGACTATGATGAACTCTTTCTCCTTATTAATAGTTTCACTTTATCATGCCAATACTATTGAATTTCCTCTTTATTACTGTCTTATAGGCACTGCTAAAATAATATATCATATAATCAGCTTAACGGTAATCTAATCTATTACCCTGGCAGTGCTTGCCAAGAAAAAGGAAAACAGACAAGGAATACAAACAAAATAAACAAGTGAACAAAAAACCTGTTTTATGCAGATTACAACAAAGATACATCTGCCTGCTAATAATATTCATAGGTGAGGATTAAAATAGCCAACAGCCATTGGAACTAATTAAATATAATTGTACCATTTCTCTTTTTCCTACTTCATTGTTATAATTATCCCACTGAGAAACCACAAGTCAGTGCTGGGGAAAGCAGCAAAAAGTTTGTTTTCTCAAACGTTTTCATGTTCATGCTTCTCTGCTCTGGAGCATTCCTTTGTTTTCTTGAAACCTCAGGGACATCCCTGAAATAATCCAATAAAATATTTGCAACAGTTGGAGTGGGATGGAAGGAAACAGAAATGTGAAGCTCTCTTTCAAAAGGTCTTTATTGGTATCATTTTCTTTTTCTTTTTTTATTACAAATGAAATCTGTGTTCTCTGTTAAAAAAAAAAAAAAAAACAGAGAGAGAACCAAAAAGAAAAGAAACTGAAATCATCTACACTCTCATCAAGCAAATAACCACTGTTAACTCCTTGTTATTCATCCTCCCAGCATTTATCTATGCATTGTATGCATATTCTTTAAACAAAATTGAGATGCTATGAGACTCTTTTGCAGCTTATTTTTCGCAATTAACAAGATAGCACATCTTTCCATGTCTATAAACATAGATTCACATCACCATTTTAATGGTTGCACAGATACAAGGTATGTTGCCAGTTTCCATTGTTGTACATTAGCTATGTGGGTACAGCCAGTGTATTTGGTTTGGTTTCTTTCTATCGCTCTCCTGTAGTCTAGTGGGAGGACTGGTATAGAACTTGCCTCTGAAATAACGATGCTTTTGACCCACATATTAGAGGCTCTGTGGTTCAGTGACAGGAAATCTTCTACCCAATTGAATTCACTTTTTCCCCTAGTTTTATTAAGGTATAATTGACAAATAAAAATTATATATATTTGAGGTATGTAACTTGATGTTTTGAGAGATATATATATCTCATACAGCATATATATATATATATACAGCATATATATATATATATATATATGCTGTGAAATAATCACCACAATCAAGCTAATTAAGATATCCATCACCTCATCTAGTTACCATTTTGTTTTTCTTTCTTTCTTTTTGTGATAAGAACACTTAGGAACACCCTCTTAGCAAATTTCAAGTATATAATACAGTATTGTTAACTAAAGTCACATTGCAGTACAAAGTTTCAGTTATGCAAGAAGAATACCTTCTAGAAGTCACTCTTTTTTGAAACTGGAAAATCAAAGGCAGAGCTGTGTTTAAGAGTTTGAGAGAAAATTATTTTTTCCATGTCTCCAGTCTCTACATTTCTTGTTGTTACACAAGCCAACTGTCCTTCCTAGATAGGGTCTTGAGACCTCTGTCCATGACCTGGGGCCATTGTGGTGGCTGTAGGGACCCAGGAAGTAAAGCCACTTTCCATTTACCATTATGCCCCCACCCTTACAGTTGCTATTATCTCAGTCTGGGATCTCCTGCAACAGAGTTTTTCTACTCATGAGCTGTGAGATTCTAGGCAAATAGCTTAACCTGTCTCTGTCTCCCTTTCGCCATTTGTTAAAATGGAATGATAGTAGTCTCTACCTTGTGAGACATCTCTAACAAGTAAAAGAATTCATAAAGCACTTTCCAAAGTGCCCTCTCTCTTAGAAAGTACTCAAAACATGTTAGTTCTCGTTACTCCAGCCACAAATATCCCCATCCTTCAAATTCCAGCTCAACCATCTCCTTCAGGAGACATTTCCTGGGCCTTGAGCTAGATATGAGCATTCTCTCTTCTGATCTCACACTTCCTCAGTATTTCTCTGCTGGCATTTGTTTTTACAAAATATTGTAATTAAATATATTAATTTCCGTTACTACACTATGGAACTCTTAAGAAAGCAAGCTGTCTCTTTTCAATTTTTGATTGGCTGAATAGTGCATCCCCCAAAAGATGTCTACTTCTTAATCATCCAAAGCTATGAATGTTATCTTATATGGAAAAATAGGTTTCGCAGATATAATTAAGTTAAGGATCTTGAGACAGAAAGATTATACTGGGTTATTAAGATGGATCTGATATAATCACAAGGATCCTTACAAATGGGAGGAGGAGATCAGAGTGAGTAGTAAGATACTGATGACAAAAGCAAGAGATTGGAGTAATGTAGTAATGAACCAAGAAATCCCAGCAGCCCCTGGAAGCGGGAAAGACAAGACACAGATTCTCCCTTGGAGCCTCTAGAAGGAATTAGTTCTGCTGACACCTTGATTTTAGCCCCATAAAAATCATTTCAGGCTTTTGACCTCCAGAACTATAAGAAAATAAATTTGTGCTGTTTTAAGCTGCTAAGGGTGTGGTAATTTATTACAGCAGTGAGAGGAAACTAACTCACCACCCGATAGGATGCTTTGCACAATGTAGGTCTTCAATAAATATTTAACAAATAAATTCATTACAAACACAGCCCAAACAATAAAAAGATAGACTTCATTAAGTCAAGTCAATTGAAAAGGTCTTAATCAATCAGCTCACAAGAATAAAAGAAAATACCAATTTCAGAGCTATATTTTCCCCCAGGAAATAAAAGACGTTTTAAAACTGTAGAAGTTAAATTACAATTCAATTTCATCTGCCTATCAGTTAGAGGTCAGGGTGGGTTCTACTGTAGAGCTTAATTTATAAAACAGGAAAAATAAACCATGACAAATGAGAAGATACTGACTAGTTTTTTTGTTTTATTTTGTTTTAATGGTACCACAAATACCTAGGAAAATGTGACAATTGAATCTGTGTTATGTTTATGAAATATACTTCAGCTCTAAGGAGACAAAACTTGCACAAAGAATCATTCCTGTCATCCAACCATGTGTCTCTCCCCACTCCCTTCTCTGCTTCCTTATTTAAATACCTGTTCGGGGCATGCCCACTCAGAATAATCACCATGTTAAGATAGCAATTTGGAAAGAGTTACCTGGAACAGCTACTGCCTTAGAATTTATGACTTATAAGATATGTTCCCCATTCATCCACGTGGAAACTCAGAACTCTAAGTGCAAGTCACTGCCAATTTCTGAGACTAGGCCTGATAGTATTTCAAAGTAAAATTAGGGTGATATTTCCACCACAGAAATGAAATTGGTCAATTTTTCTTTCTGCCCTGCATTCCCCGTTCTCCCTCTCTGCTTATTTGGATTTATTTTCTCGGAGTCACACAATCAGCCAATCACCTTGTACATATCAAGGGACCAAGTGCCCATTATCTATCTCCTACCAAGCATTGCTGAGATGAAAAACAGACAAATCTGCCATGACATGCATTAAGAGTCTGGGCAGTTCTGAAGCATATGGTAAGAATGAAAGATACTTAAGGATAGAAACTATGTTCTGAATGTCGTTCTACTGTTCCAAGAATGTCTAAAGACTTCAACACTTCCTCTCCTAAGCATTAAATCTATGAAATGGCTCAGCAGGTGAGCAGTGTTCTCCATCAGCTTAGTCCAGACCCGCAAATTGCACTGCTTCCATGCTCCTGGCAAAGTTTTTCTTTCTCACTAAATGTAAAGATCTCTTGGAAAAATCCCTGGCCTGGAAATCAATGAACCCACCTTCAATTCTTAACTCTTGTCATTAATAAAGAGGCTTTTGGCTACAAATAACAGGAAACCCAAAACCAACTGGCTTAAACAACGAATATATTTATCAAGTGAAGAGTTTGGCAGTTTAAGGATTATTGAAACAGAAGCTTAACGGTATCATCACAGCTTGTGATCGTTCCATCTATCGTCTTCCAGCCTCACTGTGTTTGCCTTACCCATCAAGCCAACTTCTCTAATGGTCACAAATTATCTGCTACAGTTCCATGGGTCCTAAAAATGTGAAAACATCTCATCAAGGAAATGGAACTTTCTCGTCTCAATTTTTTTTTTAAGAGCAAAGACATTTTACTCAGAGACCCCTCCAGATGATCTCTCCTCACACCTTTTGGATTAGTCATATGGATACCCTTAAACTAATCAAAGGAGAAAATAAAAGAAGAGAGAGAGAAAAGAGTAAAAGGGCTAATTTGGTTTAAATTAACCAATATTTCCTCCCTAAATCATATACGAAGTAATTAACACCCAGGGTAGGAAAATACACAGTTTATTGCACTGTGTTTTTGATTAGTTGTACAAATTTATAAAAATCTTCTAGAAAATTTAAAAATACATAGTGGAAGCATTATTCCTATCTTGTACTTATGGAGTCACTGAGCTCATCTAATTCAACATATGTTTGCAACATATCTACTGAGTGTAGGTTACTGATCTCAATCTGCAAAGGCATCAGACATGACTGAAATGCAGTTTCTACCCTTAGGAACTGTACATTCTTGTGGAGAACCTAAGATAAGTGCAAGAACAGCTATAAGACATGCTCATTATATAAAGCCACAAGAGAAAGTTCAAATGTGATCTAATATGAGGAGGACATCTAATTCAGGTAACAAAGGGGTGAATGAGTCAAGACAGGCTTCACAGAGGAAGTGGCATTTTAGACAGACCTGCAAGCTTGTGTAGGAGTCAATAAGTAGGGACGGTGAGGGACAGCTCTTCATGTGAAGGAAGAGCATAAGTGTGACAGAAACTTCTTGTATCTGCCCCTGGGTACCAGGTTATTATTTTCTTGGTAGAAATATACCAATTGTTTTCTGTGGAAGCGCCTGTCCCACTCTCATGCTTTTTGAATCCAGATGACTTCACACACTCCTCTCTTGCTCCAGGAGTATATGTGATCACAGGCATGTGATCTAGGTTCATTATTCTGTTTTCTTGTCCATAATGGTTGCTTCAGGTCCAATCAGAATCAGTCCTGAGAGTTCTATTTGAGTTACTGAAAAAACAGGTATCTTTGTCTCTGGATTTGAACATGGGAATATGTAGGTTTAAAGAATCTCATAGGAATTTTGTCATTGTGTAGATCTGGGACTGAATCAATATAGAGTCAGAAGAGGGAGATACTGAGACCCGATGACATCATTTGATCCATTCACTTGAGCGTCATCTGAAGCCAGCCACGACTAGTTTCTCCTACTACGTAGGTTAGAAAATTTGTCCTTTTTACCAACATTTAAAAAAATTGTATTTGAAAATCCGATTTTAGTCAGATTTTCAGTCACCTATAACATAAAAGATCCAGTTGATTATTGAAGAGATGTATAAAGTTGGGAAAACTCTAGGATTTCAGAGAAAAACACAAATTGTAGAAGGGAAAAATCTCTAGAGAACAACAAATTCTCTGCAACTGACATTTTTATCCAGTGGGAGCCCACACTTCACATTCCTGTGAAAAACCATCTAGAAGGGAACTCTTTTATGATTAAAGGTGGCTGAGACACCATTTGCTACTTTTCCTATAGGGAGGTGGAATCCAATTCTCTCCTGTTGAGATTTGTATGGTATTAGTGACTTGCTTGACCAAATGTACATGGAGAAGTGACGTTCTGAGGTATCTGCCAGTGGGTCATTAGAAGCCTTGCAGTTTGCATTTATGCCTCTTGAAAAACCCTCTGCGAGTGTTGAACCATCAAGTAAGAAATCCAAATCCGAAACCTTCTTGCTGAAGAAGCAACACAAACGTACTTTGCTGGAGACTCCCACAAGAACCCAGGATTCCAGCGATATATACCCAGGTGCAAGGGATGTGAATGAAGACATTTTGGACCCTCCAGACCAAGTCACTCTGTGAATGAATACAATCCATTGATCAACCTTAATGCTGTGTAAACAGAAGTATCACACAGCCAAGACCTACCCAAAGTCCTGACCTACAAAGTTTATAATTTAAGCCATAATTCAAAGTTTTGGAGTAGTTTGTAACACAGCAATAGCTTATTGGAATAGAATTTGGTACCTGGAAGTGGGATGCTACTGTAACAAGAGCTTAAAAAATATGGCATTGAAATTTGCCTGGGCAGCAGAGAAGCTGGAAAGGGCTCAGGCAGACTGATGATGAAGCCTGGAAGGACAGGGAGGAAATTATTGGAATATGGATAAAAAGCAACCCTTGTGTTGTGGTGGTGGAAAGTGTGGTAATATTTTCACCTGGGGTAAAATGGAAACTATAAAATATACCTAATGAACTGATGATTTGGGTAAGAAGATGTCTATACAGATGATTGAAAGTGCCATCTGGTCTCTTGCAGTGACAGATGATAAGATATGAATATTTATCTATATCTATCTATTTATCTAAAAGAGAGAGAGAGAATATAAAAAAATAACTATTCAGATTTCTGGAAAAATTTATATGAAATATAAATGAGCCAGACTTTTCTGGATTCAAAAATAAAACCATTTTTCATTACCAGCCTATCCAGAAGGTAAATGCATCTAGAAGTAAGAAATATCAGGATAAATAAAATTTAAAAAGTTTAAAACCAAGACCCTTTGTTAAGATTTTAAAAGAATATCAAGCCATGCTTCATAGACCCTCCTAAGAAGATAAAGATGATTTTAAGAATCTTAAGAGTGTTGTGTGCAGCATTCTGGCTCACAGCCCAAGCAGAGAAGAACCTGTCTTGGAGAGGTTCGCAGATGTGACTTCTTCTGATGAACTGAACCCAAAAACATTCAGAAGAACTCCATGAAGATATTAAGATAATTGCAATTAAGGAAAAAAGATACAATAATGATTCAGAGAATTGAACCAGGGCAAGAAGGTGGATCCAAGAGCTCCAGAGAATCATTCTCAGGGAGTAGAACTGCGCCCTAATCAAAAAATAGGCACCATGTTTCCAGCTGGATTTCTGAATCACTATGGGCTGATGACTGCTATTTGCCTCTTATTGCACTCTTTTCTTTTTTTTTGAGAGGGTTTTCTATTTCAGCTCATATTCCTGGCATGAATTTAATGTTCCTTTACCTGCCACCAGGAAGGGCCAGTTGCATCACTCAAAACTGTGGCTGAAGAAGGTGGAGAAGGCTTTTTGGAATCAGAAGCCCTGTGTTTCCATCTCAGCTCCACCACTCACCAGCTCTATAAGTTACGGAAACATTTAAATTACTTGAGCATTAGATGCTTACTGAAAGGGAAATAACAAGATCTCATAGAATTATCAGCAGGACCAAATGAGATACCACTTATAATGTGCCTATTGAGCATGTTGTCTGACATATAGCAGGTGTTCAGTAGGTATTAACTTGAATCGGGGAGGGAAATAGTGCTCCCTAAGTCAGGTTCTACTAAGTCTTTGGCAACATAGACATCTATTTGGATTTCCATCACTCTTCCTTTTCTTTATGGGATTTAAGGACCAATGCAAATACTTTAGTGATTGATAAACCATAATAGTGAATGCTAATGACTCATTGTTCCCCTTACTTAGGTTAGAACGACTGGAGAAATCTTGCCTATTACTTAGAAGTTTGGTTTTAACAACCTACTAAATCTAGACAAGAGGAGAGAATTTGAGAGAATAGGCAGGCCATGACATTAACATACACACAACTTTCCTTGGATGGGCAAATTTACTCTGCACAGAGAAGATTTGTGTCCTGAGGAGTGTTACTGAATTTATGTGTTGCTATCTGGTACTTTTTGATAAAGCAAGCTGAACGTTGCCAATAGAACTATGAGCTCTGAATAAGAACAGCCCAGTGAAAAATTTAAAAATAGGTATCTTGGGTTAAATAACTTTAGGAATCAGTACATATATTACACTTCTTTTTAAAGGGCCACATGAGCATAAACACTTTAAATGCCATGAAAAGTCTTGCTATATGTATTTTAAGTTAACCTAGAGAGAACCTGGAAATTATTAATGCTGGAACCTTTTTACAAGTAATATCCATTAATATGCTGAGGAATTAGCACGTAGGCTAAATCTTTGCAAAATGAAAATCGATGCTGATAGTACACAATAAACCTTAGATGTAAGAGCAATGCCTCTGTACATGATTGTGAGAAGTGTTTTCATTTCAGCTGGGAGATTATCACTGGAAAAAACACACTTTATAAAAGATAGGATGTTGTTTAGTTTCCTAACCCATTATCTCAGTTTTTATAAAAGCAGTGCCTTTTAGAGGTTGGAGAAAACAAAAGCCAAGTTAAGGTCAGTGATTTATCTGATGTTTACAACCGGAGTCCTTGAACGATCCAGAAGTATAAGTGCGACCTCCTGACTCCAACCAAGGGGAATATCATGTAGTGACTACCGTTCAAATTTAAATCCCCAGCTCTGTGATCTTACACATGTAATTCATTCTTCATAAGCCTCAGTTAAGTTATTTGTAAATTGAGCGTGATAATAATAGTACCTTGATCAGAGGGTCATGGTGTAGAATAAATGACACAGTAACTTGTGACAGCACTTTGCTCAATGTCTGTCTCATAACAGGTACGTTTATCGATGGTGATCATTTTATTAGCAAGCCTCGTGCTTTTCCACCCCATAATGTTTCATAAAACAATTTATTTTCCTATTTTCTGGATGATTCATTTTTTGTGTATCACTCTGATGTTCCTTCTCCAAGCCACAAAGAAGGGTAAGTTGAATGTGTTCATGGTCTGATTTGCAGGGTGGAAAGGACTGACTGAAACCAGAAGCCCTGGGTTCCCATCCCAGCCCCATCATTTACAAGTTCTATAACTTGGGCAAATATTTGATTTTTTGAGGCTTGAATGCCTCACAAAAGAGAATTAAAAAGTTTATCTTATTAGATGTGATACCACCTATGAGTGTGTCTAGCACAGAGGGCCAGATTTTAAACATGCAATCTATGCTATCATATAAGAACCCCATTCTTAGAAGGTTCCCACACTTGGTTTAAAGCTTTACTCACTTGAAGTTCTTGGTAATTTTGAATAAATGAGCCCAGATTTTAACTTTTAACCTCTCAAATTTTTTTCCAGTCTTGCTAGCACATTGTCTGTCACATAGTTTGTGCTCATTAAATAGCCTAAATCAGAGGAAAGATTATCAGCATGTACTAATTATCCTTTGTCAGCTCACACAACTCTGTGAGTGTTCACTATCTTCATCCCCTTTATGAAATTTAAGTTCCCTTTAAAAGCTGTTGTAATTTATTACTATGTTGGTGATTTAATTGTCCTTACAATTACTTGAAGAGATTAGAGAAAGCTTTCCTATTACTGTGAGATTTGATTTTTAACAAACTGCTAAACCTAGAGGGGGTTATTTGAGAAGGAAATCAAGCCCTCCATTAACACACACTCATCCTCTTGAGCAAGGGCAGGAAATTTCACTTGACAGAGAGAAGATACAAGGTCTACTGAGAGGGTAAATTTCTGTGCTGTTTTTTGGTGACTCTTTGCTAAATCTGACTATAAATGCCTAGTGAGAATAACCAAAATCTACCTCCAGCATTTCCCAAAGTATATTCTGCACACTGCTCATCCCACAAACAAACAAAACTTCCAAATAAAAAGTACCTGTAGTCAAGTAATTTGGGGATGGTTTCCCTATACTAGTCACTACATGGGAAGTTCTATTCCATGTGAATATATGAAAGACTATGGTATTAGCCATATTTACTTAACTTTGACTTAACTTTGGTTGACTTCATCTTAAATATACTTATTTAATTCTAGTTTTTTCAATTAAAAGCTAATATGAGAAACACATCCAGAATAAAGGAGTAAGGATTGCCAAAAATATACTCCTCCATAATAGCAATCAGAACACTGGCAAACTTTGTCAAATCAATCTTTCATAACTCCAGAAATTAACCAAAGTCTTACAACAATCTGAGGAGAACTTATTTTAGAAAAATGGCTAAATCTCAGAAAGAACGAGATTTACAGTGTTGTAACTTACTCTATTCCCATACCTCTCTCCACAGGTCCAAGGTAAACTTGACAGCTAATAGATTCAGAATCATGGAAGCTGTGAAAATCAGCAATCTAAAAATCACTGGAGGGGCCAGGATGGATTTGGCGACCCCCACCAAAACTGTGATCCCCAATTGTCATTATTTGACTTTTGGGGAGCTCACTGGAAATGTTCCATTCATAGGGCTTGTCTTACTTTTTCTCAGAGCTTGGTCATGGACAAAAGGCCTCTCCCTAACGTGTTTGGTGAAAATGTAGAGAAGCAAGAAATTTTCCTTTACTCCTCTAGGTTGTTCTGGCTGGTCTAAGAATTATATTGACATGAGACAGATTAACAGGAAAAAATCAAATTTAATTGCATAAATATGAGAACCCTACATATGTGAGAGGATCAGACACCCCACATTCATGAGAGGTTCAGAAACAAAAAGATAAAACAAAATATATATGCCATCTTGAGCTAAGGAATGGAATAGGGGTCTGAGGCTTCAGAGGGGTGGAGGGTAATTCACAAGATGATAAGAAGAGCAGATGTTCAGTCTTTAGAGGTTTGCCTTGCCATATACATAGGTCATAAAAATTTATATCTGGCAATAACTCTTATTATGGACAAGGCCTCCAATTTAAATTCTTTAAGGAAGAGGTAAAAATTTCTATTGAGTCCACAGGGTCTCAGTTGCCTTTAGCTCAAAATATTCCACACGTCATAGAGGAACATTTTGGGAAGGCCTGTTCTGAATCCCTTCAAAAACAACCATTGGCAATTGTTTAACATTAAAGCTACTTGAAATGTTGAATGAGTTGAGTCAAACAAGAAGCTAGACAATAAACTTAAAATTAAAATCTGGAGAATGAGATGTCTGCAGAGAGTTTTTATAAGCTCTGATATATTCCTGGGGATCTAGAAGGCCAGAGACATACATAGAGTGTGCTCATCCCCCTAAAAATCTAAGGAGGCCCTGATCTTTCACCTCTGGCTGACCTTGAGATTCTGCACAAAAAATAAATGAAGACTAATGCAGAGATCTAAACTGCTGGAATGTTGAAGATGTGCCCCAACACACACACAGAAAGGCCATCAACAAAGGGTGGGATATGTATTGATTCAAGGCCTTTAAGAAAACCTCTGTTCAATCATTAGCTGACCACTAAGCTGACCAAGCAGAGATTTCAACAGCCATTTATAACAGAGAATACAGACTTTACAGAGTTAGTCCAGAGCAGTCTGTCACTAACAAATAGCAATGACAACAAACTCTGGTGGGGGACAGTATGATTTCCAGAGTCACTACATTAAATAAAATTATGAAAAATGCAAAGAAACAAAAAAATATGGCTTATAATAGAAAAAAATACAATCAAAAGAAACTGTTCCTGAGGATGCCCAGATATTGAAGTGATTGGAAAAAGATTTTAAATCATCATCATCAACAACATATATAATCTAAAACAAAGAAAATCTATAGAATTAAAGAAAAAGTATAATAAGAGTGTCTTAACAAATAAAGAAAATTAATATAGAGGTAAAAATTATTTGAAAATAGAAATTCTGGTATTTAAAAGTATATTTGAAATGAAAAATTCACTAGAAGATTTCAACATAAGATTTGAACTGATTGAAGAAAGAATCAGGAAATTTGAAGATAGGTCAATAAAGATTATCCAGTCTGAGGAACAAGAAGCAAAAATAATGAAGAAAAATGAATCCTGTGTGATATGATCAAGCATACCAACATACACATAATGGGAGATCCAAAAGGATAGGAAAGGGGTAAAAAGTACATTTGAAGTAATAATGCTTAAAATTTCCCAAATGTGATGAAAAAATTAGTCTGCACATCTAATAAACTTAGAAATATAAAAATAGAGACCCAACCTAGACATATCACAATCAAACTCTTGAAGGACAAAGACAAAGAAGAAGTACTGAACACAACAAAAGAAACTTGACTCGTTCAATGCAAAAGAACCTTAATAGGATTAACAGCTGACTTCTCACCAAAATGATGGGGGCCAGAAACAGTGGGATGGCACATTCAAAGTGCTGACAGAAAATGATTGCCAACCAAGAATTTTACATCCAGCAAAACAAGCCATTAAAAATGAAAGATACCAAGGTATCTTCAGATAAACAAAAACTGAGAGAATTTACCACTAGCAAAACTACAAGAAATACCAAAGGAAATCCTTCAGGCTGAAATGACATTACACAAGCCAGTCACTTGAGTCCACACAAAGAAACAAACACCACCAGTAAAGTTAACTACATAGGTAAATATAAAAGGCAGTCCATGTGCATTTTTTAATAATGTATATCTTAATTATTTGATTGAAAACAATAAAACAATATAAAAATGTTAATGGGATTATAATCTATAAAGAGGTAAAACATAAGAATAATAGCACATAGTAGGCAAAAGTGTATGAAACTATATTGGAACAAAGTTTTTCATACACTATTGAAATTAATTTGGCATTAATACAAACTAGATTATTTTAACTAAGGATGTTAATTGTAACCATAGGACAAACACTTTTGAAAACTTCAGTGTATAGTAAAATAAACAATAAGGATATTAAAATGGTATATTAGACAATCTTTATTTAAAAATAATTTTTAAAAGGCAGTAATGGGACCAGCCTGGTGGTGTAGTGGTTGAGTTTATGTGCTTTGCTTCAGCGGCCAGGGGTTTGTGGGTTCAGATCCTATGCATGGATGTAGTGCCACTCGCCAAGCCACACGATGGCAGCATCCCACATAAAGTAGAGGAAGATTGGCACAGATGTTAGCTCAGGGCCAATCTTCCTCACCAAAAAACAAGAGGCAGTAATGGAGAAATATAGCAACAAAAATATATAAGGCATAATAGAGAACAAATAGCAAAACAGTCAATGTAAATCCTACATTATTAATTGCACTAAATATAAATAGATAACAGACTCCAATCAAAAGACAGATATTGGTAGAACAAATTTAAAAACACATGGTTGAACTCTATGCTAACTATAAGAAACACATTTTGATTCAAAGACAAAAATAGGTTGAAGCTAAATGAATGGAAGAAGATACACCATGTGAATCCAAAGAAAGCTGTAGTGGCTATAGTAACATTGAAAAAATAAATATTAAGAAAAATTGTTACTAGAGGTAAGAAGGGACATTTTGTAATGATAAAAGGGTAAATACATCAGGGAGACACAAGAATTATAAATATTTTTGTACCTATCCATAGAACCTCAAAATGCATGAAGAAACAATTGGCATAATTGATGGGAGAGATACAATTCAATTATAGCTGAAGAAATTAGTACTCAACTTTCAATAATGTATTTCAGTTTAGAAAGTTTCTATTGACATGTCTTCAAGTTCACTGATTCTTCCCTTGGTCATGTCCAGTCTACTGGTGAGCCCATCAAAGACATTCTTCATTTCTGTTTCAGTGTTTTTGATTCCTAGTATTTCTTTTCAAATTTTTCTTAGAGTTTCCATCTCTCTGCTTATATTACTTCTCTGTTCTTGTGTGTTGCCCTCTTTTTCCATTAGAACTAAGCAAATTAGTTGTAGTTATTTAAATTCTTAGTCTGATTTTTTTGCTTGCTTTGTCTCTTCAGATTGTGTTTTTATTACTTTTTAGCATGGCTTGTAGCTTTTTATTAAAATTTGGATGTGATGGATTGAATAATAGAAACCGAGGTAAATAGGCCTTTAGCATGAAATTTGTATTTTTTGGCTAGGAGTCACACTGTGTTTGCTTTCTGTTGTAGCTTTAGGTGTCTGAGGCTTCAGTTTCCTCTGGTGTCCTTGTTTTTGGCTCTGCTGTTGTCCTCTAGTTTCCCTAGAAACTCTTCTTCAATCAAGTCTGAGATTTGCAGATCTTTCAGCTGTAATCCTATGTTATTACACAAGAGACCTGTGAACATGGTGGTAAGGTGTTGGGGGAGGGGAAGGGTTTGATAGTCTTACGTTAGGTCTCAGTTTTTAAGTAGGCCTGTGGCCGTTGACTGTGACTGTCACAAATGCCTCTCAGCATTCTTCTCTACCCTTTAGGTGATAAAGGTTAGAGGGTGTGCAGTTGGATATTTCCCTTCCTGCACCTCAATTAGACCTGGGTGAAATTCTTTCCCTTGAGGGAAGGTGAGAGTAGAATACTCTGAGAATATTTCAAAACGATTCCTTTTATCGTACCTCTGCTGAAAGCACAAGGGGATTTTTCTCTGATCATCACTGTGAGAACCTGGTAGGGCTCCTAGAGGTAAGACTGAAAAAAGTGTGTAGGTCCTTAAGACTGGGGCCTGTGAATTTCTAACTCTCAAGCTAGTCAGGGCTCAGCCTCCAGAAATTTGTCAGTTACAGTGTAAGTTTTCCTCTAAGTTCCTGGCTCCAGCTCCTTCAGCTCCTGGTAGGTTCTAGTTGTCTGTATTCACTTGCCTCTCCAGTTTACAGGGCGTTCATTTGTCCTGTGACTTTAATTCTCTGCTGGATCTAACAGTTGCTCGTTTTCAGTTTGCTCAAATTTTTTCTTGTCGTAGGATGGGAGCGAGGACTTCCAAGCACTTTACATATTAGAGCAAAAGCAGAAGTCCAGATAACTTTTAATAATATAAAGAACAACTAGGCAGAAGACCAAAAAAGAAATAGAAAACTTGAACCACACTAGAAATCAACAAGACCTAACAGACATCTGCAGAAAAACTCACCCAAGAACTGCAAAATACCCTGTCTTCCTCACTGCACATGGAACAGTCTTCCTGGTACATAATGCTTAGGAAATGCTGATCTGTATTAATAATATGTGTAAAAGTCTTTATGTGAGACAAAATTACACCCATATGTGGCTATAGTAGATAGTTTTTATTTGAGTGGGATTTGAGCCTGGAAAAACCACATTCTACAATAGTGTTGTCCAACAGAATTTTCTGAGATGATGAAAATGTTCTGTATCTGCATTGTCTAAACTGGCAGGCAGTAGCCATATGTGGGTACTGAACCTTTGAAATGTGGCTAGTGCAACTGGAGAACTGAATTTTAATTTTGACTTAATATACTTCAATGTACATATTTAAATCCATACTTAAATACTGGCTGTATTTCTGATATTGGAGAACCCAGGACAGGGAACAGAAAGGGAGGCGGGATTAACTGGCTTAGTTATTCTGCTCTCTGAGCTGCTTTACCTCCTCCCTGCGCTCCTCACCATGATTCAAAGGCATCGGTCATCAAGAGTCCTAAATGAACAGGTAAAAATGTGATTAGCTTTTTCTAAATCTGTCTATATACACCTTTGCCACAGTAGTAAAATAATAAGTTTTGATTTTAAAATCCTTCCTTTCTAATGGCTGCTGATGTCAGGATACAAATTCAGAGCAGGGAGACTCTGCCAGAAGCGCTTACTAATCAGACTATAAGCAAAAATCAGTAACATTTTGAAATTTAAATATTTTTGAAGGAAAATGATAGAAGTTAACCAATCAACCCTTCAAGTAATTTCCTCGTGTGAATGCATTAACTAAATAAGACAAATATTTTATTTCCTTTATTTCATATAAACATTTATAATATGAAATAGTGAATTGTGTCCTGCAGTTAAAAACTATCAATTATGAAGTTAGGTATTTTGTTAAGGTCTAAGTTATAACATTTCACTCTTTCCTCTATTGATTTAGACTGTAGGTTGTTTTTGTTTGGGTTTGCTTTGGTTTTTGTCTTGCCTATACATTGACATTAGCCGTCTGATGGCTCGAGATTGTCGGGGTTGTCTATATTTATAGAGTTTATGAGATTGCTGTTGCCTTCTGTGAATGTGTCAGGACAATATTCTGCTATCTGCCAAACCTAATCAAGGAAATATAGTCCCAGCTCTTCTCTTCTCCCAAACCACAGTCCACCCAAGAGGAGTTTAGCCCCTGAAGTAGGCATGATATTATTCTTGTTCATAACACAGTTATTTTAAACCGCAACTGAGAGCTATGTCTTTTATATCACTGTCATATTTTCATCTTGGAGAAAGCCCTTTTCTCCAAAGACAAGCATCTTTAAATATTATGGTTGACAGCAACCCAACTCTAAAACCAGTTGTAACCCAGTTGCCTATGGCTGATTAACTATTGGACTATTGGGGCAAGGCATAGTGTATGTTAAATTCTACTTTATAGACAAAGAGGAGGGAGACAAAGACAGAGAGAGACTGCTTGCCTGATACCATTCTTCGTATAGTGTTACATATCAGGAGGAGAGGAAAATTCAATCTACACCCAAAAGTGAGATCTTCTGGCTTGACTTGGACAGAAGTTGCCCCTTGATAAAAGTTTTCTTAGAATGTAAAAGAGGACCAAATCTTGTAAAATTAAGACAATGTCATGCTGAAAGTATTTGCCCCTAAATTGAAATCATTAACTCTTTCTCATGTACAGTTCTAGTTATTGTAGATATAGCCACAAGCAAGAAAGACGAGGTTGCTGCTTTTATTAAGCTTTCATTCTAGATGAGGAATCAACAAATAGTCACAAAGTCCAAATCTGTTATTGTGCTACCTCACTTTGTGAAGTGATTTCTGTATCAGTTATCTGTTGCTACGTAACAAATCACACTCAAATTTGGTAACTTAAAACACCCACCTTTTTTAGCTCACAATAACGGGAGTCAGTTGGGCACACCCCATGGTTGGTCTCAGCTGGGCTCACTGTAAGTCTGTGGCCAGCTGGCTGCAGCTAGCAGATGGGCCAGCAGTTGGGTGAACTAGGATACACTCAGTCCAAAGGCTGGCATTTGGCAGATTGTCAGCTGTGGCAACAGTGAAGGCTTGCAAACCTCAGTTTCCTCCCACAAGGGTTCAGAAATCCAAAAGCAGCAACAGCTGAAGCTGCAAGGCATCATGAAGCCTGGGCCCAGAACCCACACAAGGTCAACTCTGCCGTAGGCAAGTCAAGATGCCACAACACGGCAGAGAGGGTTGGGGATACAAACCCCATCTTCTATTCAGAGATACTGCAAAGTATTGTGACCATTTTTAAAACCTACTAGTCTCCTTTGCAGATTTTAGCATTCTGCAATCATCATTTATTACCAATTATTTCTGTTTGCTCTTAAAAGCTGATAATATTTTTAAATTAAGAAAAAATGAAAACAGTAAATTATGTTTCTGTTGAGCAATATGTGCCTGAGAGATGAAATAAACAGGGAAATGCCCAAATGGCACACAACCATTTCCAGGCAGATTAAGAAAACCTCAGCAGGTGCTATTTTTAAAACTAATATGTTCTTCTGTGGCAACAGACAATGCTGCTATGGGGATGCCTTCCAATAATAGAATATTTCCACCAGAAAAGGAATTTCAACTAGCACGATTTGTCCACAAGAAAAAGGTGTTCCAGGAGCTAGAAGGCCCTGAAGACACTGCTGTTATTGCCCTCCTTTTACTCTGTTAATGCATCCACGAAGAAGAGAACACACACACATCCCAATACATAACATTTGTATGGCACTTTGGAGCAACACTACAGGAACATTTAACAACCTAAGTTTTATTGATTATGGCCTGGCTTCCGTGGTGTATTCCCTTACAGAAACCCCATAACCAGCCACCATTTAGAAAGAAAATTTTACTCAGTTAGCCTCTAGCGAGGGGGGTTCTTACCAACATGTCTAGAAACCCGAAACTTCTGAAATTGATGTAATGGAGTGAGATGATCTGGAAGGAAAATAAAGAAAGGGGATTTTTAGTATTTTTAAACCATAATAAAAAGTTCATCCTGTAGCCCCAGCCCTCTTGTCTCCCATGGTCCAAGGAGTTTCGTTTTTCGAGGAATGCTTTACAGATGGTGGGACAGATTTTCCTAACAATTGTGTAAGAAGTAGGCAAATTAGGTGCATAAATTTAATGAAAGTCTAAAATATCATGATCAGAATAGGCAAATAGACTTATGTAACATCAGACAACAGACCCTACCTGATGTCTGCATCCTTGTTATGAGATCCACATCGTGTAATCATTTGGGGAGTGCCAAACTAACTCCAATGATGGGGAACTCACTACTTTTATATTTGAAAAGTTGTAACTTTTTCACTTATGAATGTATATAATTTTAAAAAGATGTCTACTATTTAGCAGTCACTCAGCTAGCAAGGGAAATATACCAGTGATCAAGGGATCTGTGACTTACACTCTAGAGAAACAAGAATATATTGAGAGAGAAAATTGAATCAGCAAAGGTAATATAACAATGTTTCTTATTCGAAACTGTACTCTTCTGCCTCAAATCACACTCATTGTTCTGAGATAACACCCCTAACATCAAACACAAGTCTAATTTTCTCCCGTTGAATATACCCATAAGGAATTTCAAGCCAACTATCAAGTTCCATTTGCAAACTAACAATTTTCATCGATGTTCATTTGTTTATTCACGAATCTATCAGTCAATTTCTGATCCTGACTATGTTCTAGGCCCTGGAGATTCAACAGATAAAAACTGTAGGGGAGTAAAAAGTTTTCCTCAACCCTCTTAGGGTCTCTAGCTGGGTCTGAAATTTAACCTGAAAAACACAGATTACCAGGAGGAAAGGATATACACTCATGTAATATAAGTCTGATACAATCTGGGAGTCTTCATAAGGAAATGAAGGCCTGAAGATAGGGTGAAGCCCCACTGTCTTTGCGCTGGGTTTGATGAAGAGTGGACAGTCATGGAGAAATGGGATAGGACAGAGTATGAGCTGAGGGTACTAACGGGGGTAAACTCAAGAAGTCCTGTTCTATAGATTCTTCTCGCTGTCCCTCTGTCTTGGAGATAAAGATGTTCCTTTCCTCCAGGTGTAGAGAGGGCACATGTCACAGGAGGGTCTTATGATCTGCTTCAGGGGAGGGGGACGGTCAGGGAGACCTTCCTGCTTCTGCCATTTTCTCAAACTCCTTCAGCTTAAAATATTGAATGTGACAAGGTGTCGTATTTTGGGGTAGCAGGTCCTGAACCCCATCGGAACATAGACACAATATCCACGTTCAGTAGCTGTCCTATGGACCATTCTTGCATATACCATTGCTTCAAATATCGCTCCAGTTGGGGGCCAGCCCAGTGGTGCAGTGGGTAAGTTCGCATGTTCTGCTTCGGAGGCCTGGGGTTGGCTGGTTCAGCTCCTGGGTGTGGACCTACGCACTGCTTTTCAAGCCATGCTGTGGCAGGCATCCGACATACAAAGTAGAGGAAGATGGACACACATGTTAGCTCAGGGCCAGTCTTCCTCAGCAAGAGAGGAGGATTGGTGGCGGATGTTTGCTCAGGGCTAATCTTCCTCAAAAAAAAAAAAAAAAGAAATATTGCTTCATTTGCTGTTTGAAATACTGACCAAAACACTATGATAAAGATTTATTTACATTAGTGGGACAGTTTTGCCCCTCAGGGGATAATTGGCAATGTGTGTAGACATTTTTGGTCGTCACAGCTGTGATGCTACTTGCATCTACTAGTAAGAAACCAAGGATGTTACTAAATATACAACAATGCACAGGACAGCCCCTTGCAACCAAGAATTATTGGTTCCCAAATGTCAATAGTGCCAAAGTTAAGAAATCGCTATTTACATAAAAAAGTATGTAACATAGGTTCCGTTTCGAGCAATTTTTATTCTGAGTGCGTAACCAGATGTCCATTCATGCCACTTGCAATGAACCTACCAAGACAATGAGTTATATGAAATATGCCAAGTCTATATTTTTCCTGGTTCCTGGCATGGTAAGTGATTTTCAATTGAAACCTAGACATTTGGTTATTATGTTATGAGACTCTAGATCTATTTCCATCCTCTCTTTGAGCTGTTTCCTCTGACAGTGTTTCAGCAAGGGAAGGGAGGTGTGCTGGCTTATTACTGCCAGGTGGGAATAGAAGTCCACATTCTCCCCTCTGCCTCCGTGGACACCTGAGTGTGGTGGGCTCCTCCTTACTGCCTAGTGGGGGTGCAAGTTTGGATTCCACTAGCCCTCTGCTGATACTACCCTGCCTGGGAGAGGTCAGAGAGCCTTGTTGCACATGTGGCCTCCACTGACATCATGTCTGCCTTACTGCTGGGCAGTGGTCAAAGTCCTGATGCTCCACTAGGCCTCTTTGACACCGTTGGGGCTTAGAGAAGAATGCCTCATTACTTTCAAGTGGCTGTGAAAATGCAGGCTCCCCATGTGGTTCTACCCAAACCCTAAAAGTGAAGGGGTGTGTTATCACCCAATGGGCATGGAATACTAGCTGCCTATTCAGCTTTCTGCGATATCACACTGATGTTAGGATTGGGGAGCCTCATTACAACCTGGGGAGAGTGGAAGTCTCAGCTCTCCACTCAGCCTATCCCGGCCTGGGAGCCTATCCTGGCCTGGGTGCTGGTGGGGCGGCATATTATTCTACGGTGTTTGACTGCAGCAGAGTGGTTAGCGTCTAGAAGCTTTCTGTCTTGCTAGGCTGTCCCTTTCATGGTCCTTTGGCTAAAGAGCAAGATTTTGTTGGGCCTTATTTAGTCTGCATCCATTAACGTTTCTGGATTGCCAGTTTTTCAGCTCCAAGAATGAAATATATGAAGCAAAGAAACAATCCATGAAACTCACTACTGTGTCATTTCTTGGATCTCAAGGTTGCTAACCACTTTGCCTTCTCTCCACCTTTCAGAGACTTCCTATGTTTGCTCTCTATATACTCTCTGGGGTTTGTAGCTGTGTGTAGTGAGAAGAATAGGGAAAGCATGTCCACTCCATCCTCCCAGAAACAGGAGTCTAAAATATTTTAATGATAGCCATCTTCCCATAAAGATATGTGGGTATGATCTAATACCAAATGATTGAAATTTCAGCTGTTTTTTAAAAACCTATATAATGATTTTTAAAAAGCACATCATTATTCCTTCTCTGAATATCCTCCCATTGCCATTCCTTAACCCTGGGTTAGATTTAGATGAGTGGGAGACCAGGAATCTTCTGGTTGACAATTAAAACCACACAGGGTATTCTGGGAGAAAATGTATTTGTTAACCGCTTTTGGAGAACTGAAAGTGCCAAATGGGAGGACTTACCGTCATTAAGCGCAGAAAGCTGCTACCAACTCTGGGGGCTGGGAAAAGGAAAATCCATCAGAATAATTAAAACTGAAAACCTTAGAAGATCTTACCTTTGTAAATATGAGGTGGGGATGCTGTTTGCCTGGCACTAGTGTTGCAGGGTTTGGAAATGGAGCTCAGCGGAGCTAGGATAAGGACCTCTGGAGAAAAGGCACTGGAGAGGTGATGCTGGCTTCTTGTTAAGATGTGATGAGGTTTATCATGAAAGTGTTGAGAATAAAGTAAATTGTCGTATTCTAGAATTAACCGCTGCTACTAGGATGAACTCCCACTGCCGTGGTGAAAACTTTGGTTGAGATGATGCTGACAGCAACAGAAAGGAGGATGTCTCTCCCCTTCTAGAGACACGTACACTCTTGGTGCCACTTATTGGCAGGGCCTAATCAGGAGCAGCTGGCAAAGTAAATACATGGTTTGCAGAGTTCTAGCCCCAACATCATGAAGAAGAGTTAAGAAGGATGTGTTCAAAGCTGAGAGACACTGGTTTAAGCTGCAGCCTCCTCAGAGAGGTCTCCTCTTGCCACTCAGTCTAACAATAAATCTCAGGTAACTCTTTCTTACTTGATCTTGTCTTATTTTCTTCATAGCAGTTTTTCAGTATCTGGATTGAATTTATACATATATATTTTTAAAATTTGTTCTTTATTTCATTTCCACGTAATCCTACACTGAGCTGGAATATATGCTCCATGAGGGCAGGCCAGGCTCTGGTAGGTGTGTTACCAAGGCACTCCCAGCCGACACTAATCATCAGTTAGCATTTGCTGAAGGCATGCTTGAGGTGGACGTACATTGGCTTTAAAATTTACTTATCTTAGAAAGAACTGTCAATCAATCTAGGTAAATGTCTTACTCTCAGAATTCACTTGTACCTTACATAGTCTTGTTTCCTGCACTGATTTCTTTCTGACAATAATTATAAAGACATGCACCAGATTACTTTCAATTAATTAATAGATTTGGCTGCTTAATCACTAAACATATTCTTTTTTCAATATGAAAATCTAGAATTTGGATGCCTGTGTTTCTATAGAATTCCTAATACACACACACACACACACACACACATATGTATTTAGTAGGGAGGAAAGG